>NC_051178.1:110273588-110573588 GCF_013339695.2 Rhipicephalus sanguineus | reverse complement strand
TGTTCACCCCTAGAAATGGTGCTGCAGACTTCGGCGCACTATACTCAATAAACATTTTGGGAAACAAGCCCCCAGAAGCACGAGTCAGAATAATATTTCCATGCGTAATATAGACATCGATGGTTCCCATTGCCTAATATTGCCATAGTACCAGGAGATTTCTTCCAAGACGCTGGAGCCATGCACGACCTCATGAAGCAGAATGGCATGTTAGCGCGGGCGAGCCGCTTTGGAGCTTGCCAGTGCAACTTTTTGTGTGAGAAATGTGGACATTTCTCACGAAGACATGCACCTGTTTAGTGCCGACAAAATCATCGCTGGCCTGAGGAGGAACAAAATTATTGAAGAGCTAATGGTCGACAGCAGCATATTTAGGTGCGGTGCTGAGCGCGAGTACTTCACGCGTCACCTCAGTTCATTTGAGCACGGATGTGTGCGAGTTCGTGGAAGTAATTGGAGTTGTGAGGTTCCAGGTGCAGTGTTTCAAGCGTGGCGGACGGAAGAGTGCAACTGGACAAGCTCAAGGATGTTTGCTGGTTGTGTTTGAGGCAGTACTTGAAGGTCGCCGACGTTCGCCTTCCAACACATTTAGGCACGAAAGCTGTTC
Source organism: Rhipicephalus sanguineus (assembly GCF_013339695.2). Lineage (NCBI taxonomy): Eukaryota > Metazoa > Arthropoda > Arachnida > Ixodida > Ixodidae > Rhipicephalus > Rhipicephalus sanguineus. The sequence continues at coordinate 110,572,981 of NC_051178.1, read as the reverse complement.
ACCCCTAGAAATGGTGCTGTAGACTTCGGCGCACTATACTCAATACACATTTTGGGAAACAAGCCCCCAGAAGCACGAGTCGGAATAATATTTCCGTGGGTATATTGACATCGATGGTTCCCAGTGCCTAATATTGCCGTAGTACAAGGATATTTCTTCAAAGACGCTGGAGCCATACACGTTCTCATGATGGGGATTGGCATGTTAGCCCAGGCGAGCCGCTTTGGAGCTGGCCAGTGCAACGTTTTGTGTCTGAGAAAGGTGGACATTTCTCACACACACATGAACCTGTTTAGTGCCAAAAACATCATCGCTGGCCTGAGAAGGAACAATGATCGAAGAGCTAACAGTCGACAGCAGAATATATACGTGCGGTGCTGAACGGGAAGGCGAGGATTTAACGCGTTACTGGAGTTCATTTGAGCACGGACGTGTACGAGTTCGCGGAAGTAATTGGAGTTGTGAGGTTCCAGGTGCAGTGTTTCAAGCGTGGCCGACGGAAGAGTGCAACTGGACATGCTCAAGGAAGTTTGCTGGTTGTGTTTGAGGCAGTACTTGAAGGTGGCCGACGTTCGCCTAGCAACACATTTAGGCACGAAAGCTGTTCACCCCTAGAAATGGTGCTGCAGACTTCGGCGCACTATACTCAATACACATTTTGGGAAACAAGCCCCCAGAAGCACGAGTCTGAATAATATTTCCATGCGTAATATAGACATCGATGGTTCCCATTGTCTAATATTGCCATAGTACCAGGAGATTTCTTCCAAGACGCTGGAGCCATGCACGACCTCATGAAGCAGAATGGCATGTTAGCGCAGGCGAGCCGCTCTGGAGCTGGCCAGTGCAACGTTTTGTGTCTGAGAAAGCTGTACATTTCTCACACATACATCAACCTGTTTAGTGCCGAAAAAATCATCGCTGGCTTGAGAAGGAACAAAGTGATCGAAGAGCTAACAGTCGACAACAGCATATTTACGTGCAGTACTGAACGGGAAGGCAAGGATTTAACGCATTACTTGAGTTCATTTGAACACGGACGTGTACGAGTTCGTGGAAGTAATTGGAGTTGAGAGGCTCCAGGTGCAGTGTTTCAAGCGTGGCGGACGGAAGAGTGCAACTGGACAAACTAAACGAAGTTTGCTGGTTGTGTTTGAGGCAGTACTTGAAGGTGGCCGACTTTCGCCTACCAACACATTTAGGCACGAAAGCTATTGACCTCCATAGACGGTGGTGTAGACTTCGGCGCACTATACTCAACACATTTCCGGAAACAAGCCCCTGGAAGCACGAGTCGGAATAATATTTCCGTGGGTATATTGACATCGATGGTTCCCAGTGCCTAATATTGCCGTAGTACAAGGATATTTCTTCAAAGACGCTGGAGCCATACACGTTCTCATGATGCGGATTGGCATGTTAGCCCAGGCGAGCCGCTTTGGAGCTGGCCAGTGCAACTTTGTGCCTGAGAAAGCAGTACATTTCTCACGCAGACATGCACCTGTTTAGTGCTGAGAATATCATCGCTGCCCTGAGGAGGAACAAAATGATTGAAGAGGTAACAGTCGACAGCAGCATATTTACGTGCGGTGCTGAACGGGAAGGCGAGGATTTAACGCGTTACTTGAGTTCATTTGAACACGGACGTGTACGAGTTCGTGGGAGTAATTGGAGTTGTGAGGTTCCAGGTGCAGTGTTTCAAGCGTGGCCGACGGAAGAGTGCAACTGGACAAGCTCAACGAAGTTTGCTGGTTGTGTTTGAGGCAGTACTTGAAGGTGGCCGACGTTCGCCTTCCAACACATTTAGGCACGAAAGCTGTTCACCCCTAGAAATGTTGCTGTAGACTTCGGCGCACTATACTCAATACACATTTTGGGAAACAAGCCCCCGGAAGCACGAGTCTGAATAATATTTCCATGCGTAATATAGACATCTATGGTTCCCATTGCCTAATATTGCCATAGTACCAGGAGATTTCTTCAAAGACGCTGGAGCCATGCATGACCTCATGAAGCAGAATGGCATTTTAGCGTGGGCGAGCCGCTTTGGAGCTGGCCAGTGCAACTTTTTGTGTCTGAGAAAGGTGGACATTTCTCACGAAGACATGCACCTGTTCAGTGCCGAGAAAATCATCGCTGGCCTGAGAAGGAACAAAATGATTGAAGAGCTAACGGTCGACAGCAGCATATTTACGTGCGGTGCTGAGCACGAGTACTTCACGTCTCACTTTTGTTCATTTGAGCACGGATGTGTACGAGTTCGTGGAAGTAATTGGAGTTGTGAGGTTGCACGTGCAGTGTTTAAAGCGTGGCCGACGGAAGAGTGCAACTGGACAAGCTCAACGAAGTTTGCTGGTTGTGTTTGGGCCAGTACTTGAAGGTGGCCGACGTTCGCCTACCAACACATTTAGGCACGAAAGCTGTTCACCCCTAGAAATGGTGCTGTAGACTTCGGCGCACTATACTCGATACACATTTCGGGAAACAAGCCCCTGGAGGCACGAGTCTGAATAATATTTCCATGCGTATATTGACATCGATGGTTCCCATTGCCTAATATTGCTATAGTACCAGGATATTTCTTCAAAGACGCTGGAGCCATACACGTTGTCATGACGCGGAATGGCATGTTAGCCCAGGCGAGCCGCTTTGGGGCTGCCCAGTGCAACTTTTGTGTCTGAGAAAGCTGTACATTTCTCACGCAGACATGCACCTGTTTAGTGCCGAGAAAATCATCGCTGGCCTGAGAAGGAACAAAATGATTGACGAGCTAACGGTCGACAGGAGCATATTTACGTGCGGTGCTGAACGGGAAGGCGAGGACTTAACGCGTTACTTGAGTTCATTTGAACACGGACGTGTACGAGTTCGTGGAAGTAATTGGAGTCGAGAGGCTCCAGGTGCAGTGTTTCAAGCGTGGCGGGCGGAAGAGTGCAACTGGACAAACTCAACGAAGTTTGCTGGTTGTGTTTGAGGCAGTACTTGAAGGTGGCCGACGTTCGCCTTCCAACACAATTAGGCACGAAAGCTGTTCACCCCTAGAAATGGTGCTGTAGACTTCGGCGCACTACACTCAATACACATTTTGGGAAACAAGCCCCCGGACGCACGAGTCTGAATAATATTTCCCAGCGTAATATAGACATCGATGGTTCCCATTGCCTAATATTGCCATAGTACAAGGAGATTTCTTCCAAGACGCTGGAGCCATGCAAGTCCTCATGAAGCAGAATGGCATGTTAGCGCAGGCGAGCCGCTTTGGAGCTGGCCAGTGCAACGTTTTGTGTCTGAGAAAGCTGTACATTTCTCACACATACATGAACCTGTTTAGTGCCGAAAAAATCATCGCTGGCCTGAGAAGGAACAAAATGATCGAAGAGCTAACAGTCGACAGCAGCATATTTACGTGCGGTGCTGAACGGGAAGGCGAGGATTTAACGCGTTACTTGAGTTCATTTGAACACGGACATGTACGAGTTCGTGGAAGTAATTGGAGTTGAGAGGTTCCAGGTGCAGTGTTTCAAGCGTGGCCGACGGAAGAGTGCAACTGGACAAGCTCAACGAAGTTTGCTGGTTGTGTTTGAGGCAGTACTTGAAGGTGGCCGACGTTCGCCTTCCAACACATTTAGGCACGAAAGCTGTTCACCCCTAGAAATGGTGCTGTAGACTTCGGCGCACTATACTCAATACACATTTTGGGAAACAAGCCCCCGGAAGCACGAGTCTGAATAATATTTCCATGCGTAATATAGACATCGATGGTTCCCATTGCCTAATATTGCCATAGTACCTGGAGATTTCTTCAAAGACGCTGGAGCCATGCACGACCTCATGAAGCAGAATGGCATGTTAGCGCGGGCGAGCCGCTTTGGAGCTGGCCAGTGCAACTTTTTGTGTCTGAGAAAGGTGGACATTTCTCACGAAGACATGCACCTGTTTAGTGCCGAGAAAATCATCGCTGGCCTGAGAAGGAACAAAATGATTGAGAGCTAACGGTCGACAGCAGCATATTTACGTGATGTGCTGAGCGCGAGTACTTCACGTGCCACTTGAGTTCATTTGAGCACGGATGTGTACGAGTTCGTGGAAGTAATTGGAGTTGTGAGTTTCCAGGTACAGTGTTTAAAGCGTGGCGACGGAAGAGTGCAACGGGACAAGCTCAACGAAGTTTGCTGGTTGTGTTTGGGCCAGTACTTGAAGGTGGCCGACGTTCGCCTACCAACACATTTAGGCACGAAAGCTGTTCACCCCTAGAAATGGTGCTGTAGACTTCGGCGCACTATACTCAATACACATTTTGGAAAACAAGCCCCCGGAAGCACGAGTCTGAATAATATTTCCATGCGTAATATTGACATCGATGGTTCCCATTGCCTAATATTGCCATAGTACCGGGATATTTCTTCAAAGACGCTGGAGCCATACACGTTCTCATGACGCGGAATGGCATGTTTGCACAGGCTAGCCGTTTTGGGGCTGGCCTGTGACTTCTTGCGTCTGCGAAAGGTACATTTCTGATGCAGGCATGAACCTGTTTAGTGCCGAGAAAATCATTGCTGGCCTGAGACGGAACAAACTGATTGATGAGCTAACTGTCCACAGCAGCATCTTTACATGCGCTGCTGAACGGGAAGGCGAGGACTTAACGCGTTACTTGAGTTCATTTGAACACGGACGTGTACGAGTTCGTGGAAGTAATTGGAGTTGTGAGGCTCCAGGTGCAGTGTTTCAAGCGTGGCGGACGGAAGAGTGCCACTGGACAAACTCAACAAAGTTTGCTGGTTGTGTTTGAGGCAGTAATTGAAGGTGGCCGACCTTCGCCTACCAACACATTTAGGCACGAAACCTATTGACCTCCAGAGATGGTGGTGTAGACTTCGGCGCACTATACTCGATACACATTTCGGGAAACAAGCCCCTGGAAGCACGAGTCGGAATAATATTTCCATGGGTATATTGACATCGATGGTTCCCAGTGCCTAATATTGCCGTAGTACTAGGATATTTCTTTCAAGACGCTGGAGCCATGCACGACCTCATAAAGCAGAATGGCATGTTAGCGCGGGCGAGCCGCTTTTGGGCTGCCCAGTGCAACTTTGTGCCTGAGAAAGCTGTACATTTCTCACGAAGACATGCACCTCTTTAGTGCCGAAAAAATCATCGCTGGCCTGAGAAGGAACAAAATGATTGAAGAGCTAACGGTCGACAGGAGCATATTTACGTGCGATGCTGAACGGGAAGGCGAGGACTTAACGCGTTACTTGAGTTCATTTGAACACGGACGTGTACGAGTTCGTGGAAGTAATTGGAGTTTTAAGGCTCCAGGTGCAGTGTTTCAAGCGTGGCGGACGGAAGAGTGCAACTGGACAAGCTCAAAGAAGTTTGCTGGTTTTATTTGTGGCAGTTCTTGAAGGTGACCGAAGTCCGCCTACCAAGAAATTTAGGCACGAAAGCTGAAACAACCAAAGCCTGTTCGCCTGCAGAGCTGTTGGTGTATACTACGGCGCATTATTGTGAATACCTATATTGGTAAAACCAGGAAACCAGGAGTCGGAACTGCCATCGATGCTTAATATTGACGCCGAACCTGGATATTTTTGTTAAGACGATGAAGCCATACACGATGTAATCACCCGGAATGTTACTAGCACAGGCGAGCCGATCTAAGGCTTGCCATGATGACGCCTCTCAGGAATGGGCATGCGAGTGATTTCACCTTTTCCTTCAAATCCGAGTGCCAGATGTGGTTTCGGTTGACGAAACTGAGGCATCCGCCACGATTCAACCGAGGTCGCTAGGGTGACCTACCTCAAATCACTGGGCGCCTGGACTTCGTGGGCAGGTAGTTCATTAGACGGTGCACAATTTCCTCAAGACGAAATGGCATTATCCTTTGTAAGACCTGCAAAGAACTTCATTCGGTCTACACTGTGACGTTTCCAGATGCCTTCGAGCATCGAAACGGCCTGTCAAGGCCGGGTGTCAAACAGGAGCATTGCAAACATTTGCATGGATAATGCGCTCGATGTCGTCGCGAGCAGTGCCACATTCGACTGGCTGCTGGAACAAATTTATTCAGAAGTCTGATTCAGACTACCAGCATCTGGCCTATGGCCTGTCGGGTAGCTTGACTGACAACTACCCGATGCCTATATTGTCCTAGATGTACGTCACTAATCTGGAAGACCGAGTGCCTGAGGTGGCTTCTGTTGATGAAGTTCCGTCGTCAGCTTTGACTCGATTCATCCCCTACCGCACAATAAATAGTAACTGCACTTGTCCATGCAACTTGTGGGAGTTCTGGATCTCCAGGTCCATCTCCCCGACGGCAGAGTGCAGCTGGAGACGCTAAGCGAAAAATTGCCGTTATATACACCTGTCCCTCAAGGTGACCGACGTTCGGCTACAAAGACACTCAGGCACGAACGCTGAAAGAACAGAAGCCTAATGACGTGCCGTTCTTGTTTTGTCGACACTTGCGGAGTATCCTGAATAGTCATATAGAAACTCAACCTCTGGCAGCATGAGTCTGAGAAAGACTGCGATATCGCGGTTATCCAAGGCAGGGTGAGGAAAAGGAGTATTGGAAAGATTTGCTTAAACAAGTCAGGTTAAAAGCTAGACTAGTTCCATGCTCCTGTGAGCTGGATCGCACTCGGCAGGCGGCTAACGAAAACATCAGAATTGTATTATTCAGACTACGAGCATCTGGCCCATTAGTTGTCGCATAGATTTGCTAAGAACTGCCCGGGGCTCCATATTGCCATTGAATTTGGACATTTCTGTGAAGACGCTCCAAAAATACGTGACGTCATGATGCGAAATCGAGTACATACCAGCCGCTTTGTCACTAGCCAGGGTGGGCCAGCCTTGTTTGTACCGTAATACTGATGCGACCCGTTGCTGCAAGATTTAGTGCAAGGGGCGGGTTCGGTTGACGAAGCCGAGGCAACCACCTTAATTCGACACATCAAGGCCAGGATGCAGACGGAACTGGATGAGTTCAAGAAAATAGTGGGAGTAGATTATATGTTTCGTGATCCTTCCCTGGTATCGAATGTTACGATATAATTACAGTAGACTCTCAATAAACGAAACTGTCTTAAATGAAATTGCTGCTTAAATGGAACAACTGCCTCTAACATGATTGGTTTTGTGCTTGAATTCTGCACCCCTTTTCATCTTTCAGTAAACGAAACTCCTGTTAAATGAAACATATTTTCCTGGTCCCTTCAGCTTTCGTTTAACAGGAGTCTACTGTAGTCTTCCTGCTATGGTTTTACTTTGGTTACTGGTATTACAGCACGGTTGATAGTTTTTCATTTCAATTCTTCTGTCGTGTCCGTATGCACACGCGGAGGGATGTGCTAGGAGGCGCGTGGAGCGGGAGACACTTTCCGGGCCCCCGGATTGCACTCGCCTCCGCGCATCAATAGTGTGCCTCGATGCGTTCGCCCCATTTGCGTGTTGCCACTCTTTGAAATGGGTTATGCCGTCATGCCGCCATTCTTTGGCCAGAGTGCCGCGCCTCTCAGCGGTGCCGTCCCAGAGCAGCGAGACGCCGTGAGCAAAAAATTAGCGGGCCCTTAAGCTTCGCCTTTAAGAGTTGAACGAGATAGCGAAATCCGGCCCCTAGTGCGCACTTCAACCACTTCAACCACCAATAATGTGTGTTGTTACACACACACACACACACATGCACGCGTGCGCAATGTATCTATATTAATGGTACAGGTTTTCGATCTAAAGCACTCTTGCTAGAGTCGAGGCATTTCTCACAATGCCTCACAGATGGTAGCACATCACCTAACGTTTGCTGTTTGCTTGATAAACGCCTCCTCTAGAAAGAAGGAGTTGGCTTGATATGTTTTCCGGTAGATGGACATAGTTGTCCATTTTTTTGGCTGTTTGAAAGTTCGTGTGTGTTTTTGGCGGCGATGACTGCACATCCCGGCCTTTTTCGAAGCATGGCGTCGCGCAAAAAAAAACGTAGTTTGACGGCCTCGCCAGTGCGGTTACAAATCGCCGAATGGGCTCGATTTCGTCGTGACACCTGCCGAACAAAATGCGTTAAGGAGACTCCTTCCACTACATTGCATTTATGTAGTGTTTCTTCCAGAAGCAGTCGCAAGTAACATCGTGGCTTTGTGGTAGAACAACTGCTTCTCCCGCAAACGGCCCGGGTTCGATCCTGAATGGACCAAAGATTTTTATTGTTTATTTTATTTGCACCTTTCTCGATTTTTCGGTCACGGACGATTTTTCGCTCACAAGCTACGTAGCGACGCCGACACCAACGGCAGCATTTCTGCGAAACGAGCTCTCTAACGCTATTGCGTTAAGATACGGAAGCCGCGCCAAAGTAGACGCCGCAGATGTCCCCAGCCTAATAGAGAGAAAGCACGTATCAAGGCACCCTACGCATCAGTGGCAGCGACCGTTCCAGGGGTTCCGGGGAACTAAAACATCCACAACATTCGCCTCCGCGCGCATCATTCGTGACTAGTTTTACTTTGCTAAGGTTACGGTTGAATAAGCTGCACATACGGGGTAGCGTGAACTGTGATATACGAAGCGAGTGACGCAAGTGCACCTTCGCACGCCCCTGAAGAACCGGTCTAGCGACTTATTTGTGCTGCGACAGTGCTTTTCCAGGGCCACGTGAAGTGAGGACTACTGAAGAGCAGCGTGCATAGGAGGAGCGGAGAGGAGAAAAAATATGCACAACGGCGTCGTGGTCGTGCAACGGATGAACTTGTGTCCAGGAGCCTCAGCGCAAGCGCCACGCGCCGCAGTATAATGATCGATTTCGTGAAGCCGACGACGTCGCCAAACGATGATGCCGCAATACTACCATTAGTCTCAAGGATGCGAATTCTTTATACAAGGAGGAATTGTTTGGCGCAGTATTAGGCGTTACTTCTCCATCGGTGACCGAGGGATGCGAGACGACTTCCTATCCGTCTCAAATCTCACGAACAGACAAAAGGAGCAAGGCGCACTGTACGTGTTGTCGCGTTCGTTTCTTTGGAAGAACGCTGTGAAATTAAGTGCGTGGTGCCTGCATGCAAGGATTTCTTACTCGAAGGCAATATTCCTGTCCTCTCCCAGATTTGTAGATATATATATCTTCCAATCCCAGCACACCTGCCTCTGCGGAATGTCATAGAAGACTGCCAGTGAGTCGCTTTGCACCTGTTATTGCCGGGTGATAATGTGGGCAATTCAAAAGCGTAAAAGAAGTGGTTCAAGAGTTGCACTCATGTGCTTCACCGAATGAAGCAACCAACCAACATTCATGGAACATGCATTGATATAACTTTCGTCAAGAATGTGTACAATGACAGCGAAAATCTGTATGAATGATCCTAAAGTAGTGACGAATGCCGTTGCAAAGTATTAAAGAGCATGGTTAAGTGAATTTTGCTTGTCTCAAGCCCACTTTTTCGTATTTGTACGAGGTGGAGCTTACATGTGGTTCGCAAAATCTGGGCCGTGCGCGGTGAAAAATAAGTCTGGACCGGTGATGAAAGTTTCAGCGTGGTTGGAGGGTGCTTCGTATAATCTTAAGCCTGCATCGTAAGAAGGCTAAATCGGTATAAAAGGGGCGCTTTTCGCACATCTAGGTGTAATGCTTCATTACCAATATATTTTAGAAGGCTTAAGCACAGCCGCAGAGCCCCTCCCTCTAATAAAGAGCCGATTGAAGCTTGTATGCTGGCGCACCGGTACAAGTACACAGCCGAATTCTAGCACCGGCCGGAAATACATTTTATGTACCATCAAAAGTATCTTTCTTCTCATACCAGATATACGGCTGCTCAATCTGCGCAAAACGCCCATTGCACGTACTCCTTTTGAAGCGACCTATTCAATGAGGGCGCCAAGTGACACATCTATTATAAATAACTCAGACATTTCAATGATTCCACTTGCTGCATATTTTACAGCTTAGAATTATTAGATATGTGCACAGCCTATTTAACAGGGAAAGCCAGATTATCACATTGATGAGTATTCCCATTCAAATGTAAACCGTCTAGCCAAACTTAGAAACTCCGCTTACCATTTCAAATGTGAAGAAAGTAGAGCCATAATTAGGAATGGCGGCGTCAATATTTCTGGACATTTCCTGATCGAGGAGTTATATGCACGCCGTCACTTCATTTCCGGTTTTACCCGCCACCATTAGCGATATATTCATCGACAAAATACGTGTTCTCACACCTTTTTCTGAGCTCAGCAAAGTGAAGGTGAAAAGTTTTGAGCAGCTTTTTCGAATGGTTTGCTTAGATCATATCGCTCCCGCGAGGCTAATATTCTTTGCAGGTGACAAGATCTAGCACATTCTGAAATACCTGCTTCAATTTGTTCCAATAAAATCTGTTCGATCGTGCAACCTACGTGGCCTCCACAGTCTGCAGTACGATAACGCGGCAAGATTCTTGAGACACTCTTCTCAGAGATTTGCATTCTGTTGATAATTTCACCTGCACCATCTCCGAAAAGCTGGTTGACGCGTTTCTCCGTGTTCGTAGATACAGTCCTGCGAATATTTTCTCGGCGCTGTACTGCTACACAGGTCAGTCCAGCGCAGTCAATGTCTCTGGTTTCGTCATCTCCAAGTAGCCGGTAGCCATCTTGTGTAAGACAGCCTCAGCGACGAATTACGTCCAGTCACGTTGAGCTGCGTCGTTGTCCACTGCGCAAGAAAGCAGGAAAACTTTAGGTGCGGCGTTCAGCAAGCGCACTTCATAAGCTCTTTTTAGCCTTTTGAGGGAACAAATAAAAATGGGGCAGCTACGCACCAGTGGTGCGAAGAGTGAAAAAACAGCGGAGCTAATGGAGTTCCCCTCCTTTTCATCACCCTTATTTCCCCTTCTCACCCCTTGATATACTAGTCAATGCCACGTTTACCTTCTTCCAACCTCCTTTCTCTTCTCACCCTCACTTTCACTTTCCAACATCTTGCTATTCTATACATGGCTATGCAGGGCCTTACCTTCTCCAATCCTCCTTCCCCTCCTCACCCTCGTATAATTAATCACCCTTACTTCCCTTTTCCAGCCGCCTTGCTATACTAAACAAGGATACGCTATGCATTACCCTGTCACCCTTATCTCCTCACCTTCACCTCCCTTTCCCGCCCCTTGTTACACTACATTATACATGGCTATGGTATGTTATGCTTCACACTCTCCCCTTCCCTTCTCACCGTCACATTTTTCCTCACACTTCCCTTTCCCACCCCTCTGCTATACTATAGTATGCACGGCTATGCTATGCTCTGCTATGCTAGGACCTGCTTGGTACGTACCCGCTTTCTGTAGCGCGCACCTAAACGTAAGTACATGGTCTTCTAGCATTCTGCCTCGACCGAAATGCGGCCTCCGCGGCCGGGATTCGATCCCGCGACCTTCGGGTAAGCAGGCGAGCACCCTGACCCCTAGACCACCGTGGCGGCTAAAGCGTACCATAGATGTAGACATTCGTGCCGACAAACATCAGTTTTTTTTTTATTGCAAAGGTGAAACGTGTCTACTTGTTGGCAGCGCAACAGCAAGCGTCAATGCAAGGAGCGACTTTTTAGGCACGAGCGGCAAACCTAAGCAAAGTGCTGGAGATGATAACTTCAGAGCGTTCATCTTATCTAGTTACCCCCGAGAAAGAAAAGGAAGCAGCGTCCTAACAGCAGATCATAGTACAACTTAAGTATTCAATATGAACAATGTCTCGTCCACGATGGAGCAGGTCCGAAGACGAATCAACGGAGACGATTAGATAGCTGACTGGAGATGTGCCTTCGATGATGCGGCAAGGACCGTCATATTTGGGCAGATGTGAGAAACCGTGTGTGCTGGAAGGGACTGCTAACCACACAAGCGCTCCAGGAAGGAATGTTCGCGCAGACGTGGTGCGACACTGTGGGCCATTTCCGGTGCTCTTGGTCAGTCGAACTGAAGGCCCGTACGTGATCGCGGTACTGTTCAGCATTACGCCTCGCAGTGACAAACACGCGCACATCCAGATGCAGTCCAGCGATGCATTGGAATTGTTTCCACAGCGTGTGGTTATGCCGACAGTACAATAAAAATACTGGCCGCGTATCTGCATGCTTCGCTGCAAATGTCGTCGAAAGACCATAGTCTTCTGCCGGCCTACCACAGTGAGTCCTGGTCTCATCCGCGGCCACCGGTGATGCTGTTCCCAGGGGCCACTGCCATGTGGCAGCACCATATCGTCGGCAGAGTGCTTTTTCGTGCATAACGTACGCATTTTCAGCGCAGCCTAAGAAACACTAGGGCCTTTAGAATTACGTATTTGTGTATTTTCTAGTAAGGGAACACACCATTTAATACTTACGTATTGATGATGCACCTCAAATATGCGTAATATTTGCTTTTTGATCGACAACTTCACAAGTATGAACGCAGCTACCAGTTCAAGATGGCTGGGCGTTCAGCAAGTGCTTAAACTTTGGACGGGTGGCTGAATCTTAAAGCGCCGGCGCTGCGCAGTGTTCGTACGAAAAGTGACGACCCTGTACATTGCGAGCCTATCTTTGTTTGGAGGGGACCGCCGATCAACCCGTATTGCACTATTTCCCGGATAGGACCCACTTGTTTTTACCAGAGATGGACAGTTTATTCAAAGCGACTCAGCAGATATATAGTGCTGTGCATTTTAATTAGAAACAAGTAGCACACACCGCACACAATCACTGCTATTCACATCACACCATAAGACCTGCCCCTATACTGATGCCAATCAGCAAGCTTTGTTAGAAAAAGCTGCGCTGATGGAATCAGAGCTTTGCTGCGATGACACCAAAATCTGTCTCTGACACCGATTTCTCCCGACAATATTCTGTCGTCAAAAAAAGAAAAAAAAAAGACAGCCCAGTATCCACGATACAGCATGTTGATCCGGTGCGTGTCTACACTCTGTGCGGAGAGCAGCCGCTTAAAAACTTGTTCAAGTGTCTGCTGGAGACCACCACTCATAGGCCGCGTTGTGAGCCATTCCAATACGCAATAAAAAAATTGGAAAAGGTTATGCTTAGTCATAAAGAAAGCAAGGTATAGCATCGCATCCTATCGGTGCCTGTGAGATTGAAAGTTCCGCGACAGGAGGAGCCCGAGAAAGAAAGAAATTTAATATATATATATATATATATATATATATATATATATATATATTCGTGTCTATAGTAAGTCTTGTAGAACTCCATCTCAAGAAATGGTACATGTTCTTTTTGTTTCGCGTCATATTGCTTCGGTAAGACGATACGGGCCCCGATTCTCTAAGAAAACACTCAGCTGAGCTCATCCGAACTTCGGCCCATGATACTTTTTTGCAATCGTGCTCACACAGCCGTAAGCTCGTGGTTCGGTCTCAGTACAAGTCAGCCTCAATGAGTCAACTCATGACTGAATTTGCCGACGTAGCGGTAGAACAGGCACCCAGCGTTGACCGTTAGGGTGATATGGGTTTCCATCATGGCGTTTCTGACCTTGCAGTTTGTCAGCAGCTGTCGACGAAGGCGGACGTTAGGCGGGAGCGAAGTTCCTTGAAGACGGTCTATGGCGCTTCAGCAGTATGAGTCGACGAGTTGGTGGGATATGAGCAATATTGTTACGCTCGGAGGAGACCGAGACGTATACGACTGAAGGGGCCGTTTATTTGGTCGCGAAGGTGAGCGCAGGAGCGGCCAACAGGTTGAATCTCCGAGCGTCGTCGTCTTCAGCAGCCTCGGAGCGGCCAGCACGTTCACCAGCCTTCGTTTTTGTCCATATGCGTAAATATATATATATATATATATATATATATATATATATATATATATATATATATATATATATATATAAAGAGAACGAAAACAAGTTCATCTTTGTCTACACTGAGAGCATGCATGAAAAAAAAATGTAAATGCTGTTTTACTTCTGTAATAACTATGCATGCTTTCATTTCATGCATGCTTTCAATGTAGAGACAAAGATGAACTTGTTTTCGTTTTCTTTTGTGATAAGGCCCTGTCCAAGCACTAGTGCATTAAAAGTGCGCATTACAATCGAGCGAATACGGTATACTACCTCTTTCATGCCAAAATGTTTCAATGCTTTCATCGCTTTACGGTCGTTAACTCTGATCTGTTTATCGTTCGATAGCATTTTCACCCGGTAATATTGCAACTAGACAGTTTTCGATTTTCTTATGCGTAGTGTGCGTGAAACGAGAGGCTGAAGAAAGCGTACAGTTGCAGCTACAGAGCTATTTGGTCGAGCTTGTTCCATCCGTATGCTAGTCTAGTTCAAATGCACAGGCTGATGTGGCAATTGGTTTTGACATCATGCACATTACAACGGAATGAAACGTACAGGTGACACACAGATCACTTAGCCTTATGTTTTATTGCACTGCAGCGTGCATGAGTAGTTCCAACCGAAACAGATACAGGAATTTCATTAAACGCGCTTTTACACTAGCAGCCGAAGCGAGACGCACTGATGGGAATATTTTCCGTTCAAAGATCCACTTTTCCTGCCTATCCAGGGGTTATTCGCAAGTGAATTAAAGTACTTGACATTAAAGTACTAAAAATGAGTACGTGTGGCATTATACGAGCAGTTTAATCATACACGCACCCCTTAGCACAAAAATTTTAATTTGCTGTCACCGCGTTCTCAACGTACTATGAATAAATTATTGTCTACGCATCAGGAGAGATAAATTATTGTGTCGAGCTACAGAATCAACGAAATTAAAATAACTACACTAGCTTTCCGACTTTAAGTAAGCGCTTGCATTTATAGCGTGGTTCGCTTTGTTTTCATTTTTTGCACGCTTTCAAGACTGTGTAGCCGGAAAAGTTTAGCGCTTAGGTCGGGAATATATATCCTGCTTCTCCGTGCGTAGACATCAATCTCATTTTTGCATGAACTAAAAAGTGATCCTCGAAATTTATTATCCGAGAGGCGAGAGAACGTCCCGGGTTCGAAATTTGTACTGTTGCCGTAATTTAAAGTCCCAGCTAAAGAAAATGTATGATTGACGTTTAGGCCATTCTTTACCTCCTCATACAAGAATGGAATTTTTTAACCACCCTATTTATACACCTACACGTCCAGTTTTCCAAGTGGCATTTTTTTTTTCCTGATAGGCGACGAAACGGTGAATGGTTTCCTATCTTCGCGAAAGATTGGCGAGCCATTTTATGCAAGGACAACCAATTTCGACACGTGGTAATCACGTGATCACTCACTATGTTGCTCAATATTTGAGAGACAGCTCGTGTTTTAATGCGAGCGATTGTTTAAGGTAAAGGCAACCTCATCTCTGGCCATTCCAATGTCGGAAATTTACGTGCGGTGGTTCTTGGAGAAACGCGCGCACCACAGCAAAAGAATTGGAGGATATTGCCCTGCGCGCTTTCATGTAACCGACCTCTGTAACCAAAGTCTTCCACGCGCCGCGCCGCAACGTCAAACATTCCAGATTGTTTTCCCTTCTAATAAGCCTGAGCGCGCAACGCGAACTGTAGAGATTATTCTGGAAATAATGCGGTCACCAACCATAAGCCTGGAATCTTCGACGCCACATGTATAAATGCCGACGTGCCTTACAGCTGATCATATTCGCTGACTTTTCATTTACCGGGCACATGTTTGCCCAAATAAAGCGTTCTGTATTTCCCAGTCTTGCTGCAGCCTTGGGTTCTTGAACGTGCACGTAAATTTAGGTACACGGGCCTCAAACATTTTCGCCTCCATCGAAAATGCAGCCGCCGCGAACGACCACGCGACATAGCGGACTAACTCGTAGGAGCGCAGTGGACACCCCGATGACCTCTACATCTCACCGCAACGCCCGCACTACAGCGGCCCTACCCGGGGTCAGAACAACAGAGCTGGGCTAGTTGGTAGATATTCATTTTGAAGGACTGGGCGTGCAAACACGGACACAGAAAGAAGTCAAGACACCACAAATGCCACCTAACAACCGCAAGGGCGTCCAGCGGTGGAAAAGAAACGAGGCACAAAACCTTATTTACACATTCCCAGGCACCCAGGCAGTAGGCGAACCTATCAATCCGGCACGCGTGGGGGTCTACATGGGGGTTCTATCTGTCACGTAGATTCCCACATGCGCTGGAGTAGGTACAATTTTCCTCTTAACACTATGCAGTGCGAAGCAAACGACCTGCCCATATATAATAATATCCGAGTCCCATCGTGGGCGGAGCCACCAACTTGATCTGGGGGCCTCCGGCTCCCGATTCGAGTTCCTCAGGTCTCCAATAACGTTCTTGTCATGTCATGTGTCTTAGCATCCGAAAGACACGATATGACTGTGAGGGACATCGTAGTGGAGGGCTCCGGAAATTTCGACCATTAACGTGCACTGACATCACAGAGCACACGGGCCTCTCTAGCAGTTCACCTCCATCTAAATACGACCGCCGCGGCCGGGATCGAGCCCGCGACCTTCGGGACAGCAGCCGGGTACCGTAGCCGCTATACCATCGCGGTGGACAAACAACCTGCCCTTGTGTCCCTGCCTACGCTGTTTCGTTGATCCGCACTCCACAGAATAGAAACAGTTGTAGTCGCACAGCGCGGTAGATTCAGTAGTCCCTGAAGCGTCGTGAAGTTACCGCGCCATCTCTCGCATGGCGCTAGATGTTCTTACACGTCCACCTTGCTCTTTCGCCGCAGGGGAGCGCTAGTTGGTAATTTGCGACGCACACGAAAAAAGGTACTACGTAGGGCTTTCAAAAATGTTTTCATTGAATCAAGTGACAATATATAAAAAAAGAATATTGAATATTCTATCCATACGGGAGAATGTGAAACCTAACGTCTCCGTGGATTTCATCTTTATAAAAATAGAAGGAAGGATGCTTATTTGCGTTTTTCGTACGGAGTGGCGCTCGCAACTTCACTTTGTGTCGAGTGAGTAGCTTGCGCACGTTTCAAACAACAGTTTTGGGTTCTCCCTTACGATTTCGACGGGAGTAAGAGTCAAAAGGAAACATGTGAACAGATGGTGCGTTCGTTCTATATGTGACAAATGTTGCACTGCAGCTTCGAACGTCGTCTTCAAAATTATCCAGACGCGACGGAAATAATTTATTTACCTAAATCGACGAAACAGAAAAGTAAGATGCCCTTAAAGTGAGACATTCGCGATACCTAGCTGAATGGTGTTGAGCTGAAGTTACCTGCCGCCTGCTACCGCTCAGGAACTGGTGCTTCCGCGGAACAAGTGATCAACCTCAAGTTTGCTGTTGGACATCAGTCGCTCTTGCAGTGTGTGCATCCAAGCGATGAAATGCTTATGTAAAGTAAAGTAAATGATATGCTCTTAGCATAGCATTTACTTCAAGCCCGCAGCCAGGAATTTTTTTCGGGGGAGGGGGGGAATTGCTGAAAACCTTGACTATTTCAGAAAAACACCTATTTTTATTATTTTTGGTAAGACCACGTACTTCACCACAATTTCGGGGGGGGAGATGAGGCCCCTAGCCCTCCCCCCCCCCCTGGCTACGGACCTGATTTACTTTCTTCGTTATAGATATTATGCCGCATGAGAAACTAATATTTAAAGAAATAACGGAACTGACTCATTCGAAAAAGGCCCTAACGGATATCGGTCCGCCGCCTTAACGACAGGTGCTTATCCTTCGCACCTACAAAGAAGAAATAATCCAGAAGTTCAATTCTCGAAACGAGCATGTGTGGAATTACAAAGACAACGTGGTTAGAAAGTGAAGCTTCGAATACTTTCACGACCATATTCTAATGCCACCCAAACAACATAGTGAGCGCTGTTAGCGGTTGCATAACCACTTATCACAGGTACTACGTTCAAGGTACTTAGTAATGTAAGGTGGGCGCCAAGTCAGCCCGATACCTTTACTCTGTCGAACTTGTCCCTTCATTATTTAGAGTGCAGAGTTGAAGCCATGCAGATTTTTGACGATAATAGCGGCCGAGGGCCCCTGATACTGCATTCAAGGAAACGCTCACTTCCAACCAGGGGCGTAGCCAGATTTTTTCGGGGGTGGGGGGTTGGGGGTTTCAACCATACTTTATGTATGTTTGTACGTGTGTTTGTATGTGTGCGTGTATATATAGGCAAGCAAAATCGAAAAATTTCGGGTGGGGTTTGAACCCCCCCCCCCCTGGCTACGCCCCTGCTTCCAACCTTTACCCCGGGAAATCGGGGACCAAGGGCAGGCCAAGGGCAGGCTGTAGCGAAAAGCAAATCCCCAATCTATTATGGTGTTTTAGTAGTGCTGGTTTACCGTGAGGTAAGTACGGCAATATCGTACCGTCATGATCGGCATGTAGCTGTTTTTTTTCTTTTAACGGCGGAGCCGTTTCGTGCGACAGAAAACTAGGCTGCGCCTAGCGCGGGCAATGCAATTCAATCGGCGCGTGCTCTCTTAGTCCTCTCAGGATTGACTATAAATACAGTTTGCTCTTGGCAATGTAAGAGGAGGAGAAGGAGGAGTGGGAGGGTAAAGCGGGTATGCGAAACAGAAGAGGGGTGTGGGGGTATGCCGAGCAGCTCTTAGCATAGCATAGCCATGGATGGTATAGTATAGCACCGGGTGGGAAAGGGAAGCGAGGAGTGATGTTAGGATGAAGAGAAGGAAGAGGAGGTGAGGGTAAACCATAGCATAAGCGTGTACAGTATTGCAAGAGTTGGGAAAGTGAGGGTGAGGGAGAGTGATGCGAGGGTTAGTAGGAGAGAAAGGAGGAGAGAGGTCAATATAGAAAGAACGAGAGAAGTCAATCCCAAAAGAAGATGTAGAACAAGATGAAGGGAGAAACACGAAAGAGCGAAGATGAAGAAAGATGAAAGAACTCAATCTGCATTCGCCAGGTGGAGGCGCTTGCTTGCCAGCTTCGCTAGTTACTCGAATCGCATGGGCGTGGAGATTCCTGTAATTTTTCATGGCGAAACCCTTAGATGCCTCATCAAACGCCAAAATTGGCCGGCGTCCCACGTCGGCGGCGGCAACACGAGTGATCCAAAAAATGACGTGTGGCGGCACCATACGACGTCAAAATGAGGCCCCAGATCGCCAAAATTTCTGACGTCGTTATGACGTCGCATGATGTCATCGCATGGCATCGTAAAAGGTGGGCAGATCACGGAGGCCGTGCAAAACCAGGTAAGGTGCCTCCGATCCTTACAATGACTACGATCCTGAAGTCATTTCAAAACCGCGCTAGGTGCCCGAAGCTTTCGTAGGTTGGTGGGAAAGGATCAATACATCGAATAGCTTCCGCCTTCCAGTCGTCTTAGGTGAGTACATAAGTGGCCCCAAGGGGCCCCTTGTGAGTACATAGGGGCCCTATTTCGTATCGTGGTACGCGAGCACGCCCGCCTATGCTCCCAAATGATGTGGAAAAGAGCTACCTGAAGTTGAGCCTTCGACGTTACATTACAAACCCATGACACTGATTCAAGTGTCAAAAATCTGGCTATGCTTCCCAAGGTTGCCGAGGGCGGCTTGCAAGAACTAAAATTTGGGCTAGTTTGTTTGAATTCATACTTGAACAGGTAGCGCCTTAAGACAAGGACGCAAGAACAAACAGGACGCGCTAGACCAGCGTTAACTTCAAGTTAAAGTTTATTCTCAGAAATACGCGACTATTAATCGAACGCTTATTCCAAAAGTACATCACACATGAACACCTCATCCCGCTCACAAAAGGATAAAGTATAATGCGCGAGAACACCCTAATTCCCGAAAACTGAAATTTAACAAGCAAACGCGAGGTAGTCAAAAAACAAAATCTGAGAGCTTGATATGTGACGCATGCTCCGACTGAAGTATTTGTCCTGAGGAAACGGCAAGCGTCTCGTGAGTTGCAAGAACATCCAAGTCACGGGGACGGCTTACCTGCGCAAAAGGCTGTTCAAAAGACCACTCTGCTGATGAGTGCGATGGCGCCCATCCTGCAGACTCCAGGTGTTTCGCAGCCCAGAAGAAAAAACGAAGTAAATAACCGTCAAAGAAAAAACAGGTTTCGGAGAAGAAACAATGCGCCTGTCACCGTCCATTGCAATGAGAACATATGAGAACAAGTGTCGGATTGTTAATATTAAGTATATCAAATCCCGGGGAAGTAAAACTCGCCACAGACTAGAACAGGAAGATCGAAAAGGTATGTATCGAGAATTTGTTATTTTACAAATGAGAGAAAGGCCTGCAATACAATGGATTCGATAAACGATTGACAACCACAAACCCTATCATTGGCAAACACTCGACGAGATGCTTTTGGAAGAGCACGCGAGCCTTCTGCGCACACATATGCAGCACCTATCGAGCTCGTCTTATTAGACTGGAATATTCGAAAGGTGCAAAGCACGAATAGACGAGCAGCCATTGTAAAGAAAATGCACAGAAAGCGAGGCACACACGCAGGCCATATTGCTTAGCAGATTTCCAAGCATTTCTTAGCTGTGAAAATCTGCTCCATTATCTGACCGCATACTATATGCAATGTTAAAGCACGTACCTTCTGAAGCCAAGAAAACCCTTTCTCTTTAGAACACGAATTGATTATCCGGCTATAACCTGCCTGTTTGTAAAGAGGCCATTATTATCTCCATGCTCAAAGAGGTGAAGAACCCTTCTTTGGCAAATGGTTTCAGGCCCATGGCACTGACGAGCAACTTGTGCAAACATTTTGAGAAAAGTGATAAACATACGCATGGTTTATTAACTATAGAAAACAAAACATTAGACGTTCGCCATCGCGCTTTCATGGAATCCATATCAACAACTGCTCAGCTTGTTCGCATGGAAGCTTATGTGCAGCATGGGTTTGCACGTGAACCGCTATTCTTGTCAGTATTCATTGACAAGAAAAAAGTATGACACTACAGGGCGCATTGAAATCCTTCGCGATCTCTCGAATGCGTGTTCGCGGAAACATGCTGGCGTCATTGATAATTATCTGTGCGGAAGGACGCCCCGCATCACAGTTGCCAATGCACTGTCACGACCAGGCACACAGGATACAGGTGTGCTATATGCCGCGCGTAGTGCTATTCCCCACATAATCGTTTACTTTGCTTATGTCGGTAATGTATTATATTGGCCACAGGTCATAGTATCGTACCTGTGAACGACAAGCACAGCTAGACCAAAAATGTCAAAGTGGCGAATGAAAACTTTCAGTTGAACACACAAAAAAACGCGTGTCCTCTATTCAGACAAAAGAAGTATGTTGCCAGAACCTGTCATTGACGTCAACGTTGAATCTCGATGACAGATTCGGAGCAGCGGACCGACAATGCAAGCGAGCCCCCGTTTTTGGCGTAGAACAACGCCTCTTAATCCGCCACTGAACACACCACCAGCCTCTGGAGTAAAACGGCAATTTCAATCGTATGTAGGCGGCACATCCTACCCAGTTACCGCTTGTTAGCTGATTGAGAGAGCCTTGTGGCCACTTCACTGCGGCAAACCTGCTTTGCGACAAAATAGGACTCGCTACGTCGACGAAATGCGCTACTGATGTATTTACACACTATTAATATCGCTCAATTCTTTCCTGTTATCTTCCGCAGTTCACCGTCTGTGGCGTGCGTAAAAAATTGACGCATCTTCCTTTTGCACCGATTCTGTAGGTGGCCCACCTCAAAGTGAAGTGTTCAGGCTTGGTCTAACTACAGTGGATATTGCGGGTACTTGTCGAATGGGTTGCAGTGAACTCAATGTGAATTCCCTCTACGGCCTCTGGAAGGAGTGCAGAAAGACTCGTTATGGTGTGCAACGATGCATATGAGAAAAGTACGAGCTGTTCAAGTGGCTCATAGGAGCAGGACGTCGATTCTACGCACAGACGTAGGACAACGTCAAGACACTGAGGCAAGGTAAATGTGCAATGCAGAACACTTGTTCGCGGCAACATCGAGCTCTTGTGTAAAACAAGTTTGTAGTTTGTCTTCATGTAAGCTCTATCAAAGGATTCAACGTTATTTATTTAGGTTTGTTTTGTTTTCTTTATTGGACGCCTTCTACATTATCAGCGGCACTTTATATATTGCTGATGATGTGGCTACTTGTAGCTGGCGCTGAAGGTCGCCAATATGCACTAGTCCTGTACCTCAGTGCAACCTGGTACAGCTTTTCTACGAGGCAATGCTGCTTGACATGTGCAGTAGTTTCAATAATATTTGTTGGAGTTTTACGCCCCGAAACCACGATATGATTATGAGGGACGCCGTAGTGGAGGGCTCTGGAAATTTAGGCCACCTGGGGTTCTTTAACGTGCGCCTAAATCTAAGTACACGGGACTCAAGCATTCTCGCCTCCTTCGAAAATGCAGCCGCCACGGTAAGGATTCGATCCCGCGACCTTGGGGTCAGCAGTCGAGCACCATAACCACCAGACCGCCGTGGCGCGTTGTAGCAGTTTCATTGAACGAAGTTTAACAAATTAGATCAGGCACGGTGCCACAAGGTGTGATGCGATAAGGCATCTCATTCAGAGCTGCAGCGGTGAAGCGGCAGACGCAATGCTGCATGTCGTGTGGTTTTATCAGTGTCTCTTTTCGAGTGTGTCGTAGTGTCTGCTATTTCCACGAAATATGGTGCTACCGCATCGCCATCAAACGGATAAACTTGTGAAAAAGGTGGGTACAGGAAATGAGTCACCCAGAGTTCCGGTCCATTCCACCGATTTTCGCGGGGCAACCTTGTCTGTTTCACAGAGTCACTGCTGATCTCGCTCCGACTCCCCATTTGAACACGTGGCTCGCGTCTTAACGCTGTCATTGGAGCAGACTTCCTCGAAAACGACCAGAAAAAAAAGTTGGAGAAAATTTTGCTTGACCCGACTTCACGCTGTTTTTTTTATTCGTCGAAGAAAAACTTGTGAATACTCCGCCAGTCGAGTTTAACACAACTGACTCATTTTCAAAGTTTAATCCGACAACGAACTACCTGATCACTTAATCCCCGAAATGCATTACGCTAGACTACACCGTAACCGCCAATCAGGTCGTGCTTTGTGCCCATGCTCAGCAAGAAACCCCATCAAATTCCTCACCAAGAAACAGTCAGGCGGAATTTGATAAAAACGCTTTCAAGTCTTCTGACAAAGCTCTTATAACCGCGAAAAATAACATTACGCACTGACAGGAAGGCAGGCGAATTGAAACAAGCATTTCTTTAATAGTACCGCGCGGGCATTGAGTGGGCTGCCAATCAGGGGTAAAGGTGTGGAGCGACGAAATCAGCAAGAGCGCATGCGCCGAAAGCGAACCCCAAACGCATGTTTCGCGTGATGGGCTCTCCCCGCAATCATTAGACAGCCCCTGACATGATTAACTGGGTGACAAGGGTCCCGAGCCAGGAAAGTACTGATCTACCAAACCTGTGAAGTAGGAGTGCCGTAGCTGCGCACGGTTTCTACGTTACCTTTAGTGCATACGCTGTGCAGAGGCATACACATGCTCAGAAGAAAAGAGGCTGTTCGAACAGCCCCCGCGGCCGGCGTCTGATGAGCGGGACGTTAGAAGCATGTTGTGCTCTTTCAGGCCTACTTGAAATGCACGAGCGAGCGTTTATGTTTGCTAATTTAGAAGGGATGCTTTTGGAAGGGCCTGCATTGAACTCGGCGAAACGTCAGCGCTCAAGACAAGCCGACTAGAACAAGCTAAGGTACTGTCGTGAGCACTAAGAGCAGGAAGACGCAAGCGCGTGGCGAAAAGCCTCAAACCCCAATTTGACCGATATTCTGACCGCGGTGTCGAAAATTATGTGGAAATGGTGGCACTTCAGTGTACTGCGGTCCCTTACAACATGCGTCTATCTCTTTTTAAGACAAGCTGAACGTATGACACGGATAACAGCTTGATGTTGTAGCGCCTGTTGTAGCGCTCAAAAGCAGAAAAGATCAGTGCTGTTTTTATCCTATTTCGCTGTATCTTGAGATTCTGTGCGATACACAGAAAAGCGGCTGGAAAAGCGGTATCTTTAGCGGAGCTACAGACGTGAAACCGCTTCGCTATGCCACGCATACCCGCATTTTCATCACGCGAGGTCGGTGACACGGAATAAGCTGCCTTTCTGTGTCCGCATCATAGCAAGCAAGGCGGGAGTGCCAATACTCAGCGGTACCGCGGCATCCTTTCCACTATTTCTGACAGCGACCACCGCGAATCGCGCCGAGTCTGGTTTGAGGCTATGTGCCACGCCAACGCCTTCTCTCGCACTCGTGTGTTCCCTCTAACATTGCTCACGTAAGCGTTTAACAGGCACTGTGTAGGCGAGAGAGCAGCAGCTAAAACACAATGTTGTCAATTGCAGTAGTAGAGCAGCAAGTATGGCTAGTTGGTGGGAGTTCCATCTTGTAATGGCTTTTACTGCGCTAGAAACAAGGACAAGAGAATACGAGAAGAAGAACGGCTATTTGGGCTAGTTGGTTAATATGCATATAGAAAGGGTCTGTAGCGCAAGCACGGTAGTGCTGAATGAAAGGTTTAAAAGCGAGGAACGGAAAGCAAAGAGCGACGACACGATCCACGCTTTTAAACCTTTCCTTCAGCACTACCGTCCTTGCGTTGCAAACCCTTTCAATAAGAATACGAAAAGACAGCACTGCGCACGTGCTGTCTTCTCGTTTTCTCTTGTCCGTGTTTCTAGCGCAGGCAAAACTATTTCAAGACAAAACATTGCGTACTCTTTCTGCACTCAACATACCAATGAGCATTGGTGACGACATTCCGGGGTTCTTACGGCAGTTTCAAATGCGCGCTCGAACTATCCGCGCAGTGCAACGAGGTCAGAACCTTCACCTATTCACATTCCCAACTGGCTTGTGACGGAGAGGTAAAAAGGTAAAACGAGAGTTCATGGCCGCAGCTTACCATTAATTGTGAAGAACCGGGCCGAGACAGGAGGACGCCGAGTCTTCGACACCTTGCCGCACTACACGAACGTCGAAGAAACTATGGCCTGCATTTCCAGAACCGCCCCTTTTTTAACCAGCTTGCTCCGCCCTCCAACGCGTTTACTGAGGGCCGAATCACTCTGCTACTTTGAAACAC
Source organism: Rhipicephalus sanguineus (assembly GCF_013339695.2). NCBI lineage: Eukaryota > Metazoa > Arthropoda > Arachnida > Ixodida > Ixodidae > Rhipicephalus > Rhipicephalus sanguineus. The sequence continues at coordinate 110,547,899 of NC_051178.1, read as the reverse complement.
TAAGCCGTTTGACACGACCGTATGCGTGGCAAAATGAAAGAGGAACTGTCTTCAGTGAACCTTGGCGCGTGAACTATCTGCCCGTGCGAAGGCCGCCACCATACTGACGTCACCGGGCAGGGGCTGTCTTTGATTGGGTCATCCTAAACGGCAGTGGCGACATGCAGGTGAACGATGCAACGATGCACGCACACGGTATCAAGCCATGGCTATCGCACACGTGGGAGATAAGGCACACCCTGGTGGCTGTGCTCTGCGTCGATCACTTTCCGCTGCCACTTTGGCGGGATTTCACGTGACTATAGGGTCGAATGCGTTCGGCTGTCTACGGGCACGGTGTAGGAAGGAGAGCTGACTGAACGCGGCGAACGAGCGTGAGTCACGCTCGTTCACGTACTTGCTCGTAGGTGGCGCTACGCGAACGGGGCCTCCTATCACTAATTGCACCTGTAGAATCCATTCGGAAAAACGCGTCACTGCATTCCGGGCTCTTCTTGCGCTGTTTCCTGAAAAGCGCGGCATGCCCGTGCCTCTTAACTCCCCTCTTTCGTTTTTTTTTTTTTTTTCTCTCTCGCGACAGATAACTTTGGCAGTCTGGAAATATAGTAGGCGCTGCATGTTTAGAGAGGAACGCTTTCCGGGGCGTGCGAATTAAGACATTACTGCTGCAGAGGGCCTCCCAGGTTTTGATCACCAGATGTGGCTCGAAGTGCCTCTCGCAGAGATGATCGGTAGACTGCAACATCCGATCTTTGAGACGTATGGCATTTCTTCATACCCGAAGGAGCTCTTCTTCTTTCGGCGCGGAAAACAAAGCGTTTCTCAGTACACGACTTGTACCCCGGTGCTTATCTCGCCAATGTGGCAGCGCCACCAAAAATGATCACCTCACAGTAATACAGTAATAATTGGTGGGGTTTTACGTCGCAAGACCACAATATGATTATGAGAGACGCCGTAGTGGAGGGCTCCGGAAATTTATACCACCAGGGGTTCTTTAACGTGCGCCGAAATCTAAGCACACGGGCATCTAGCACTTTGCCTCCATAGGAACGCGGCCGCCACGGCCGGGATTCGATCTCGCGACCTTCGGGTCAGCAGTCGAGATAGTCTCATAGTATGATGCGATGATTACACTAGGTGCCATTCCGCTGGTGCTGAAGTAAACTAATGTGACTGAGGAGGAGGTCCGGCAGCGAAGTGGAAAGGCGCCGAGCGGCGCGCGAGCAACAGGAATTGATTACATGTCATGGCGTCAATGTTGCGGCAGGGGACTGATCAAATCATGCGCCACCGTATAACTCATAAATTCGCCCGGCGACCACAGAAACACAGCCTTCCTACACTATGCAGTAGAATGCTGCAAGCATTGGCATTGGCAAATGTCCCACGTTTTCAGGCTGCTTTCAGTCATTTGGCACAAATTTTGGAGCAAATGCTGTCCAAAATGACGTTTCTTTTTCTTCTTTTCTCGTTTCCTTTTCTTTTTCTTTTTTTTTGCTTAAGCATTGCATCAGTTCGCCAGTGTGGCGTCATGTATTTTAGTGTTTTCTCGGGGTTCAGGTATATCGGTGCGAATAAATATAAGTTAACACTTGTTGGATGTAGTCGATATATAGCTTTCTTAGGATGCAGTGTTAGCTTTTACCAAGGCAGACAGCCGACCATAAATGCGAGTAGACGAGGCACTGAAATTGATGACTTCAAGGGAAGTTGGCATAGGAGCTTTTCAAGGTGACCCATGTTTCGTTATTACAGCTTTTCTGGCTTTCGCAAGGCTCTCATCGCAGTAATAATATCAGTATTGCTATTTCAACAGTCTAGTATTACAATGCAGTTTAACCTTAAAATTCCCGTTTATTGTCACCTAAAATAATGTCCTAAGGGCTTGTCATGCCAGAGAGTAACGTAATAAGCGATAATTTGCGAAATTAAACATTGATCTAATTATACAGAGGGACTACCTGTAAATGCCATACGAAATGATACAACAGCGCACAGCTTTAAGTACCATGATCTCTTCGCTTAAAAAAAAGACCAAGCTTGCGAACATGACTACAGGAATATCGTAACATTTATTTACACCGCATTTGGCCACATCGTCAAGCGGCGGCACAAACACTGAATTATGCAACATTGGACGAGAAGGAGATATCACGAGCCGTGTAGAAAACGTGCAATGTCCCAGGAAGGTCATCGTCTTGAAATGAGATAACGCACAAGAGGTCTTCTTGTCTTCTTAACGGCAGCATAGTTTATATCGCTCGGCTGAATCGCGGAAGAATTCAAAATCCATTATAACCTTTACATTCCTTTGTTGATCATCTAAGTAACCGTGGCTTCATTGACTCTCTCATCTACGCCTCCATTCCTAAAATTGGATGTACTTCCTGCGGTTCGCACCTGCAAAGCTAATCATTGCCCATTTGTATAAAGCCATCAGCTGTCAAGTTATCGCTAGGCTTGGCAGTGCAGCTGTGAAGTCTAGTGATGTGTTTCCAATTCACCGATTCATATTCACTAATAGAAATAAAAGTAGGTTTGATCTGTCGAATGACTCTCCTAACACACTTTGCTACAAATTGCAGTAATCAAACTGCCTGTTCAGTGAAATTTCTATTTGGGAAACCCTCAACCATACTTTCAAAATGTGACCGTTAAGCCGTTTTAGATCGTCTTCGCAACATTGATGAGTCTATCAATCAGTTTTTGCGTTGTCTCTATTGACGTTTTTCCAAGTCATATTTATTTATTTATTTATTTATTTATTTATTTATTTATTTATTTATTTATTTATTATACTGGCATTTATTTATTCAATCCAAATCTGTGTAGTCAATCCATTCCTGTGCTTACTAAATTCGCTTTGTCGGATTCTGATAGCACGCGCTCCCGCAGTCCTTGCTTTTCGGCCTCTTCCTGAAAATATTTCACCGTCATATACGCAATGTATCTTGCGATTCTCTGGGTAGGTTGAACTTGGACTTGAACTTATTTCTGGTCTGCTAGACATTCTCGTAGAGCGTACATACGCAGATGATCGCCCGGGAGTCTAAAGGTTTGTTTCGTGTGTTTCGCGTTCTTTCACGTCCCCACACAGGCTATCAAAAACTTCTCCACAAACGCCTATTCTCCGACAGTGCACGAGCATTGCTGCTGCGCATCTTCTGCGCAAATGATTCTGTGCACACTGCCTAAGCGCTGCGAAGGGTGCGTATACCTTCGCAAAACTTGCACAGTTTTCTCCTAGGAGCTTCTTTTACAGCTCTTCTTCTGAAATACTACCGCCTTTGAAATCGCTTGGCGTACATTTTTGCCGAAATTATATCATGGAATTACAAAGTAAATCAGCAAATTATCTAGACAAATAGGTGCAATGCGTTGCCATTGTAACTATCTTCCTGCTCGTACACCAGGTCTCCCTCTTTCCCGCTTAGCTTCATCCGTGCTCTCCCTCTCGTCAGGTTTCGCTCGCGCAGCTGTGCTAGAAAGTGCGGACGACGTATCCCCAGGGATTCACCTCGGCTTTAAACAGCGCCGCTGTGAAAGCTCACCGAATGGCCGTCGTGGTTGAAGAGTCGCGTATCTCTACTTGAGACTCGGAGTTGATGTCCAATAATCGGAACTGTTCACAGCAAAGCTGCGTAGTACTCGGATCCTGCGATTTCTTCGTCTCCGTCGACAGAAAACCACCACTAGAAGGTACACATAGCCATCTCAAAGGAGGTTACGCATGGGATATTAAAAAATTTTCATCTTTTTAAAATGCTTGACTAATTATGAAATAACAGGTACGTATTTCCAGCAGAAGTGTTTGCTCTCGCTTAGTAATGTTGACGTCATCTCCACGTAAATTGGCCATGAAGCTGAAGGTTTCGTTCCAAACCAGGAACGCAACAGTACGCGTCAACCGGCATCATTCTCAGCAAACTCATTCACCACTGCCGCTGTTCTAATCATTAATGCATGAAACTAACGTTGTCCATTAAAAAGATCACACACAAAAGAAACAAAGTATTATGTGACAACGCGATTTTCATGAGTGCGATGTCCGTAGCGTACGTCGCATGCGTTGCGTTTACCATTCCGAGACGAATCTGCCAAGCAACTGATTTCGCTAGTGTTCTATAAGCCATGAGTGGTTATGACTTGTGAAGAGCAGAGGGTAAGCGATAGTGCTGTGCATCTGATTCTCCTGCAGTCAAGTTCATGCAGTGCAATGCGTTCAAGGCTACGCTGCATGGGTCTATCGGGCGAGGCAATACCACTGCCTCGCTTGCCAACAATCTTCGCAGTGTTTATTGGAGCCCGTTTTGCCGCGAAGCTGTATATGGCTCGGGTTTCGTGTATTTTTCCTGTACGTCAACAAAAACTTCCAGAATGAAACAAAACAAATTTCCTTGGCGGAGCTGGATCTGAACGCGGGCCCCACTACCCGGAAGCAAGTGTGTGAACCACTGGCTTACACACACATGCTTGCAAAAAATGAACATATCTGAAGCATATGAATGCGTTGTACCCGTGGTGGGGAACAAATATATAAATAGAACACTTTTTAAGGCTTCTATGACATCCGTGGTGGTGCATTCTGCCGGAGACAAGATGTAAAACCGACGCGGAGAAATATACACATCAGCGAAATTCCGGTTTTTTTTTGAAATTTTGATACCAAACTAGTGTTTCAGTGGTCGCTCGGTGCGCCTTTTAAGAGACCACTCAAGAAACTCACGAACGCTAGAAGAACACGCCATGCCGATACCGATCAAGGTGATAATTTTTTTCCTACTTTTGTTGAAAATTTTGTCTCGCGTCTCACCATCAAACAGCTTCGCTGGTCATACACCTTCACAGATTGGAACAGCCTAATTTTTTTATTACCTGGTGTCGGCGGTTACCCGTAATATATGCGGCGCTGGCGTTCTGCGCAAGAGAGAGGCCAACACATACCTGTGCTACATGCACATCCATGTTTTGGTGCAGTTTGTATCGCGCTTGCTACTGCTGTACACCTTGAGCTGCAATATCCATATCAGTGAAAGATCATATAGCAGCAATGACCCTTTTTCTTCATCGCCTCATCCAAGCTGCACCAACAGTGCGGCAGCCTCCCCGACGCGTAAATAAGCCTCTGCCATACCTCGGTTGCGAGCGCCGCGCTGCGGAGAAGGAGTCGGCCATGCCCCCCTTTGCAATTACGCACTCTCCGCGCGATTGGCATGGCCGGAGATAAACTCCGTGGCGGCGCGCAGTGTCGGAGGCCATGACTTAACAAATAAGGTGTCACATCTGTTCGACAGCTTCTTCCTGGGATATAGGTGCCGGACATTCAATTGAAAAGTATGTTACATCGCTATGTGCTTGAGGTACGGTGCACGATAACACTACTATTCGAGCCAAGTCGTTAGCTAAGAAATTCTAAATATGCTTATCGCTGTGCTTTACAGAAAACATATTTTCATTTACGTAAAACGTGTCTATCTTCATTTTGATCCAACGTCTTCAATGCATTTATATCACTTGAATCCCTTTGCCACATCATATAATGGCATCGGGAGGTCAAGTTTTGCAGAGAGAAGCCGCATGCCTGCACAAGTGTATGTACTACATTTATTACAAATATCGGTAATACATATACTATATTGTAAAGGGCTAAAACACAGAAAACACATATATAATACTGGCATAAAAACGTTGTAATCTACAGTACAAAAGAAACATTAGAATACATATAATAAAAAACGAGGCGGAGTTAGCCATTTGTGTGATTAAATGGCCGCGAACAATAGATTGTAAATATCTGACTACCTTTATCACAGCATCTAATAGCTGTGATAAAGGCTGTGATTAGGGAATCAGTTTTGGAAGAAGAAAATTCACAGGACTACACAAGTTTACTATGCCACATTTATAGAACTGTCTGCAAAATATATACCGTCTTCCAAAAGGTTGAAAATTCGCAAATAAATCAATGAAAGAGGCAATAAATATTGCAATATACACCGCACAGGAAAACTTACACTGCAGATGTTTAAAAACAAGGGATACTTAGCTATATACATAATTGCTAACCATGAATAAAATATGTACTCAAATGTCCACCAAAACTACGAGTATATGGTGCACTTGTTAAAAGTAAACGAATTTTTGCAAATGAAAAACAAGCAAGACGCCGCCTGAAATACGCGCCCCAAACTTTTTCCAAGTAATTTTAACCTCTACGCTTCATCCACATTTCATCCGGGAAACTCCAAGCAATTCGCACTTCACGATTCGTGGCGGTCCACACCAACAGCCCGCCATGTGACCAGGGCCTTTCCTCACTCAGCGTCTCTGCGGTCTCACGTCAGCAACCTTGAGATACTGGCGGATGTGAAGCCAGCAGTATTCGTTCAGCGAGTCCAGTTGTACCCTTCCGTCGGTACGTTCGAAGCACTGCACCTGGTGCCTCACGACACCCGCTATTCTCATGAATCCGTGCAGTTCCGTATGCATCCTAAGCGTGAGGCTGCGTCGGATCATCGTGGCTGCCTCATCCGCACCGACGGACGACATCTCTTGCACTCGCTCGACCAGCAAAGGGTGACGGGCCATCTGTTCAAGAACACGAACCAGACCGGTGTCATGGTGGCCATTCACAAAACGCGCCGCCTGAGCCAGCATGTTGGAATTTCGCGTCGTGATGTAGCGTATTACAGCTGCGTCTTCGCTCGAGCACCCGTAGTCAATGGAAATATTCACTACTGTGTAGTTGCCAACCAAGCTGCGCGATAGGCAACGGGGTAGATGCTCGTATTCACAACTACGCATGTGTGAGTAAGACAGTGTGTGCAGCCGCCTGCTGGATGCGACCCAGTTTGCGAAGACTTCGACCTCGTCGCGTTTCATTCCCAAGTTCTTTAGGCAGATCTTCTCAATGCTCTCGTTTGAGCACAATGCCTTTACTAACCGTGCCTTCGCGCAGTCTTCTTGCGACTCATGCTGACAATCGTTGTTTCTCAAATGGAGGATTGTCAAGTCCTTCAGGACTGCCGCTGCACCGATGTAATCTGACATGGCCGTCTGGTACCCACCGTCACCGCAAAGCTCCTCCAAGTCGACATGCAGTGTCGTAACGTGGTCGCAAGCTGCGACAACGTGGAACGCCGATTCGAAGGTGGAAGAGACCTCGAAGCGGCCACGGCATAGCCTCACAGAAGTAACCTCTGGAAGACCGGCGATTGCCGCTACGTCTTGTGGGCCGATTATCCACTGCCTAATGAACAGCCTGTCTACCAAGTCCTTGCCTCGAATGAGTTCACAGATATCCGCCACGCGACCGCGGGGCATGATTGTGCCCACGTCGACACGAGTCAAATTCCTGTTGGCAGCCACTGCTACTAGAAAAAGAAGACAATCATCGGCAGTGAAGCATGACAAGTTGATGACGAGTTCTTCTAGCGTGTTGTTCGTCTGCAGTGTCTGAAGCCAACGGGAGATGGACTGATCGTCGTCCATCATGAACTCCATGTCCGAAGTCTTTCGCTCAATTCTGAGCGTCCGTAGAGAGCGGTTTCGGGCCACTTTGCTGAAAGCCTCTGTCAGTACTGAAGCCTTCGTCCAAGCGTAAACGTTGACTTCCTCCAGGTACTTCATTCTGGCAAGCGTTGCAGTCAGTGACTTCAGTGCTCGCGATCGGCAGTTACGGCTTTGCCTGATGGTAAGCTTCTTTAGGTTAGGCTTCGCATACCTCAGGTAACTCGTGAAGTCCTCGCCTAAGCGTTGAGAACCACACGTGAATAAGCTACTGTCGACCGCTAGCTCTTCTATCACCTTGTTCCTGCTCAGGCCCGCGATGATTTTTTCGGCACTGAACAGGTTCATGTCTGCGTGCGTCAAGTCCAGTCTTCGCATACTCAGAAAGTTGCCGCTGTCGCAGACGACTTTCGCTAGGACCCGTCGGGCCATGTTCTCGAAGCCATCTGCTTCACAATTTATTTCAAGTTCTTGGAGTGTGTGACGAAGCGAGCCCACCAAACGGCGCACGTTGTTCGCTTCCTGTGTTTTCATATCGCAGGAAAATACGGCGAGGCTTGTCACGGGGCAACTTTCCGCAATAGCCTTCAGAAGGTGCGGACGACGAGCCAGCGCCGCGTTGACGTCAATAGCAGCGATGCAACAGTGCTGCCTCAGGAGCTCGAGCAAAACAGAAGCGGCTCTAGTCCTCCGGATGCTCTTATTTTGCTGATCCCTGTTGTAATAGCAGGGATCCTCTTGGGTCATGGCTAGGTGAATCCGTCCAACGACGCCGCGGATCGTCACCTCCCTCAACTCCAGACTGAGAGGTTGCAACAGCCTGTTGTACTCCATCAAGTGCAGAGTAAGTTGACATACGGACGTCTCATCAAACTGCGTGCAGGGGGGCACCACCTCGTGCAACTGTGATCTCACTCCAAGTCTCTGGTTGCGTCTTGCTGCGGTCGCTAGTGGCAGTCTTGCGGAATGCAGTCTTTGAGATGGAGAACCACGACGAGACGCTGGGCCGCATGCAGTTGTGTCATTGTCCCCTGCACGAAGAAATAACGTCAGGCAAGGAGCATGGCAAACCCAGCATACAAGTTCTTTTCAGCCAGTTGGAGGGACTGAAAAAAAAACACGCCATATCCACGTAGTAAATGATGTCAGAGGAGCTTCCTCGGAGGCGATCGGGTAACCCGTCAATCCTCCCTACAAATTCCTCTATCATCGCATAATGACGTGACTACGTTGTTATATATACACACATTATACACACAATGTAGCCGTAGCAAAGTGCACTGAGGGAGCTCCAGGCGAAGAGAAAGGAAGCGCGCCGAGAGCAAGCGCTGCGTAAGGGCGCAGCCCTCTAGCAGTCACCTATCTATCGAGAGCACGCGCCGAGTGTGCAGCGGAGTGTGAGGCGCGCCATCTAGAGAGCGCGCTTGAATTACCGGAGAAGGCACAGCTGCGCCTCCATCGGGAGCAATGAGAACAAGCGGCTACGGCGCGATGGACAAGGCTCGAGCAAAAGAAACTTGGCGAGCAAGCTCCTAAAAAAGGTGTGGTCAAGTACTGTTATCTCATGCCGTCGTTTGGGATTACGTAGGCAAAGCCATATATATCAAGGGGGCTTTAAATTAGAGAGGATGAGGAGGATGGAAAGGAGCAGGGGAGGGTAAAGCGTAGCATAGCCCTAGCCGAGCAGGCTGCACGTTTGGAACGCCAGCGTGCGCTTACCCGTGAACGCGAGCGTTGCTGAAGGGCAGGCGAATCACTTGTTTTTGTATCACTTTTTCACAACCTTATCAGTGTAGCAAGTTGGCAAACATATGGAAGGTGAGAAACCTCCCAATTTTTACTTTGATCTATCTATCTATCTATCTATCTATCTATCTATCTCTCAGAGAGAACCCAGAGGTAAGGAACGAGGCTGTCATAAGGGCGACTCCACGAATGCCCCTCTCCAATAAATTATGGTTTTTTTTTTCCTTTCACAGAAATACACACTTCAGAAAAGAAAATAAAATGTAAAAATTAAAACATTAGCATACTGCATTTCACATATTGAGCTCACAAATTTTCACACGCCTGCATCTTATTCCTTACTTGCGTCTCCTTATTTCGCTTCGCTTTCTATACATCGGCTCTATTTGTATAGAAATTAATCAATGAGCTTAAATAACCAGAAAGCATCGTCGAAACCGAAACGGGTAGTTGCTTCGTGCAACGTGTAAGATGACGTCACTACCTGTGCTGCTGTAAGATATTTAGGATACGTATCGTGCGGGCGCCATAAGAAAAAAACTGGCGACGTCACCCAACGATGCATCGAGCAGCGCCAGCCTTGCGGAACGCGACAGCAGCCATTTCAGCTGCGATTTGAGCGCTGAAGGATCATCGTCCGCTTTGGACAGCCTGTTCGGGGAGGTAGCGATCTAGGCTACGACGTCACAAAGAAGGCATGCTCAGCATTTATCGGCATGATTAGAGAAATCGCGGCATGAATAGGAAAAGTATACGACTTGTAGTCGTATAGTTTGGCACACATCACTAGAGTGCCAAACAGAAGAGATATTTAATATTTCATGGAGATCAGTAGATACTGAAATCGTCAGAGTTGCCCTTTACTTCAGAGCTCCTCCCTTAAACATTTAGTCCCATCAAGTTGTACGCAGTTGCAACGACAGCAGGAGCGTTGTAATTGGGCCGGTGCTCCAAGCCATTATTAAAATCGCTAAATGCAGCGAGTTATAGCTGGTTAGGGGGTTCGCTTGTGTGGGAACATGAAGGATGGCTCATTTCTGAGAGAAAGTGACGCTTATGTGTGTTAAACGTTTCAATAAATGCCGAATGAAGCTTATCTCACGAGCACTTTCTTCTTGTACAAGCTATGCTTATTTTGGGCGAAAGAAGGGGAATTTTAAGGGCTCCTTTTTGTTTGTTGGACGTAACATTATTGAGAACTAACAAGCAATTAGCCAAGGGAAGTTTAGGCGATGTTGCATTAATTGAAATATAAATAAGAAGAAATTAAAGTCGAAGAAAAGATTACCTGCCGCCGATAGGTACCGAACCTGCAACCTTATAATAATGCGTCCGATGCACTACCAATGTAGCTATGGCGGCGGTCATCCACCCGTTCACTTTATCGGGTGTATGTGTTCCACACTCGCCGTCATGGAGCATGAATGCGCGTGTGGAACGCTTTGTTCTGTCTACCGACGAGAGGTAGCAGGTGATTTTTTTTTTTACGAGCCTCGCACACTACTTGAAGGCATGAAGTCTCCCAGAACGAGGCCCTCGCTATGAATGAATGCAAGAATGGGAGTATTAAGGGCTCGTTTTTCTTCGTTAGACACAACATTAATGGCAACAGACAAGCCGAGGAAATATCCCCCATACTTTCCTTGGCTTGATTATCTTTGAATTCTCAATAATGTTATGCGTATTTTAGTGTCCTAGATAACTTACCATACAAAGAGCCTCCCCAACTATTTCCTAATAGTATGGTCTTCATAGGCGTGCGCAGGGATCACCATTAGGGGGGGCGCAGGCTCATCTCAGCGCCCACCCACCCCTTGTAAGTCAATGTACGAGGCAGATTTTGCGCCACTCCCCCCACCCCCCTCGTAGGTGACTAGTGGGGTCATGTACGGGGCAGATTTTGCGCCCCCCCCCCCTCTTAGGTTATTAGGGGGGGCGGCCGCCCCCCCCCCTGCCCCCCCTGTGCGCACGCCTATGATGGTCTTCTTTAAGCGTGTACCCGGGTCTCTTCACCTTTCGTGACGCAAAACGGGGTTCATGGATACGGCGTCACCAGCAATAATGTTCTCCATGGATGCATAAATGAAAGAAGCGAATTCCGATGCTCCTCCTAGTACCCTTTTGCAAATGTATTGCATGCCCGTTTCTGTTTAGACCTTCCTATTGCGTCGGTCTGCTCGGCCGTTTCTTCATTCCCGCAATGCGCTATACCAGTTGAAGTAGCCCTTCCTCCCTTCCGTACAGGATCAATTGATTTCACCGCACGTGACGTATCTTGCACTGCGCCTGGTGAGAGAACAGCTCCCATTGAAAGGCCGATGCCGGTGGCTAGGGGGGTTCGCACCTTCCCCTCCCACACTCCCACCAAATGTTTTTTTCCAGTTTACATGCGTACGTATGCGCGCGCACATACGCACGTGCAGACATTTATAAAGGAGGTTCGGAGACCCGCCCATCTCCGAAAAAAGTTCTGGCTACGCCCTGGTATGGCGTCATCCTTTAAACATAACAGTAAAACCCTCCGTTTTAAGTGTGCGAGATTCTACGGCTACTTGTCTCGAAAAGCTGTGCGTCTGTCCGTTCATTAGTTAACGCGTTATAATCGGTAGGAATACATGGGGTCTAGCGAAGGTGCATATGACCGCGTTGTCTTACTGCCTAAAGAAAGCTAGACAGTACAGTTGCCGCAACAAGTAACTATGTCATGCCATAGGCCAGCAAAGAAAGTAGGCCCGCAAGTCCGCCGCAACAGCTTAATTATAAACAATAAGCTAGTGTTCGGTAACGTTGGCTAACTGATGAGTAACGTGAGCCAGCGTAGGCGAGTTTCGTCATGCGTTGGTTCAATAATGCTCACGGACTATAACTTGACAACTGACCAGTAAGGAGTTTCTGGTTCAGTATTTGTTCTCACTCTTTCTTTCCGGGTATCCGATATTGTGGAACAACCAAAAATTTGAGTGCAACCGCGATGTTTGGTGTACTGCAAGTGTACCCCGCTGATTGTAGAATTAGATTACGTATCCTCCCTCTCGCGATCGTTGATCACACCCCGCATTGGAGTAACAGGGAGGGGAGGGGGATAGGAAGTATGGAGGTGTCAACACCTCCCCCCCCCACGAATTTTCTAACTTTACATGTGTATATCATACACGTGCACATACATAAAAGGTGGTTGAACCACCCCCACCCCCTCCCCGTGAAAAAATATTCGGCTACGCCCCTGACCCCGCACCACGTGACAAAGTGACTTGACGTCACACATCCGGTCTTACGTTCTACCCGAGACGCCGCCTGGTTACACGAGATGAGTATTTGAATAATATGTGCGAAAAATTCGGCACATCCCACGTACCGTGGGAGTCGATGTTATGCGAAGCATGCGGCGGGAAGGTGACTGTGGCGTAATCTTTTTACTGAGCGAAACGTTACAATGTGACGCTAAAGATTTGTATAAATTTTATACGCACACATACATGTTGAAGAGCCGCATATGTGTTATATAACCAGTTGTTTACAGTTGGGTAACGCTGCCAACGGCAACGTGGTTATTACCAACACCAGAAGCGGTAAGCTAATATGTAGTGCCTACACTTGTCCGTTATGGTGGAGAACGCACGCACGTTTCACGAACCAGTGTGCACGTGTGGAAGAGGTTCTTTACAGTTCTTGAACAAGGTGATCATCACCGTGGTCAGTGAGCACCAGCAGCTGGTCATGACTTGTTATCGGATCCGGTCGTGATCGCGGTGACGAGGGGTCAATGTGTAGTGAAGTGTGAGGTATAGTACAGCTGTTGGAAATCGTGCATGCCTCGGTCATTTCGTCGACAAATTGTCTTTCGATAGAGGCGGGGACATGTCGGAACCTGAAGTCACCCTTCGCGTTGGTGAGCTTTAGGCCGTCGAGGCTGGAAGGTCTGGATAGTGCTAGGTAAACCAACATCAGTGGATGACGCTTGTCGTATTCGTAGACTACCTGGGCGTATGTGGCCTACGTAGCCTAGTCTACAAAGTGACTGTCAGTCAATCTGGCATCATTCTAGGTCAGCATGAGGCCATCGCCCAGCCTCGTAAGAAATGAAGAGGACACTACGTCGTTCTAGCGGACTAAATACACTTTACGGTGCGATGATGTGAATATCACACGTAACTTTCGTTAATGCATTCCTCCGGGGTCGAGCAATGCGTCAATACAGGAATATATATATATATATATATATATATATATATATATATATATATATATATATATATATATATATATATATTAGGAATACAAATGTAATGTTTATTCGACTGCTATAAAAGCGGAACCAACACCGGAACCACAGACGTGAATCTGATATGACGCCTCTATCCTAGGAGTACACATGGGGTATCATGTAGGAGTATCACGTAGGGTTTATTGCTTTCTTGCAAAATTAGATAGCCAGCACCATAACCACAATTGACGTTGCACCGCATTACACCTGCATAGGCTGTTTTTCTAAACCAGTTTATAGACCTGGCGTGGCTCTGTGGTAGAATACCTGATTGCCACGCACAATGCTTGGGTTCGATTCCCGCTGGGATACTAATTTTTATTCTTTCCATTCGTCGGGTCACCGCTGCCGATCACGGTTTTTCTTAACGCTCTCGCATTTAAGTTACTAATGTCTGTACTCGCCGTTCCTGGGTAGATATAAACTTTCAATCACCTGTGGCGCATACCCGTACACCACGGCACGGGTTAAACGGGTATGTGCCACACGTGTCTGGAGGAACGGGTTTGACGACGTACGCGACAGGATTTTCGCGTTATTCATATCATGACCCAACAGTCATACTCGCCACATCTTCCTACCCCTCCATGCCAATTTTGGTCGACACTAAGTTAAGTAGGCGACCATGAGAGCACCCAGACGTAGGCGGCTAGATAGATAGATAGATAGATAGATAGATAGATAGATAGATAGATAGATAGATAGATAGATAGATAGATAGATAGATAGATAGATAGATAGATAGATAGATAGATAGATAGATAGATAGATAGATAGATAGATAGATAGATAGATAGATAGATAGATAGATAGATAGATAGATAGATAGATAGATAGATAGATAGATAGATAGATAGATAGATAGATAGATAGATAGATAGATAGATAGATAGATAGATAGATAGATAGATAGATAGATAGATAGATAGATAGATAGATAGATAGATAGATAGATAGATAGATAGATAGATAGATAGATAGATAGATAGATAGATAGAAACGCTCAAAGTGCCAAAGGTTCGCTAAGAAATGCTTCGCATTTAATAACACAAGGCGAAGTGCTTACCCTTAGCACATGGAGTTATGATATATAGTCACCCCGCTCTCATTTCACATTTTTTGAGTGATCCGTGGAGTGAACACAAACCACAGTGACTGAGTGCATAGCCTTGAAAATTAAGGCAAATGCCTTAAAGGCCTCATGCGAACGTGACGTGAGAAAGGCATGGGAAAAAATTACACCATTTCCCGCTAAAGGGGACCATGAGGCGATGCGAAGCCGGAGCACTTGCACGATCGCGTTCCGTTGGCGTTCGTTGGGCAGGCTGCCGACCTCGCGTCGTGGAACGCAAAGAGGAACGCTACGCGCGTCTTGTCTTCCCTCTAGCCTGGCCGTTAATTCTCACAGGGCGAGGTGGGAACGCGGTGGACAGGCGTGCGAGGAGAGGAGAGAGAGGGGGAGGGGACGCGCATGCGCGGCGTTGCGCAGGAGAGAATTTCGGCACGTCTAGCCCGCGTTTCAGAGGAAGAGTGGAAAGGGGGAGGGGAGAGGGAGTGGGGAGAGGGTAAGTGGAGAGGGGGAAATAGGATAGTGGGAGGGGAGAAAGTGGAGAGGGCATGCGCATGCGCAGTAAGCGTGGTCACGCCGCACACCACCACCACCACCGGATTGAACTCCGCCATAAGATACTTCGCATCTAAAAGGAGGCGAAAAAATATCACGGAGGCGAAAAAGGAGGCGAAAAAAAAAAAAAGCTACACGTTCGCTTCGTCTTTGCGGCGTTCGTGTCACCTAAAAAATTATGGAAAACGGCGTTCGCGTGATCATGCAACGCCAGAAAACACTCGAGAAGCACGAAACGAGGCAAGACGAGCCAGATGTCTCGTCGGATTTTTGCGGCGCGTTTCAGTCCAATGCACCCGCACTTAGGCTTTGGCCTTCTAGTCGTCTTAGCGATGGTGTAGGACACCCTCGGAATTTCTTTGATGGAGTAATAGCGAAATTCCTCTCATCTTGCCAAACCAAGGCGACTAGTATTTCTTTTACCATTTAATCTAACGTTACTAGAACGGCCTTAAAACAACGAGAACGTTTCATTCAATGCAGCGCGCGACTTCCGCTAAGCTTTTCTCTTAAAATTCAGAAATTGCAGCAAGCAACAAATGTAGATCAAAATGCTACGCTGTGAATTAAGTTCCTACATACCCGCGAATATGCGCTATTCGAGTTGCTAGTTTGTCATCATCGGTTGAAAAAGACAGTTAAAATAAGCAAGATACTTTCTAAAATGACCGCTCTCAAACAACGGGAGAACACATCGACAGCGTTGTCTGACGAAGGCACTGAGATAGAATGAAATCAATAACTGATGCCTCTGACCGAATTATTATCATTTAATCAATAAAACGAGTACCCTGTCACATGAGCGTCACGCGAGGAGATCGCCGTGAATTCAACACTATACTCGCATCGGCCATAAGAGCCTCCTTTGTACGCTGTACACCAAGGCAGCCCAGAGATTGAGATTAGACAATCAAGGCCTTGCTCGATTTTTTTTTTTTGTTATTCCGCGCGTTTCCTCGTCTTTTCACACCTAGTTCCGTCGACGAATATTCCGCGTTTATTATATAAGGTATTCTCTCGCAAGCAAAAATTGCATAAAATTCCGAAGAAGTAAAAGAAGTAAGCCGATGAAGTAAAATTCCCGCACCTCTAGTTATATAACGGCGAGGTGAACAACCGTACGCGCTGCTTCTTTGCATTAGGCTGTTTATAAGTGCCATCATCGTCGAAGCACTGCTTGCCTCAAACAGCAGCGTACATAATCTGTTCGAGAATGTTTCAATGTGCTCCAGTGCGTGACAAGTATGTCTACATACTGCACGGGACACAGGATTAGCAAAAAGGCTAGATTTTCGCGCAGCGCAGCCAAAAAACATTCTCGAATTCGAAGTTTTATTCTGTAAGAAGCGGATCTTGCGACCTATACACTGAACCGTTCTAAGTTTGTAGAGGCTTTCGCATTCGTTGTGGAATACTCCGCCCCACAAACTTTCACGGTCGACTGAATAGCTGACACACTAATCTAGCAAAGTGAAGCAAGCAGAAAGGTCTACAAGAGTTTAATGCGAAACAGTCTTTCCTACCAGTAACCAATTCGTAATCGCGCTTTGAAAGCAAGAAACCTTACCTCTTGCCGCAGCACCGAAGCTCATTGTGTTAACCTGCATAGTAGTGTAACAAGAAGGAGTTGATCCCGAAGGGTTTTTCTTCGAACACAGGCAAACTGGCGATCCACACGAACTGAAAGTCCAAAAGGCTTGCACACGTCTCTAGATTCAGCAACGTCGCATATATGCCATATATATATACCAGCTTATCTTTTGTAGAGGTCCTATCTTAACGGGTAGTATCATTACTCATTCGCTGTCCAATATCTAGTAAGCAAGAATGACCTTGCCTGCTTACTCAGACCGTAATCAAGGAAAATTTCAAGTATATTAGGGGGACAATGCCTACCCGACCAGTCACATTTTGTCACCGTTATCGGATGAGTAGCTTGATCAATTTTATCGGAGTCGTTCTCCGGAGTTCTGCACATGAACTGAGATGATATTGAGTGGTTTGATGGTTCAGTTTCTCTTGCCGATTGTGTCTGAAAAAAAAAGTGTGTATTTTGTAATACTTGTAAATACAATTTCAGTTAAGGTTGAGTAGTCACAGTCACCATCCGCCATGATAACACGAAACTTATAGCACAAAAGTGGTCGAGGAATCACGTTAACAGATATAACATAGCGTGGCAGAAGGCTAAAATGACAACCATGTGTCACAAATGCGAATTCGGAATAGTGCAGGCAGTGTAAAGCTTCGGACCACTTGCAATCGTCTTCCACCACAGCATCAACCAAATGCTTTAAAGGTGTCTATCGGGTACCTCGATTCTACGGTGATTCCCGAATAATGCCATATCGGGTGCTTTCCTACTTCGCCAAAATGGTGATTTGTGGCGTATAGGGTTCATTAACAAGTTTACTTGTCGTAGTGGCCCCGAGTGCATTTACAGCGGGCTTTAGGAACGCCGCTCCTCCAGCTTTCGTTGTGACTGTGTTGTGTATTAGGCGCAGGCCTGGCGTTTTTTCTCTTTTGTTTTAATGAAAGGTCTTTTTTTATTATTTTCGTTTTTGCAGCTGTACAGTCAACCTCAATAATCGACGGACCAGACCAGGCGACTGCGTGGCCAGCAGCCTTTTCGCGGCATTTCCGCCACGTCAGGGGCGTACGCCAGTGGCACTGCGTCCAAGACGCATTGCTCTCTCATTCGATGACTTGTATGTTTTCTCACTGCGGACTGAGAATTTTACAGCGGAGCTATGAATGAAATACGCCTTGGTGGTGTAGGCGGTTACGGTGCTCGGGAGACGAGACGAAGGTCGCGGGTTCGATCCCGGACGCGGCGGTCGCATTTCGATGGAGGCGAAATGCTAAAGGCCCGTGCCCTTTGCGATGTAAGTGCACGTTAAAGAACACCAGATATATTCATATCGTGGTTTTGCGATATAAAATCCCCGATATTATTATTATTATTATTACATAGCTGTAAACACTTGATTGATTTGTGGCGTCCGTCCGCATTCACCCACGGACAAAAAAAAACAAAAAATAAACACGGTACCTCATCCGAGGAAGTGATGACGTCGCGTAATGACGTCATCATTTGACCTCATGTTGGAGTCATCGTGTCGCAACAAGATGATCTCATCTATTGCAATCTTCAAGTCGGCAAGTCGGGCGGTTCTCAGAGGCAGTTCAAGCGGTGGGCCTATCCCGGAGAGTGCGCAGAAAGCGTAAATGGAGCGGTACGCCTTTCGTTCGTGTGTCGCCGCTTTAGTCGAGCCTAGGCGCTGCGTTGGAGCGGTCGTGCGCGGCAAGTGTGGTTACACCGCTCATTGTAGAAACGCCGACGAGAGCAGAAGCGGGTGCCGCCCTTTAGATCCGCTGGTCACTCACCTTCAAAGAGTGGAATGGCCATAACTTTTCTACCTTTCTCTTCTTAACGCAAAGCGCGCTTTGGCAGCCATGACCACGTGCTTCGGTTTTGAGAAAACTGTTAGTCGCAACCATTCGCACAAACTACCCAACGGCACACCGCTCGTGGTACATCGCGATCGCTGATACTGCCTTCACAGTAGAAGTGTGCCGGAATCATTGCAGATGATCACTTTGCGCGAAAAGAAAGAACCAACAATACGCTACGCGCTTGCGGAAGACTGATACGCCAGTGAATAACAAAAAGACCCCCTTCCCATCTGGAGCTGCGGTCGATTATAGGTATCGTACCGCTAGGTGGCGCGGACAGGCTGTTGATCACGCGCGCGTGCGGTCCGTAAATTTTTGCGGTCGACTGTACCCTTAATGTGCAGAGAGACAAATATCGATACGCTGTTCTCATTTTCCTTGATGCAAGATCTTGTTGGAGCATTACTGTTTTGAAAGTACGGGTTTGAATCGAGTGAATACGGTACACTGGTTTGCATGGGCGTGCGCATGGGTGTGCATGGGGGGCAGCCTCCCAACCCCCCCCCCCCGGTCATCTAAGGGGGCAGAGGGGGGCATAGTCTGCCGCATACATTCAGTTACGAGGAGAGGGGGGGGGGGGGGTGAGGTGCTGCGATGAACCTTCGCTCCCCCTGACGGGGAACACTGCGTAAGCCTATGCTGGTGTAACCTAAGTATTTCAGTTAGATTGGATGCCGCGTATTGTCTGCCTTGTTATCACTTTTATTTGTCATGCATTAGTCACTTTTCTCACCCGTTGCTATCTTAACTGCACGCTATGTAAGCTCCCCGTGTACAGCTTATCTGAATCGAGATACGGCGACGAAACCGCACCGTGGAAACTAGGAGCTTTTACTTTTGGTAAGGCTCGTTGATCTGTATACAAGCGTAGTTAAAAAGAACAGACTCGTGTAGTAATTGATATGGTGTCGTGTATAGTGGAGCGAAATAAGACAGATGAGATAACGATGACTTCCGTTCTTTCTGCGCGCTTTATTGCTACAGTGAAAGACTACAAATAATGTACCCTATGCTTTCCTTTGCTTCATTGTTCGTTTTCTTAGGAAGTGCCTTACAAAGAAAGCCATCCCATGATCAATTTCCTTTCTGGCGTTTATTGTTCACTAGTGCACATGAGGAGTGTCGCGGCCAGAGACAGAGCACTTCTGTTAAACACGTTATTAAGATAACAGCGCATCACAGGCGACCGGGCGGGCACGTCTTTCGTCCAGAGGGTCATTTTTAGCGCCGACCCATGCGCTAAAGCGTTATAAAACGAAAACCACTTCATTGTGAAGTGTAGAAACGAAGTGTAAGCCGTGTAATATGGCTGAAGAAATAAGGGCAGGCCTTAGAGCAAGATTTTTATTTGCTGTAAACTCATTTTTAGAGCACTGTGACAAGATTATTCTCTATGCGTGAGGGGAGACAAATTATTTCGTCCAGCTACAGAAACTGCGAAATAACTACACCAGCCTTTCAGCTTTGAATAATTTATTCCATTTATGCCGCGGTTTCTCTTTTTTCTTTTTGTCAACCTTTCTGGCGCGTATCGCTGGTAAATCGTCGAGCTTAGGTCGGGAATGCATCTTCTTCTCCATGCGTAGAGATATTAATCGCATTTTTGCATAAAGCAAGAGTTCATTCTCAAAAGCTATTATCTAAGAAGGTAGGGAACGTTGCTGTTTCACAGTTCACTAGTACACGATACGGCAATTTAGAGTCCCTGCTAAAGAGAATGTCTGCTATACGTTGTGGTCATTTTTCAACTGAACATAGAATTTTTGTATTTTTTACACCATACCCCGACAAGAAATGACGCATCTGCAGAAAGTTTTTTTTCTTTATTGTCATCGGCAGATCTAGCGGTGAACGCTTCTTTAACGCGGTGAAACTTTCCTGGCAATTTTATGCAGGGAGAAGCAATTTGCACAGGCGGAAATTGTTTGATCACTCAAGATGTTGCACAAAATTCAAGGAACACTTCTTCCGCATGACTTCTTTCACGCGATGTGTTTATACAACACTTGAGGTGTTTATTAGGATACACAGGATAGGCAAAATATATAAAAATATAGTACAGGTGATCGCATCGGGTAAAATCAGCCGAGTGCTCAGACATTTATTTGAATGCAAATTAATAATAATGCTTTTAGCGCCAAACGAGCACAGCGAAAAAATGCCGACAATAAAAATGCAGTTTGACTAACTCTAAATTGCTCCTTGTTTTTACCCCGCGCACTTGTAATTTCACGTTGCCACATTTTCATTGTTGCCTGGATATGAACGCATGGCCGTCGTTGTTGCCTGCAGCAATTGAAGTGCCACGCTGTAAGCACGTGGCGAAGGTCCCATTGCCGCCATGGAAGCAGAAAGAAGTTAGGAGAGAGCATTGCGTAATGAGAAAGAAACAAAGAGAAAAACGCCAGGCCTGCGCGGAAAGCGCAGCACAGTCACAGCGAAAGCCGGAAGAGCGGTATTTCTAGAGCCCGTTATAAACTCTCTCGTGGCTACTAATACAGGTACATTAGCAACGTACCCACTACGCCACAAATCATAATTTTTGGGAAGTGGGGAAGCACCCACCACGACATTATTCGTTATTCTGCGGAGAAGCGAGGTACCATCTGTAAGGCATTATGTGCAGTTTGTTTATGTGACGGTTGATGACGAAGAATTATGGTTGAGCCCTTTGTAATGGGTTGGAAGCTTTAAACGACCCACTAGTTACGTAATTCATATTGTGTGACGCCCGGTCGGTATTTAACTGTCCCACCACGCTTTATAACGTACGTTAACCGGAGAAACGTAGAGCGAGAGAGAGGGAATTAACTGTACTGAGACCCTGAGGAAATGGATCATGGGAGCCTTATGGGCTTCCTTGGCAACCAACAGAAGTGCACTTGCGAGGAACCCACTACGCTATAAATAATCATAATTTTTGTGAAGAAGGGAAGCAGCCACTATGCAATTTTTCGTCATTCTGCGGAGAACCGTGGTACTCGCTAAACACCTGTAAGGCATTATGTGCACTTTGTTGATGCTGTGGCTGATGACGATGAAGAATTATCGCAAAGGCCTTTGTAATGGGTTGGAAGCATTCAACAACCCACTCGTTGCGCAATTCGCATTGTGTGACGCCTGGTTACAGAATTCGCGTTTGTGTGACGCCTCAACCATGGTACTCGCTAAACACCTTTAAAGGGGTACTGACAAAATTTCGCGGCCGAGATAGCCTGCTGGATCCATTCCCGTGTACGTGCGCGTACCATCTGCAAAATATCGACAGCTAATAAAGCTTGGAAGGTATTTTATATTAATTTTGAAGTTCGCGAGCGCGATCCAGCATTATAGGCCGCACCTGGTGCATTGACACCCTCGGAGGTGACCCGAGGTTACCCCCCTACTTCCCCTACGTAACCGTTGCAGCCGGTACAAGTTATGATGACGTCGTAGCCGCCATTTCAGTTTTGACGCGCTTCCCGACGAATCGCTCCTCGCCAGCGGGTCAAACCTGAAGTGATTCGCCACGTCGAAAATTCCTTCCATCCCCGCCGCAAGAAAATCGTCGCCATCAGACGACGATGAGCCCGGCGACGACAGACCGCGCGGAAATGCGTCACTGTTCTGTGTGCTCACGTGACCGAGCGTTTCACTCTAGGTGGTGAAAGTTGCACCCGGCGGCTTGTTTTTGGAGCTCTGTCAAACCGAAACTGAGGCTGTGTCGGTAATGAGGAGCTTGTAATTATCTGTCGCGCGCTGCAGCAAACGACGTGCCGTGTTATGACTAACAGGCCCCCAGCCACACATTGCACAAAAAAAAAACGCGGGGCGAAAACTTTTGTGTCAGGACTCCTTTAAGGCATTATGTGCACTTTGTTGATGCTGTGGCTGATGACGATGAAGAATTATCGCAGAGGCCTTTGTAATGGGTTGGAAGCATTCAACAACCCACTCGTTGCGCAATTCGCATTGTGTGACGCCCGGTTACAGAATTCGCGTTTGTGTGACGCCTGGTTTTTATTTTACTCTTCTACCACACTACATGACATATGTTAATGTGGTTCCTTCCCGACATGAAGCCTGTATAGGGTCATTTTGCACCGCAGTTTCAAATAGATGGCGAGATTTGATGGCATTATTCCCATGCATTAAAGAGAAAAAAAAAAAGCGCCGGCATGGCTCCCAGGTAGGACACTGGGCTCCCATTCAGAGGGCCCAGGTTCGAACCTCGTTCCATCCTGGAAATTTTTTCTTATTTCCTCTTTCTCATTTCGTGCGATAGTGGTTACGGACACCGGCGGCGGCGGACAAATACGGCGCCAAAAACGGCCGTTGAAATGAACTCATAACAGCTTTCGCTGTAAAAGAATAATGTGGTCCGCCAGCCACGCAGATGCAAAGCTTCGCTTGACCCCACTTTACCGATAGGGGAAGGGCTCCTAATTTTATTATGAAATATTACAAGCCCACGCATTTTATAGCGCATCATCTGAACAAAGGTGCTGCTGTGATACATTTTGGTGCGGACCATTCGCCTCTCAGCCCTCCCGTTTTTTCAGAGCCCCGGCGTTGCTGCAGTGCTACTCGAGACACACAACCGACACATTTTAAGACGAAAGTGTTTTATGCCGGGATCCACAAAGACATCACTGACATTTCCGTCAAGGAAGTGACATCGATATAATGTACACGATGAGAAAATGAAACCAGAAGAAAACGTTTCTTTGGATGACCTGGGAATCGAACCCACGCCCTCTCTGTCCTCGACGATAGGTGCCCGGCGCTCTGCCCACTGGGCCATCGACGCAGATGCACGAGGTTTTACAAGCGCGCAATATATATCTCACAGTGATCGTTGACTGGGCGGTGTGCGGCATTATGGTACTAACGAGTGCCTACAGGGAGAGCTTCGGTAATTTAAGCGCAACGGAGGCTTTCAAAGAGTTAATGTAGGAACCTCTACTGTCGATACAATGCGCCGTACGCCATGGTTCCCTTTGGCAACGACGCACTACATGCTTTGTCTTTCGCGTCTTGTTAAAGCGACGACTCGTCGACAGAGTAGTGCGGCTTTCGCGTGCACCAAAGGAGTCTCTCCGCCGACTACTGCTACGAGTGCAATAGCACCATCTAACAAAACTACTGCAATAAGCGGCACAGAAAGGCAATGACCTCGACGGGCGAATGTCGTGCCGTGAGTGAATTGGTGCAACGAGAGAGACACCAGCAGTTAGCGGAACGCCTTCCCGGCTCAAGTTCTTGGAGCGTTGTGTGATATGCACAGGCGTAGGTTACCCTATTACTGTCGAGGGCACGCTTTGGCGTTTGTCTCGTGAGATGACGCTTCAAATCAGTGCATATCGAGTACCCGTGTTCATTACATGCTTATTGATGCCATCTTTGCGCGGGATTCACCTTATGCTACGTCCGGATGTAGGTTAACTACTTCGACTACCACTAATGTCAAGTCAACATCATTGAGGCCGGTCGTCGGGATGGAGGTGTGTCACTGGCTGTCATCAAGGGTTCATACACGTTCAATGATGCCAGACACCAATGCACATGTACATTGATGTATGAGAGCTTGCACAATAAACAGTAAGCTACTCCTGTGAAGACAAGGTTCACTTCAGTGTAATACCGATTGCTATGACGGAGGGATCAACCATCACCCTCTCATAAACGTATATGTAGAATATTGTATACCTTTTTACAGCTGCACTATCTTTGCACGTCGCAGTTTGTGTTTCCATTAAAGACTCATC
The DNA here is from genome assembly GCF_013339695.2 of Rhipicephalus sanguineus. Classification (NCBI taxonomy): domain Eukaryota; kingdom Metazoa; phylum Arthropoda; class Arachnida; order Ixodida; family Ixodidae; genus Rhipicephalus; species Rhipicephalus sanguineus. The sequence continues at coordinate 110,523,550 of NC_051178.1, read as the reverse complement.
AAAATTGTCCATGGCGCCCTTTGACCGCATTCGGCTCTTGCACCAAAAATTGCAGTGGCTTAGCTCGGCTATGCCAGGATATACGTAGCGTTAGCAAAGGTTCAGCTGATTATTCTTAGCTTTCCAGATTGTCTACGATTAGCTTGATTATCATGCTTACTGCTGCTCCAATGACACACACACACACGGTATACGTATTGTGTGGCTCAACGACAGGTTGCTTTTCTATTGCCACAAAGACTGTTCGGTGGTCAGTGAAGTAACACGCTGCCGTCTCTATGGCCCCAACACAGTAACCGCTAATTGCCAGGCAACTACTTCGGGACCCGATTAAATAAGCTTCTCGGCTCTTCTGCACCGTCGAGCAGAATTTGCGCTCTCCTTCTCCATGGTGTTACCCACCTGCAAACGCCAGTCAGAAGCGCTATTAAGCGGCCCCAGCGCAGTGTCAGACGGCGACTGCACAGCGAAGGCGAATAGCTGCGCGCGCGCTGGCGCCACTGTGTCTACGACGTCACTCCTCTCGAATGCGGCACAGACAAGCAGTGGCGAGCCGCGCGCGGCGGTGTCGGAGAGCGCGTGAGATGCCAGCTCCGGTGACCCACCTGTGTGACATCACTGATCCTCGCGCATGCGCAGCACGGCTCATGACGCTCCACGCGAAATCGGCTCCGGCTAGGAAAGGGTAGCTAACGCTACAATAAACCCCGCACTCAATTTTTGAAGGTCTGGCGGATAACGTATATGGGTGGAATACTACTGCATTTTGTGGCCTCTTAGTGTGGGCCCCGTGTCCTATCATGCAGCAACAACGTTTTTTTATTAGGCCAATCCTACCACGAAGGAGCTACAACGCTTATTTGCCAGTTTCCACCTGGGATAGGTTCGGGACATTCCGGCGGAAGGCATGCAATATACCGCTGTGCTTCGAGTGTCTTGCACATTATCAGAAGTATCAGAAGATATGCTAATCGTAAACGTGCTTACAAACGTGTTTTGTACTAAAAAGGTTGTTCTTACTTTCTCGTGAAATTTGGTCATTTGGATCCCATATTTTCAATGCATCCATATAACAACGCTGTATACTTGGACCCCACTCTTAAAGCATGGAGAGTTCATTTCCAGTAAGAAATTCAAAGACCCGAACAAGTTTTCGTGCAACATTTATTAAGACGGTAGCGATATCAGAGCGCAAGAGGGGAGCAGAGCAAGGCGAGAAACCAGTTAAAATTTCTTGGCGTTCACAGCAAAGCTAACATGTTAATAAGGCTAACATCATACTGGAAGAGATTTTCTGCAAGGTTTCAGTCAGAGTTAACCTACAAGCTGCTTCGTTCATACAGCTAGTACATACAATCACGACAAACAACGGTCACGGGCAAAAGAATTAATCTGACAATGGAACAACTCTTGCCTGCGAATAACAGCAAATTTCACAAAAACAACAAATGAGGACCATTCTCACAGCAGTAGTCAACACTTCAATGCTTTCAGCAAGAGGTGTGACGCCACACTCTTTAGGATAAAAAAATTGAGACCGTCAGTCTGGCTTCAGACATTCATCTAATATACTTATTTCTTTGACACTCTGAACCCCATTTGTGGGGTCATTATAGGGAGAATTATGCACATCATACTCGAACATTGAGAATAACATTCGAAGCAACGTGCAAATTCACTTACACTATTGGTTACTGACATCAGAAATACAAGGAACAATGAAGTCATTATACCATGAAAATCAACACGGACATTGCTAGTACCAAATTTAGTATACACTATTACAGAAATATGTATTCGTCTATCGCATTTTCAAGATTGGCACACCTATCATTACTGATGAGTCAGGCAAACTGTTGCACATTTTAGTTGTGTCAGGAAAAAATTGGAAACGAAAAGCATCAATGTGAAAGGCACCAGATTTTCGTTTGGCTATGCTCCCAGAAGAGCCGGACTGAAGACGATGACCGAATCAATATGCGCAGTTTTATCGTGCGAAACTCAACAAAGTGATACGACTTACACATGCGAAGCCACACATTTGAGCGATGGGTTGTTTGGAAAGAATGTTTTCTCCGTTCATTCCACCGGAGTAACGTTAATGTTGGCACAAGGCCATTCATTAAAAGCACCGAGAAGGAACAATTACCGACTATATTGAAAACCACCGACTACTGCAACTCGCCGGTCTCGAACAGCAAAATTCACCCTGCAGCGTTAACAATCCTTCAAATGACTAGGAGTTCGCAGCGCGAAGTCATACTAGCGCCACAGGCGATTGTTTAAGAACTAAACATTCCTCAAGGAAGCATCCCAACCGACGTCCTGCCACCACGCCATGCACATAGCACATGCACGTGTCTCAGCATTTCACCTGTAGACAGAATATTTGTTCGGAGAAGGCGGAGAGGTCGGCTTGAGCTAGTACGCTCTGACCTGCTACGCTGCACTGTGCAAAGAGGACTGAAATATTATGGCGAAGTATTTACGTGCCAAAACCCCATATGATTATGACCCACGCCGTAGAGGAGGGCTCCGGTTTCGACCACCTGGGTCCTAACGTGCGCTAAACCTAAATACATGGACCTTAGCATTTAACCTTCATCGAAATACGACCGCTGTGTGGCTATGATCGAACCTGCGACTTTCAGGTCAGCAGCGGAGCACGGTAATTACTGTACCGCCACGGTGGTCGAATGGAGAAAATGAGGGATGAAACATACGGGTAGGGGCAGGAGGAAGGTGTTCATGTACTCACTAAAACCGTAACAGAGTGGTTTCCCTGCAGTATAGTGTCCAGTCGAGTAATCATAAGAAAATTTATAACTGACCTTGTAGCAGTTGTTCACACCCTCTCGGTGGTCATTGCGTACTGAGCGCAACTTTTTCGCAATGTTTCCTAGTCATTGCCCGCGAGCGTTGCTGCAAGCGCCTTTCATTGTTACACGTTAAGAATGGCAGTCGCAAAATAGATGAACCGCACTATAGTTTCACCACTTCCAGAGTTCACAGATAGGACTGTCTGCACGGCTGATGAGCTCTGCCCGTAGCGTTGATGGAACGCACGCAACGCCAAGGTGAATCTGGTAGAGCGTACTAGCAAGGCTTCGGTTGACTCTTGACGGGAGGTGAAATGTCATGTTAGGATCGGTCTCCCAATGAAGTCTGTACCGATGCCTTGGGTTAAACCACTAATTGGTGGGCACACTCGCATGAGAGAACTAGAGAAAGTTGGCGTGATTTTGCGAGTTTTGCATTTTTACGTCGACGATGGGGACAGTAAATTCCGCAAAACCTACGTAGAGGACATCGTCTACGCAAAACCATGAGGACCACTGCTTACATCACTACGAGATGTTAAATGCAGTAATTGAACCAGGGTTCAAAATTAACGTCAAGTACACAGCATTATCAAGAACGCTCTAGTTTTCTTGGCAAGATTTTTGATATACTTACGAAGAGCGCGACAGATGAAACCGTTAAGCGCATATCAGGGCAAAGCTGCAGGACATACATTCTATGCGGACGTTCTGTGGTTTAGCGGGACATTTCAGGCTCTTTAAGAGATACTACGCAGCAAACCCAATTGGGCTGACACAAAAGCACGATCTCTGTATGCAGCATTAAGACAAAATGTAGCAAAAACTCGTGAAGACAACGTCATGAGACCCCATGCTAGTATTGCCAGATTTTAAGAAGAGGTTTGAACTGGAGCACTGGAAGAGCTTCTGTTTTGCTCGAGTTTCTTAGAACACCGTTCCATCACTGCTGTCTCACGGTGCTGGGTGGCCGTCCGCACTTGCTGAAGACCTTCCAGGAAAGTAGGAACGTGACGAATCTTGTCGCATTTTCCCCCGGTATGAAAACGCGACATGGCAACGGTGTGCGTCGATTGGTGGGCTCGTTTCGTGAACTAGTTCAGGAGCTTCAAATAAAGTGTGAAGCAGACGGCTCCGGGAAGATGACCCGAAGGGTCATAGCGAAATTTGTGTGAATGGTGCAACTTTGCGTCTGAGAAAGCTGGACATTTCTCACGCAGACGTGAACCTCTAGTGCTGAGAAAACCTTGACTCGCCTGAGAACGAACAAGGTTATTGAAGAGCTAATGGTCGACAGCAGCATCCTTACGTGCGGTTCGACACGCTTAGGCCAGGACTTCACGCGTTACTTGAGGTAGGTGAAAGCGAACCTAAAGAAGCTTACCATCAGGCAAAGAACTAAGTGTCGATGGTTAGCATTGAACTCCCTGACTGCAACGCTTGCCCAAATGAACTACCTGGAGGAAGTCAATGTTTATGCTTGCACAAAGGTTTCAGTATTGAAGGAGACTAAACAAGGTTGCCGGAAGTCTCTCTTCGGGACCACAGAACCGAGCGAAAGACATCGGACAGGGAGTTCATGAAGGAAGACGATCAGTCCATTCCAGCTGGCTTCAGTAACTGCTGACAAGCACCACACTAGAATGACTAGTCATAAACCTGTCGTGCTTCGCAGCCCAATAGAGTTGTGTTTCCAAGGGCACAGGCCGCCAAAAATATTTTAGCCAAGGTCCCCGTGGGTACCATTACGACCGCACGTCGCTACGTTGACATAGCTCGTAGGGCGCCTGGGCTTGGTGGGGGGGGGGGCAGGTGGCTTGTCAGAGTGGATAATACCCCAAGACGTCGCGGCATTAGCCTCTAGAAGGCCTTCTAGGCACTTCTGTCGGACTACACTGTGACATCTTCCACATCCCTTCGAGCTTCCGTTCGGTGTTCCAGGAATTCGTGGATTGCGACCATGCTACGACCCTGCACGTTGACTTCATGGTGTTTCGGGGCAACGGAAGACTTCGGACAGGCTTGCCACATTCGATCAGAGCAGCCGAAGTCCTCAAACACTTCACAGTCTTTATACAGGGAAAGGAGCACTTGCACCAAGAGTGCAAATAAAGACAGTACAACATACCGGCTAGTCAAGCCATTGTACACAAACAGAAGCATTACGAAGATTTTCATAGCTGACGAGCTTGAAGACTAGTTCCAAGTCTTCGCGAGGTGGATGGTATTCGGAGGCGGCAGAACGAAATGCCTTATTCAGAAGTTTATTATTAATTCTACGACCTTCGAGCCCAATGCCTGTGAAGTACCTTAGCTGAAAAACGTCCGAAGCTTAGCATTCCAATTGAATCTGGACCCTTCAGTGAAGACGCTGCAGTCATACATGACTTCAGGACGCGAAACGGCATATTAGCACAGGTGACCTGCTTTGTTACTGGCCAGGATGCCACCATTATTGTTTATGTCCAGAAGCGACGTCACCCTTTCCTGGAAGACCAAGTATGAGAGGTAACTTTCTTTGATGTAGTCCAGAATTCCACCACGAATCGACGCATCATCAAGCACACAATAGGCACTGAACGGCACGAGTTCAAAGATATTGTGAGAGTTTTGAGGCTCCATGTGCAGTGGCGAATGGCAGCGTGCGACCTTGCCAAAGAAAAAGAAGTGCAACTGGACACGCTCAACAAAGACTTTTGGTTTCATATACGTCTGCGCCTCAATGTGACCGACATTCGACTAGGAAGACTCATGCCTCGTTCACACCGAAGGCGGGGTGGTCAAAGTGGCGAAGCGGATTTTCAACATGCCTAGGCGGAGAGTTCACGCATCTTCAGACCGCTAGGCTCGCCTGGCAGCCCCGCACAGCGGAGAAGGCAGGGCATCTCGCGCATTGGCGGACGTGGCCTTACCACGCGGCACTACTTGTCCACCCTTGCCACCCGAGCCACCTGCGCAAATCTTGCGCCGTTTCCTTTTTAACGAAATGCTTACACCAACGCCACCGCCGCATGGAATTCGGATTGGCCGAGGCAAAGCGGATGCCTCCGGCGGGCGGAAAAAACCGGTCCCCCGAGCGATCCGGCTCGCCGCCTCGTTTTTCGCCCGCTTTCGTCGCCGGCAAGGGTTACCTCCGCTTTCCGCTTGGTCGCTTTCACAGCCAGCTCCGCCATCGCTGTGAACGAGCCTTTAGGGACCGAAGCGGAATGAACAGAAGTCTGTTCAGTAGCCGTGCCGGGGGTGTAGACTCCCGCTCACTCTCCTCCGTCTTCGTATCAGGACACACCCACGTTGAGCGTGAGTCGGAAAACGACTCTGCAATATCTCGCCTTGTCAAGGCAGGGTGACCAAACAGGAGCATTGCAAAGATTGTCACGGATAACAAGCTCCAAGTCCTCGCGACCAAGGCCGCATTCGAGTGGCAGCTACTGCAAATGTCTTATTCAGAAGTCTGATTCAGACTACAAGCACCTGGCCTGTGCCTCACGGGTAGCTTGGGTGACAACATTTTGTTTGTTTTAGTTTATCGGCGCAAAAGCGACTTGGGCTATGCTGCGCCGAAAGCAAGGCTTATAAGGCTCGGAGGGAACGTGCAGACGTGCTGTTTAAACTCTGTTAAGATAGCTTAGTTCACTTAAAAAGACATTATATTCTTTATTGAAAATCCAGGAGAGGTTAGCCTGGCTTGTCACCTGGCTTGCTACTCTGGCTGTAGGGTGATGACTATGGTATATACAATGAATCACATATTCACACAAACGGTACGTACAGTCACACGCACATATATACACAAAACTTTCACAAACTTTGGTTAAGTCCAGTGTTTCTCAAGAACAACAGCGCTTTTGTGTTGCGCATCGCACAACCACTGTCTTGCCACGGGCCGAGAAGTTGCCGCAGTTCCAAGCTCGAGTCGCGTTGCAAATTAAGTTCTGCCTTCAGAATCTGTCGTTCGGCGTCGTAGCGGGAACAGTCGCAGAGTACGTGCTTTGAGTATTCCCGAGTATTACATGTGGTGCACGTGGGTGAGTCCGACCGCCTCATCTTGTGCTTGAAGTATTTCGTATAGGCAACGTCGAGTCTCAGCCGGCGAATGCACGTTTCATCATGCCTGGTTAGTCCCTGTGGTATATAAAAGCTACACGTTGCGTCTATTTTGTGCGGCGGTCCGTACTGGTTATTTGCATCGCACCATATTGTTCTCTGCAGATTCCACGCGAACGCAGATACCAAAGTCGCTGCATCTTTCCTTGAAAAAGGAATGTCGATTTTCTCAGATGCCGTGTCATGTGCAGCTCTGGCAGCGGAGTCAGCACGAACATTCCCTTCTATGCTGCAGTGAGCTGGTAGCCACTGCAGTAATACATGGTGGTGCAGCTCATGAGCATTATTGTCTAGGCACCCGATATCCAGGACTAGTTGACCTTGCCTACGTGATGATATTAAGGACTGCAGTGCGGCTCGTGAGTCTGAGAATATCACCCAAGAGTCGGGTCTCTGATCTTTGATATATGCAAGCGCCCTCCGCAGTGCAGCCGGCTCAGTGGCAGCGGCAGAAGTGCGGTGACTGAGAGTGGCTGCGATGGTGACATTCGCCGACGGCATCCACACACCTACAGCAGATGATCCATCTGTGACAGAACCATCTGTATAAACGTGATGGCGGTTTCTATATATAGTTGGTGTTAATGTGTTCGAGAGCGAAGTATCTTAACGCTGGCCGCGTGTGTTTCTCTTGCTATTGAACCCCGGCACTGCCGTGACTATCATCCAGGAAGGAAGCTGCCATGGGGCCTCGTCAATATTGACGGCTTTTCATCCCAAGAAGGCACGTCAGGGGGAGTAACATCCGCACCGCAGAAGTGCTGAATGAAGCAAGTGTATGATCTTGTACCCTGGCCGCAAAACGCAGGCAGACTCGAAGGAACTCTTGCTTCATTAGCAGGGCAGTCGAAAGACGTTTGCTTTCTCTCAAGGTTCCTACTGTCGATGTGTTTTAGATGCGAAGCAGCTTTTGCGCTGGGCTTTGTCTGTAGTTCCATTGGCGACCGTGCGCTTTCTAAATCCTACCATAGCCATCTGTAACATATTGAGCGCGCGCTCGCGCCAAGGAATAGTCTTCCTCGTCTTGATCTTCGACCGCCTTGATACGTGCAGAGTGCGCGCTAGCGCCAAGAAGAAGTCTTTTTCGTCTTGTTCTTCGACCGCCGTGATGATGATGCGTGCAGAGCACTTCAGGGGCCCGGGCTGCCATATGCTGTCCTAGCTTGGCGTAATGCAGACAAAACCACGTGTGCTGACACGCGCTAGCGCCTTGGGGCCTGTGTAAGGGGCTGGGTAAGACGCTGTGGTCTCTCCCCCTTACACTCAGCAATCACGTGATGGCGTCGGGGAACGAAATTCTGCAGACGCGCGATGAACCCGCGTGGCGTGCTACAAAAAGAGTTCGGGAAGAGTAATAGCAATAGCAACTACAGTGAATTCATGGTGGGCTCCACATTAACATCGGGCAAGGTGCCCGTGGTGAACGGAAATTTAAGTCGACCCATGCGCTCCTTCGCATCCCCACATGGTTACCTTTAGTGGGAGATTGTGTAATTTTTTTCGGTAAACCTAGGTACACCCTCAACGCTTTGGCTTGCATGCTCGTGAGCACCTGAAGATTTGATTTAGTGAGGCCCTGTAACGCAGGAAGGCTGCACCGCAGGAGACCTTCACATAATGCTGTATACATGCGCAGTAGTGCACTCACGGAGTAGCCTTCAGCTTTACTTGACATCATGCGGAAGATGTTCGCTTATGATGCGATCTTCCCTTTGAGTCATCGAATGTGAGGAGACCACGTCATTGATCTATCGAAGGTCACTCCCAAGAATTTGTGACTTGGCACGTATCGGATGTGAGAACCCGCAACCTTTAACATATAGTGACTCCTGCAGACCTCAGAGCGTGTAAGATCGCCTCGCGTGTCGCGTTATCAAATGCACCCTTGATGTCAAAGAACACAGCAACAGTAATGTTACGTGCAAGTTCGTTAAGCCCAATGCAGTTAGCAATACTGCTGACGTTATCTATGCTGCTGCGGCGCTTTCTGAATCCCGACATCTGGGGGGATAGGCATTAACGCTCATCAGAACCCAGTCCAGACGCATCAGCATCATCTCCTCCATAGTCTTTCCCACACAGCTGAGAAGAGCAATCGTACGATATGAGTTTATATCTGTTGGATTTTTGCCAGGTTTGAGAACACGGTTGATTTAAGCCCGTTTCTAGCTAGGTACGAGACGGCCCCTCTTCCAGCTGGCATTGAAGATAGCAAGAAGGTGCACATTCGCCTTGTCACCCAGATGTGACAACTCAGCATAGGTGATGAGTCAGGTCCAGGAGATGATGTTTTGTTTACTGAAGCCAGGGTGCCAAGAGGGCAGCCCAAAGAGATCCACGTTGGTACGTGGTCGCTGCCGTGACATTCAATATCTGGTAACCAGGCTGCCGCAAGCGTGAGGCAAGAGGAAATCATGGTGACCTCAAGCGCACTGGATCGATCTCCCTGGTAGAAGGTTGGCTGACCGTCGTTGAGAACTACCAGGTCATTGTTATGGGCTACTTCGAGGAGACGCGGACCCCGTGCAGTCAATCTTTTGCCACCCCAGCCTGGGTGTTGTCGTTGAAATCCCTGTTAAAGTGTACGGTCCAGGTGTTGCATGTAGTACTTCCCGCAGTCTATCCACGTCAGATCTTGCTCGAGGAGGTATATATGCCGCCATCACCGTAAATGTCAAACTGTCCCACTTGACTGTCGCTGCCACATATTCGTTTGACGTGTCAGCTGGTAGGCAATGAGCATTAAAAGTCAGATCGTTGCGGACCGCCAACATGACTATTGGTTCCCGCTCCAGTCGACGAAAAAATCAGAGTGCTTTCAGAAATGCGCTGGTGCGCACTCAGTATTCTGAAATTGCGATTACTGGGAAGCGGTGCTTGTGTACAAATTGCCCGAAGTCTGAGAGACGACAGCGGAGGCTGCAGGCGTTTCATTGCAATATGGTGGCGTTGTTTCGGATGTTGTTCAAGCTTAGTTGCGTTGCTAGCGCCATCTTTCCAGAATAGGCAAAATAAGGTCAAGCAGTGTCAAGATGGCTTTTGCGACCGAAGAAGACATGGGTGCAAGAAAGCTGCGAGCAGCGTCGACAAGAGAAGATAACAATGAGAATGTGGTTTCGTTGTCTTGTCGAGTGCTGCGCTCTCGCGGTCAACTCCATGGATATTAAGCCCGTATTCCTGTCGACGAACCAGCTGTGCTTTGCTGGACTCCAACAGTTGGATCATTAGTCGGAGCTGCGGCTGCAGTTGTCATAGTCGAAGATCGTGCCGTTGGGCGAGGCGGCAGAGATGGGAATTCATTCGTGTCATAATTCGTGGTGTCGTTTCGAATGCCTTTTTCGATGCACCTGCGTAGTTCACAGGCGCCTTTTCATCCCTACGCCTGCTGGAAGCGTTCCGTTGCCCGCACACGACCGCCTTTGCGGAAGAGTATCTAACATTGTTATTCTTGTGCATTTCCTTCTCTTTGCGCAATACATGACAATGAAGTGATGTACACTCATGCTTTTTCTTGCAGTTTGGGCACTGTGGTTCTTCAGTTTCGCAGGAAGATCGGTCGTGGTTACCTCCACAGCGCGAGCACCGCGCTTGCAGTCGACAGGTACCAGCCACGTGTCCAGAACGTTGGCACTTTGAGCATTGTCTCCGTGACTCAATGTACTTGAACACGCGATAATGTGTGTATCCGAAAATAACATGCTCAAAAGCAGTTTCTCTGGCAAACACAATACGAACATTTTCCGATGCTCCAAGTCGCCGTACTGACTTGACAGGCGCCCTTTGAACGAGTGCCGAGAAGATATCCTGCTGGTCAAGGCCCTTGAAACTCCCTTGATGACGCCGACTGCACAGTTATTGGCCCGCGGCTCGTAATCCTGAAGCGAGATTTCCCCATTGTTTTTTTCTTTCAGAAGGCTGCGTGTGTCCACAGCCAGAAGATATAAACGTTCATTAGGTCGCACTTGTAGCACGCCATCTGGCACTATCGCTTCAAGGCTACTTTTAATGGGAGTGGGTTGAAGCACTTTTAGCTTGCTCAGGATTTCGTGGCTTGAATATAACAGTGTGGTTTCGTTTCGGCATATTTTCAGCAGGCGCTGAGCTTAGTGGCATGTGTGATCTCTTCGATCCACGACATCGCTTAGGTGGCAGTACTACACTGCCTTTATTTGAGTCATCGGAGGAGTTTACGGTAGCGTCCATGTAGGTAATAGTGGCAGAGGAATCTGACGTGTCCGAAAAATTGTCCTGAAGCTTCAGGTAGCCCGACATCGGGCAGGAAGCCCCTTGGGCACCTTGGGCCGGTGGAAGTGAGACGTTTTCGGCAGATGACTTGGAGCTATGGCCTGAAGTTGTGCCAGGCTGCATTCCAGAGGCAGAGCATGTCCCGAGGCTCGTTGCCGGCGCATGCATCTTCAGAAGTTGATCTGGCTGGATCTCAGGAGCTTTAACACGGTGCGCTCCCGAAGGCACCGCACCCGCTGCCGGAAGCATGCCTGATGCCCCGAAGTTCAGCGTACAGATGGTGAAACGACCTGAGGCAGATATATCGAAAAATTGAAGAGTCAAGCACAGCAGCACAGCCGCCGCGCAACTTCTTGATCATGACATTTGTGAAAGGCATAATTGCACTCTCCCCTGAAGTGAAGGATGCGTGTAACGGCTTTGTTCATTTTATATAATTTGTTAAAGAGTCGGTCTCTGCATTTCGAATGTGGGAATGTGCAAACTTCAGAGGGGGGCGTTACAATATTCGCACATTGCGGTGTTTTTTTGTGTGTGTGAGTAGGTAACGGGTGTGTGAGGTGTCTGTGCCCTATTCAAAGTCTGGCTAATATGACCTCAATGAAGCGTTCTTGGTGATAGCGCGTTTTCCACTTCTAGTACCGGCATGATGAGGTGCAATTTGTTAGTACAGTTCGTGTTCCACTGACTCTGCCATTTGTCACCCAGAGCTCTGTGGATAGCCTGAAGCCCATCCCTCAAAGGTACCTTATACTTTATACAGTTTCAAGTTTGGCATTACCAGCCCACGTGTCTTCCTTCTCATTTTCCGGAACACCACCGTGTCTTGGGACCCAAGAAAAACGAACTGAGTAGTCCGGGTTTACATGTGAGAGTGTCTGTAGGATGTCGCCAATGAGACGTTCTCACTAAGACCTTAAATTTGGGGCCTTGGCTGACAACTACCAGATGTTCATATTGCCCTACAAGTGATGTCCCTCATCTCGAAGGCCGAGTGCCGAAGTCGATTAGGTTGATGAAGCTCAGTCTTCCGCCATGATTCGACGAATCCTCAAGTACACGATGGTCACGTAATTGAACCAATTGATGCGAATCGCAGAGTACCAAATCTCATATTGGGACCCAACCACTGGCAGCATGAGTCTGAAAAAGACCGTGATATCCCGGCTAACCCAGGCAGGCTGAGCAACACGAGCGTTACAAAGCCTTGGTTGAATAAGTCGCCATAAAAGCGGGACGAGTGAAATGTCCTGGCGACCTTGATTGCATTTACCAGACGGCTAAAGAAAGTTTTAAAATCAGAATTATATGACTGAGACAAGAGTGAAATGTCCTGGCTACCTCGATTGCATTTACCAGACGGCTAAAGAAAGTTTTAAAATCAGAATTATATGACCGAGACAAGCCTATAGAGAAATGTCAGTCACGTAGCGTGCCTGAGAACTACCCAATGCTTAAAATTGCCCTGGAAGTGATGTCACTCTAATTTCGAAGATCGAGCGCCCGAAGCCCCATCGCTTAATGAAGCCGTCGAGACTTTCGCCGTAAATTGGCACATCCTGAATCTCGGAATACGCAAAAGCTGCACGAGTTCATTGAAATTATGGGAGTTGTGACGCACCAGGTGCAGTGTTTCGAACGTGTCCTCGGAGGAGTGCAACTGAGCAAGCTAAATGAAGATAGCTGGTTTCCTATACGTCATTATCTAAGGTGGCCGATGTTCGACTACCAAGACGTTAGGGCATAATGCTGAAACAGAAGCATGGTCACCATCAGAGCTGGTAGTGTATACTTTTCCGCACTAGCACCAGTACTCATATTGGTAAGCAACCCTTAGAAGAACGAGTGGGAATAATATTTTCATACTTGCCACCGATGCGAAATACTGCTTACTATAGCCATCGAACCAGGATATTTCTTCGACGACGATGGAGCAATAGATAACGTCACTACGCGAAATGGCATGTTAGCGTAGGCTAGCCGCTTTTTAACTGACCAGAATGACCATAATTATCCTTGTGCCTTGGAAGTGACGTCATTCTTTGCTCGAAAGCCGAGTGCCAGATGTGGCTTAATTTAAAAAAAGCGCAGGCGACAACCACGATTCGACCCATCCGCAGGTCCACATTTCAACATTGACCTCTACGAGTACACGGAAATCTTGATAGTTGACAGACACCACGAGCAGTGTTTCGAGCGTGCGACGGAAGAGCGCAACTCAACATGCCCAGCGAAGACTGCTGCTTGCACGTTCGGAAGTATCTGAAGATGGACGACATTCACCTACCAAGTCATTCAGGCACGAAAGCTGAGACAACAAAACGCTGTCAACGTGCACAGCTGGTGGTATACAATTCGGCGCCCTATCCTCAATACTCCAATTGGTAAATAACCCCTCAAATCAGGAGCCTCCAATTTTATTTCCAGGCATAACATTGCCATCGATGCCTAATATTGCTTATTATTGCAATCTAACCGGAATATTCCTTCGAAGACGCTTGAGGCAGACAACGTCATGGACAAAAATGGCTTGTTACCGCAAGCGAGCCTCTTTGTGACTGGTCAGTATGACACAAGTCGTCATTGTGGCCTATATTGAAACTCGAGTGCCAAATGTGGCTCCGTTTAGGAAGCTGAGGCGACCGCCATGATTCAACCCGTCTTCAAGTTCCCATTTCAATATGGACCTGTACGAGACACTCGCAGAGTAAAATCTCATATTGGCACCCAACCACTGGCAGTATAGGGCTGAGAAAGACCGCGATATCCCAGCTAACCAAGGCAGGCCGAGCAACAGGAGCGTTACAAAGCTTCGGTTGAATAAGCCGCCATAAAAGCGGGACGAGTGAAATGTCCTGGCGACCTTGATCGCTTTTACGAGACGGCTAAAGAAACTGTTCTAGTCAGAATTGTATGATTGAGACTGCAAGCATCTAAAGAAACGACCGTCACGTAGCGTGACTGAGAACTACCCGATGCTTAATATCGCCCTGGAAGTGATGTCACTCTAATCTCGAAAATCGAGCGCCGGAAGCCCCATCGCTTAATGAAGCCCTCGAGGCTTTCGCCGTAAATTCGCACATCCTCAATCTCGGGATGCGCACGAAGCCGCACGAGTTCATTGAATTGATGGGAGTTGTGAGGCACCAGGTACAGTGTTTCGAACGTGTCCTCAGAGGAGTGCAACTGAGCAAGCTAAATGAAGATTACTGGTTTCATATACGTCGTAACCTTAAGGTGCCCGACGTTCGACTGCCAAGACGTTAGGGCCTAATGCCGAAACAACAGAAGCATGGTCACCTTCAGAGCTGGTGGTGTATACTTTACCGCACCATCACCAGTACTCATATTGGTAAGCAACCCCTAGAAGAACGAGTGGGAATAATATTTTCATCCTTGCCATCGATGCGAAATACTGCATACGATAGCCATCGAACCAGGATATTTCTTCGACGAAGATGGAGCAATACATAACGTCACTACGCGAAATAGCATGTTAGCATAGGCTAGCCGCTTTCTGACTAACCAGAATGTCCCTAGTCATCCTTGTGTCCTGGAAGTGATGTCATTCTTTGCTCGAAACCCGGGTTCCAGATGTGGCTTCGCTTAAAAAAGCAGAGGCGACCCCATAATTCGACCCATCCGCAAGTCCACATTTCAACATTGACCTCTACGAGTAGGCAGAAATAATGGTAGTTCATCGACACCACGTGCAGTGTTTCGAGCGTGCCGGCAGAAGAGTGCAACTCAACATGCTCAGCGAAGACTGCTGCTTGCACGTACGGAAGTATCTCAACATGGCCGACGTTTTGTGCTCAAGGAAGTTTGCTGCTTCTAGTTGCGGCAGTAGTTGAAGGTGGCCGACTTTGGCCTCCGAAGACATTGAGGCACGAAAGCTGATGCAATACTGGCAACCTGCAGAGCTGGTGGTATGGAATTCGGTGCCCTATTCTACATACTGAAATAACCCCTGGAAGCATGAGACGGTATTACATTTCCATGCTTAACATTGCCATCGATGCCTTATTGCTTAATATTGCCATCTAAACGGGATAGTCCTGCGAAGACGCTCGAGACATACACGATGTCATGACACGAAATGGCATGTTGGCACAAGCAAGCCGCTTTGCGACCGGCCAGGATGACACTAGTCGTCCTTTTGTCCTATAAGTGATGTCGTTCTTTGCTTGAAACCCGATTGCCAGCTGTGGCTTCGTTTAACGACGTTGAGGTGACCGCCTTGATCCGACCCGTCCTCAAGTTCACATTTCAATGCGGACTGTACGAGTTGACGGAAATATTCGTAGTTGTGGACACTACGCGCAGTGTTTCCAACATGCCGACGGAAGAGTGCTACAGAACAAGCTCAACGAAGATTGCTGATTTTATACACATCACTACTTGAGGCTGTGCGACTCGCCTACCAAGACACTTAGGAATGAATGCAGAATCAAAAGAGTGGTCACCTGCAGAGCTGGTGCTGTGGCTTTGTCGCACTATCCTCAATACTCATTTTGGAAAACAAGCCCCAGGAAGCACGAGTCAGAAAAATATTTCCATGCGTATTATTTCCATCTATGGTTCCCATTGCTTAATATTGTCATAGAACCGGGATATTTCTTCCAAGACGCTGGAACTGTACACGACCTCATGACACGAAATGAAATGTTAACGCCGGCGAGCCGCTTTGGGGCTGGCCAGTGCAACGTTTTGTGTCTGAGAAAGCTGGCCATTTCTCACGCACACATGAACCTGTTCAGTGCCGAGAAAATCATCGCTGGCCTGAGAAGGGACAAATTGATTGAAGAGCTAACGGTCGACAGCAGCATCATTACGTGCAGTGCTGAACGCGAAGGAGAGGACTTGAAGCGTTACTGGAGTTCATGTGAACACGGATGTGTACGAGTTAGTGGAAGTAATTGGAGTGGCGAAGCTGTAGGTGCAGTATTTCAAGCGTGCCGACGGAAGAGTGCAAGTGCACAAGCTCAACAAAGATTGCTTTTTGAGGTGGTACTTGAAGGTGCCCGACGTTCGCCTACCAAGGCTTTTAGGCACGAAAGCTGAAACAACCAAAGCCTGTTCACCTTCAGAGCAGGTGGTGTAGGTTTCAGCGCACTATCATTAATACTCATTTTGGGAAACAAGCTCTGGAAGCACGAGTCGCAATAATATTTCCATGCGTAACCTTGCCATCGATGGTTCCCATTGCTTATTCTCATAGTACCGGGATATTTCTTTCAATACGCTGGAGCCATACACGACCTCATGACGCGAAATGGCATCTTAGCGCAAGCGACCCGCTTCGGGGCTGGCCAGTGCAACTTTTTGTGTCTGAGGAACCTGGGCTTTTCTCACGCAGACATGAACCTGTTTAATGCCGATAAAATCATCGCTGGCCTGAGAAGGGAAAAATTCCTTGAAGAGCTAACGGTGGACAGCAGCATCTTTACGTGCGGTGCTGAACGCGAAGGGGAGGACTTGAAGCGTTACTTGAGTTCATGGAACTAATTGGAGTTGTGAGGCTGCAGTCGCAGTGTTTCAAGCGTGCCGACGGAAGAGTGCAACTGCACAAGCTCAACAAAGTTTGCTGGTTGTATTTGAGGCAGTACTTGAAGGTGCTTAACTTCAATTGATGGCGCAAATGTTAATACAGGAACGCAGAAGACACGTAAAACACCAACAAGCGCACGGTGTGCGCTTGTCCGTGTCTTGTGTGTCTTCTACGTTCCTGCCTTAACATTTGCGCCATCAACTGAAGTTAAGCTATGCACGAACTAGCCCGACAGCAAACGTTCTTAAGTTATACTTGAAGGTGCCTGACGTTCGCCTACCGAACTTTTTAGGCACGAAAGCTGAAACAACCGAAGCCTGTTCACCTGCAGAGCTGGTCGTGTAGATTTCGTCGCACTATCCTCGAAACTCATTTTGGAAAACAAGCCCCTGGAAGCACCAGTCAGAATAATATTTCCATGCGTAATATTGCCATCTATGGTTCCCATTGCTTAATATCCTTATAGTACCGGGATATTTCTTCCAAGACGCGTAAGTCATAGACGAACTCATGACACGAAATCGCATGTTAGCGACGGCGAGCCGCTTTGGGCTGGCCAGTGCGACTTTTTGTGTCTGATAAAGCTGGGCATTTCTCATGCAGACATGAACCTGTTTAGTGCCGAGAAAATCATCGCTGGCCTGAGAAGGAACTAAATGACTGAAGAGCTAACGGTCGACAGCGGCATCTTTACGTGCGGTGCTGAACGCGAAGGCGAGGACTTGACGCGTTACTTCAGTTCATTTGAGCACGGACGTGTACGAGTTCGTGGAAGTAATTGGAGTTGTGAGGCTCCGGGTGCAGTGTTTCAAGCGTACCGACGGAAGAGTGCAACTGCACAAGCTCAACAAAATTTGCTGGTTGTATTTCAGGCAGTACTTCAATGTGGCCGACGTTCGCCTACCAAGGCTTTTAGGCACGAACGCCGAAACAAAAGCCTGCTCATCTACCGAGCTGGTGGTGTATAGTTCGCCGCAATATTCTTAATACCCATATTGGCAAACCCTGGAAAGCCGGAGTCGGAACTGCCATAGATGCTTAATATTGACATCGAAGCGGGATACTTTTGTTAAGACGATGAAGCCATACACGACGTAATCACCCGAAACTTCACTAGCACAGGCGAGCCGATCTTAGACTTGCCAGGACGACGCCTGTCAGGTATGGGCCGTGCGAGTGATTTCACCTTTTACTTAAAATCAGATTGCCAGATGTGGTTTCGGTTGATGAAGCTGAGGCGTCCGCCATGATGCAATCGAGGTCGCTAGGGTGACGTATCAGACAGTGTACGATGAGGCCGTGTACGATGTCAAAGACGAAATGGCATTATCCTCTAAGACCTGTAAAGAACTTCATTCAGACTACGCTGTGACGTATTCCAGCTACCTTCGAGCATAGAAACGGCCTGTCAAATCCGGGTGACAAAGAGGAGCATTGTAAACATTTCCATAGATAACGCGCTCGAAGTCGTCGCGAGCAGTGCCGCATTTGACTGGCTGCTGCAAGAAATGTCGTATTCAGAAGTCTCATTCAGACAACCAGCATCTGGCCTATGGCCTGTCGGGTAGCTTGACTGACAACTACCCGATGCATACATTGCCCTGGATGTGTCACTAATCTGGAAGACTGAGTGCCCGAGGTGGCTTCTGCTGATGAAGTTCAGTCGTACGCTTTGATTCATTGCATTCTCTACCACATGATAAATAGTAACTGCACTAGTCCATGCAAAATGTGGGAGTTCTGGATCTCCAGGGCCATCTTCCCGACGGCGGAGTGCAGCTGGACACGCTAAGCGAAAAATTGCCTTTATATACACCTGTCCCTCGAGGTGCCGACGTTCGGCTAAAAAGACACTCAGGCACGAACGCTGAAAGGACAGAAACCTAATGACGTGCAGTGCTTGTTTTGTCGACACTCGCGGAGTATCCCGAGTTGTCATATTGAAACGCAACCACTGGCAGCACAAGTCTGAAAAAGACTGCGATATCCCAGTTATCCAAGGCAGGGTGAGCAAAAGGAGCATTGCAAATATTTGCTTATATAAGTCAGGTTAAAAGCAAGACAAGTTCTATGTTCCTGTGAGCTGGATCGCCTTTCTGCAGGCGGCTAAATAAAACATAATCAGAATTGTATTATTCAGACTACGAGCATCTGGCCCATTGGCTATCGCGTAGCGTGGCTGACAACTGCACGGTGCTGAGTATTGCCATTGAATCTAGACATTTGTGTGAAGACGCTGCAGAAATACACGACGTCGTGATTCGAAATGGAGTACAGGCAAGCCGCTTTGTCACTGGCCAGGGTGAGACCAGTCTGGTTTGTACCGTAGAAGTGGTGTCACCCGTTGCTGCAAAATTTAGTGCAAGGGGCGGGTTCGGTTGACGAAGCCGAGGCGGCGGCCTTAATTCGACACAGGTCAGGATGCAGACGGAACTGCATGAGTTCAAGAAAATAGTGGCAGTAGTGAGGCACTAAGTCCCGTGTTTCTAACGTGCCCACGAAAGAAGGCAACTGGACACGCTCAACGAAGTCTTAGCTTTATACACGTCAGTGCCTCAATTTTACCGACGTTCAATTATGAGTGGAGACCGCCGGCTTTGTATAAATCAGTGCTTCAATGAGGACGGGGTGCGACTAGGAAGAAGCTGAGGGATTAAAGCTTAAATAACAGAAGCCAGGCCACGTGCCTTGCTGGTGGTGTAGACTCTCGCGGAGTATGGAGTTAGAATAGATTGACGTATCCATCGAAGCGTGGACGATGTTATTTGTTGGGACGGAGATTGGTGGCGTAATATGGCATGTGCATATATTTCTTTCCACTTTTTAAAAATATATTTTTAACTTATGTATTATGTCTTGTTTTTGGAGATAAAGCATATATCGTATTCCTGGTTAACATTTGTACGCACGGTTAACCGAGCCTTGTTTAGATCATATGTTTTGCGATCTTTCCCTGATATTGTATATTACGTTATTATTAGTGTTTCTGCTATGGTTCTACTTTGGTTACTGGTATTACAGCGAGGCTGATGGTTTTACATTTCAATTCTTCTGTCATGTCCGTAAGCACACGCGGCGGGATGCGCTAGGAGGCGCGTGGAGCGGGAGACACTTTCTGGGCCCCCGGATTGCACTCGCCTCCGCGCATCAGTAGTGTGCCTCGATGCATGCGCCCCATTGGCATGTTGCCACTCTTTGAAGGGGGTTATGCCGCCACTTCGGCATTCTTCGGCCAGAGTGCCGCGCCTCACAGCGGTGCCGTCATAGAGCAGCGAGGTGCCGTGAGCAAAAATATGGCAGCCGCGCCGTAGTAGACGCGGCAGATGTCCCCACCCTAATAGGGAGAGAGCATATATCAAGGCACCCTACGCATCACCGGCCGCGACCGTTCCAGAGGTTCCGGGGAATTAAGATAGCCACAACATTCGCCACCGGGCGTACCAATCGTAATTAGTTTCACTTTGTTAAGGTTACGGTTCAATAAGCTGCACTTGCGGGGCAGCGTGAACTGTGACATACGAAGCGGGGAGTGACGCAAGTACACCTTCATACACCCCTGAAGAACCCGTCTAGCAAATTGTGCTGCCACAGTGCTATGCTAGGGCCACGTGTAGGGAGGACTACTGAAGAGCAGCGTGCATAGGAGGAGCGGAGAAGAGAAAAATATGCACAATGGCATGGTGGTCGTGCGATGGATGAACTTTTGCTCAGGCGGCTCTGCGCAAGCGCCAGCCACCGTAGTACAGTGATGGATTTCGTGAAGCCGACGACGTCGCCAAACGGAGAAGGCCCAATGCTACTATTCGTCTCAAGGATGCGAATTCTTAATGCAAGAACGAATTGTTTGGCGCAGTATTAGGCTTGACTTCTCTATCGGTGACCGAGGGATTCGATACGATTTCACGTTCATCTCAAATCTCACGAACAAACAAAAGGAGCAAGGCGCACTGGACATGTCGTCGCGTTCTTTTGGAAGAACGCTGTTAAGCTAAGTTCGTGGTATGTGCAAGGATTTCTTACTCGAAGGCAACGTTGCTCTGCTCTCCTAGATTTGTGGACATGTATATCCTCCGATCCCAGCACACCTGAATCTGCGGAATATCGTAGAAGGCTACCAGCGAGTCGCACTGCACCTATTATTGTCGGGTACTAATGCGGGCAATTCAGAACCGTAAGAGAAGTGGTTCAAGAGGTGCACTCATGTGCTTCACCGACGCGACTGAAACAACCAATCAACCAACATGCATGGAACATGCACTGATATAACGTTCGTCAAGAATCTCTACAATGAGAGCGAAAATCAGTATCAATGATCCAAAAGCAGTGGCGAATGTCGTTGCAACGTATTAGTGAGCATGGTTAAGTGAATTTGCTGTTCTCAAGCCTCTTGTTTCGTGTTTGTACGAACTACAGCCTCAAGCCCAGTAGCTGGCCGTTCGAACGTCCTTGGCCAATGATTACGTACAGTCGATGTGAATGTCGTCATGCGACCAATTCCAAGGTACGTCGAAATAGGTAGCGGTTCTAGGTGTCATTTACAGCTTAGCACTCCTATCATCTCCATAGCGTGAAGTGCAGACCAATTTTGATGCTATTTGAGAAATATACATATTCTACCGATAATGATCATAACGTTCCGTCAATGCAGCATCTCAAAAACTTAACCAGACCTGACAGATGCCACTTCACTCGTGGTGTCCGCTGTACCGCATGGAGTTCTGAAGTCCCTATTGTCCGGCTGTCTTCAATTCAACAAGGGGTCCCATGAAAGGAGCTCGTGATTTTTGCCATCGCCTTCCGACCAGGACGAACTCCAATGTTGATGCTACGTGTGCGTCTTGAGCGAAAAGGTCGTAGTTCCTTTTCATCGCCATCTTGTAGTTCCTTTTCTTCTACGGATTTCTTGCATTCTCGGAGCACCAGTAAATCTGTGGGGCGAAGGAGACAATCAGCTAGAACCCATTTTGATTACCCAGCCTAAGCGTAGTATGGGCAACGTCCTCGGTACCTGTGCTGTAATTATGTTCATGAACAGCTGTTGCAAGAGCAGATTTTCAACCGCCTAAAAATTGTGCATAAAATGCGACGAATTGATTCATGTCTCACGGTTTTTTTTTTTTGGAGACTACGATAGCTTCGGGACGTATGGACGTGCCAAACCCAGTTAGACACTTCATTGTTGACCTCTGAGCACGGCAAATACCCAATGCAGGGGATTGGCCGAGTGGTGGGGGAATTTTTCTAATAACTTGTGTATTGTACAATTCCCAAGTGCGATAACTGATCTCTTGATTTGAAGTGCCAGTTATAGGTAACGGAATAAAGCAGGCAGAATTTAACATTCTTTTAGTCGCAATGAGAAATTCCTATATGGCGAAGAAAACATCCCTGCGGCTGTATCCAAGAGAAGTGGCCCCAAAAGAAAAGAACCAGTTCCGATCATTCCAGCCCCAGCTTTCGAAGAGGTCCATATAGTGAACCTGCGAATGGATATGAAGAAATTACCAATCGTTTGTTCCTTATTACAGAAGAGACAGAGGGGAAGTCACTAAACCTATCTAGACGGGTGAAAATTGAGGAAGTAACGTGGCAACAAAACTTAGTGATGGCAACATACATCATCCTTGAATTAGATAAATCGCGGTGCCTGGGAAATAAAACGTTATTTTTCTCCGGAGAAGCAGTCAGTACTGAATCTGAAACTTGTTCTGAACATAAGTGTGCGAAATCTCACCGTCTTGATGTATGTTTTTAATGGGAAAATGCGAATAGATTGAATGGATACATTGAAGAAGAGCGGGAACCAGAAATTTAAAGAGCTTCAGTATACACATGTCACAATATGCGGAAAGAAAAGAGCGCATAGTTAATGAGGCGGTTGCAATTGCTACTACTGTAATTGAAGTACTTAACTTGGGCAAAGCAAATATTACCATAACTTCCGCAAGAAAGGCAGGAGCAAAACTAGGCAACCGTAATGAAAAAGACCAGTCAAGTTCACGGCAAAACATTCAGATTCTAGATTTTTCGTCAGGTTGCGATGCGTCACGCAGTGACAACATTCGTAATAGTAATAATAATAATAATAATAATAATAATAATAATAATAATAATAATAATAATAATAATAACAAGAACAATAATAATTGCGATTTTACGTCCCTAAACCACGATATGATGAGACGCCGTAGTGGAGTGCTCCGGAAATTGACGATCTGGTGTTTTTTAACGTGCACGGATATCGCACAGACAACATTCGTTGGTAGAGCATTTAGATGCTCTTGCAACAAGCCATATAAAATGCCTTAAGGTAGTGATTTCGCGGGATTCGGAATAATATCGTGAAAGAATTTGATATTTTGTTGCATAGTTATAGGAAGCACATCACGAATTTGTACATTTAATCAATCAATGGAACAAAGATTATATGCGGTTTGTAGAATCTGGGCCGGTGTGCGGTGAAAAATAAGGCGGGACCGGTGATGAAAACTATTTCAGCATGGTTAGAGGGTGCTTCGTATAATCTTAAGTCTGCATCGTAAGAAGGCTTAATTGGTAAAAAAGGGGGTGGTGTTCGCGCTTCTAGGTATAGGACTTCACTGGCAATCTATTTTGGAAGGCCTAAGCATAGCCGCAGAGCCTCTGGCTTGAATTGAAGCAGCGGCCGAAGCTTGTATGCTGGCGCACCGGAAAGAAGTACACATCCGAATTCTAACGCCGGCCGGAAATACTTTATGTACCATCCAAAGTGTCTTCCTCCTCATATCAGATGTACGGCTGCTCAATCTGCGCAAAACGTCCATTGGGGGCACTCCTTTTCTCGCGACCTATTCAATAAGGGTGCCAAGTGATACCTATTATAAATAACTCCAAAACATTTCAATGATTTCACTTTCTGGATATTTTTCAGCTGATAATAGATATGTGCACAGGGTATAATTAACAGATATGGGAACAGGGAAAGCCAGAATGTCACACTGATGAATATTCCGATCAGACTAAACTATCTAGCCAAACTTCGAAGCTCCGCTTTCTCTCAAATGTTCGCTTCAGAAAGTGGGGCCATAATCAGCAACGGCAACTTCAATGTTTCTGGACATTTCCTGATCGCGGAGTAATAAGCACGCTGTCACTTCATTTGTGGTTTTACCAGCCACCATTCGCGTATTAATCGACAAAATATCTGTTCTCACACCCTCTCCTTTTTCTGATCTGAGAGAAATCAGGGTGAAAAGTTTCGTACAGCATTTTTGAATGGTTTGCTTAGATCGTGTCGCTCCCGCGGGGCTAATCAAATTTGCAGGTTATAAGATTTAGCATATTCTGAAATGCCCTGCTTCGATTTGTTCTAATAAAATCTGCTTCATCTTCTAACCTACGTGGCCTCCAGAGTCTAGAGTCACGATAACGCTGCAAGATTCTTGAGACGCTCTTCTCAGATAATTGCATTCTGTAGAAGATAATTTCACCTGTACAGTTTCCGAATAGCTGGTTGACGCGTTTCTCCATGTTCGTAGATACAGGCCCGTGAATATTTTCTCGGCGCTGTACTGGTTCACATCTCAGTCCAGCTCAGTCCATGTCTCCGGTTTCGTCATCTCCAAGTCGCCGGTAGCCATCTTGTGGAAGACAGTCTTAGCGACGAATGACGGCCAGTCTCTTGCTCACGTTGAGCTGCGTCGTTGTCCACTGTGGCAAGTAAGGAGGAAAACTTCCGGTGCGGCGTTCAGCAAGCACACCTGACATGTTCTCTTTGGCCTTTTGAGGAAAGAAACAAAAATGGGGCAGCTACGCAATAGTGGTGCGAAGACTGAAGAAACAGCGGAGCTAGTGGCGTTCCCCTCCTCCTTTCCCTCCTTCTCACCCTTATTTATCCATCTCACCCCTTGCTATGCTATACGAGACTATGCCACGCTTTACACTCCCATCCTCCTTTCTCTCCTCACCATCACTTCCATTTTCCAAAATCATGGTATACTATACATGGCTATGCAAGGCCTTACCCTCTTCAATCCTCCTTTCCCTCCTCACCCTCACATCACTAATCTACCTCACTTCCCTTTTCCAACCGCCTTGCTATACTATACAAGGATACGCTCTGCATTACCCTCTCACTTTTCTCTCCTCCTCAACCTCACCTCCATTTCTCGCCACTTGTTACACTATGCTATGCTTCACCCTTTCCCCCTCCTTCCTTTCTCACTCACTTTACTCTTCCTCACACTCACGTCCCTTTCCTACCCCTTTGCTATACTATAGTATGCATGTCTATGCTATGCTAGGACCTGCTTGGCACGTACCCGCTTTCTATGGCGCGTACCCGCTTTACCCTCTACCCTCCTCCTTTCCCTGCTCCTCACTTACACTTTTTTCCCATCGCGTTGATATACAATACTACGCATGGCTATGCTATGCTATGCTAGGCGCTGCTTGGCACATATCCGCGTTCAGTGGCGCGTTCCCGCCGAGTTTTTCTGAACGCCTCACGGCGGAACCTCCGGCTTAAACAGCTCTGCCTTTAAAAGTGAAGTGTTCAAGCGGTGGTCTTTTCCCCTGAGTTTCTTTTCTATGCCGTCATTGCTTCTTTAGCAGTGTACAATGTATTAACATAACTTCAGGTTTTACCTCCCGATGCCACGATTCGATTGTGAGGGACGCCCTCTTGGAGGGCTACAGAAATTTCGACCACCTGGGGTTGTTTAACGTGCACCTAAAGCTAAGTACATGGGCTTCTAGCATTCTGCCTCCACCGATATGCGGCCGCTACGGCCGCGATTTTATCCCACTATTTTCGGGTCAGCAGTCGAGCACCCCGACCACTAGACTACCGTGGCAGCTCCAGCGTACCATACAGGGGTAGACATTCATGCTGAAAAAGTTTTTTAATTGCAAAGGTAGAAGGTGTATATTTGATGGCAGCGCAACAGCAAGCGTCAAAGCAAGGTGCGACTTCTAGGCGCGAGCGGCAAACCGGAACAAAGTGCTGGTGATGATAATTTCAGAGCGTTCATCTACAATTACCCCCGGGAACGAAAAGGAAGCAGCGACCTAACAGCTACCCCCCTATCAGCGGATCATAGTACCATTTAGGTATTCGATATGAACAATGTCTTTTCCTTGACGGCGCAGGTCCGAAGAAGAACGAACGGAGACCATTAGATAGTTGACTGCAGATATGCCTTCAATGATGCGGCAACGGCCGTCATATTCGGGCAGATGTATCGAGAAATCGTTTGCGCTGGAAGGGACTGCTAACCACACAAGCGCTCCAGGAAGGAATGTTGGCGCAGACGTGGTGCGACCCTGAGGGCTATTTCTGGTGCTCTTGTTCAGTGGAACTGAAGGCCCGTACGTAATCGCGGTACTCTTCAGCATACGTCCCGCAGTGACTGAAACAGGCGCACATCCAGATGCATCCGGCCGATGCACTGGAATTGTTCCCCCAGCGTGTGATGGACGCCGACCGTACCATAAAAAAACAGGCGGAAACTCAGTGGTGTTTAGAGTAAACCTGTTGTACGCATTGGTTGCGAAAGGCAGAGTGAGGACCTCCTAATTAGTGCGGTCGAAGCGACGTACAGGGTCGTCCACTCTTTAACACGGCGCATCGTGGCCGCGCTACACTCTAGCTGGGTTCCGCGAAGCGCCAGCGGCGCGGCCACGAATCGAAGTTAATCAGCGCAGGCGCATTGGGGCTTGAAAGCCGGCCTTCGTTTCGTTCGAGCGCGCAGTGCCTGTTTTGCTATGAAGTAAATTTAAGTACCTGCATATGTGCAGCACCGGATAGAACCACAAAGAAGTAACTGGAAAGTGCGCTTCGCGTACTGCAGCGTGTTGTGTAGTTCCAGCGTTTGACAACTGAGTGGCCCTTCTTTTCAGTATCATAATACCAGTTAAATGTATATATTAGTGCAAATCTGGCGTTTTGGCATTTTGAACCTATAGTAGTAATATAGGGTGCATTTTCATGCCGGGACCTTTGTCTTTTTGTCTCTTGGCCACATCAAAGCAAACTTTGGGAAAATCCGCCCACACGCGAAAGTAAGTGACTGCGCAACACTACTGTTTCAGTAGCCTTATTAAATAAAATGTTTCTCCAGTTGCCATGCTGCCTGTAAGCTTCTTTAGGCTTGTTTTATGCATTGAGCTATCCATTTCAGCTGTCTCCAAAAAGCTGTGTTGGCGAAGAGTTTTCAGCTGAGACCACTAGAATGACTTACCCCTTATAAATGGTGAGAAATCATTGAACACGGAAAGTCACTACAGGTAACGTTTCGACGAGTGTACTTTTCTTCATAAAGACTTGAAGGCGCAAAGGGAGCCTTGGCGCCGAACAAAGACAAGCCACTTGCGGAAACGTTCTCCTGAACTTCTGTCTTGATTGTATTACCCATTATAAAGCATTACAACAGTAGGATTACGTCGTCGAATATTTTGTCATTGCGCGTGATTTAATAATGCAAGCAATGCATATATAAACAAACACTGACATTGTAAACTGAAATCCTATTTTTTTATATTTACTTAATGCATTGTTTACTTCCATGAGGACGTTGGTCACATTCAAGGTCGCATCAAGCGCGACCTTGAATGTGACAATTTAAACACTGCAGACGAACTGAAACCACTCCTCCGAAGTTTGCAGTAATGTATCCATTTAATTGGTATTATGTTACTGAAAAGACTGACCGCTCATTTGTCAGACGCTGGAACTACACAACACCCTGCAGTGCGCGAAGCACGCTTTTCCGCAACACCTTCGCGGTATTCTCGGTCGCTACAACCATGCAGATTCTTAAGTTTCCTTCACAGAAAAACAGGCACAGCGTGCTCCCGCGCTTTTCCAACGAAACGGAGTGCCGCCTACAAGCGCTGATGCGCCTGCGCTGATTAGCTCCGATGCGCGGCCGCACCGCAAGCGCTTGTGGGCCGCGGAGCGCAGCCACGCTGCGCCGTGTTTGTACGAACAGTGCACGACCCTGTACATTGCGAGCATGTCACTGTGTTTGGAGGGGACCGCCGGTTAGTGCGTATTGCACTATTTCCAGGATAGGCCCACTTGTTTTTACCA
This sequence comes from Rhipicephalus sanguineus, assembly GCF_013339695.2. Classification (NCBI taxonomy): domain Eukaryota; kingdom Metazoa; phylum Arthropoda; class Arachnida; order Ixodida; family Ixodidae; genus Rhipicephalus; species Rhipicephalus sanguineus. The sequence goes on along the minus strand of NC_051178.1, from coordinate 110,495,760 downwards.
CAGATGGACAGTTTATTCGAAACGTCTCAGCATATACAAAGTGCTGTGCATTTTTTATAGAAACAAATAGCGCACGCCGCACGTAATCACTGCTATTCACATCACATCATAAGACCTGTCCCTATACTGATGCCAGTCAGCCAGGTTTTTTTAGAAAGAACTGCTCTGATGGCATCGTAGCGCTTTGTTTCGATGACTTATCAAAATCTGTCTTCGAGACTGATTTCTCTCGAGAATATTATGTCGTCTAGAAAAAAAGAGATAGCCCAGTATCCATAATACAGCCTGTTGATCCATTGCGTGTCTGCACTGTGTGTGGAGAGCAGCCTGTGTGTATGCGTGCATGCATTACCAGTATAGTTATTACAGAAGTAAAAGCTTTTTTTCATGTATGCTCTCAATGTAGACAAAGATGAACTTGTTTTCGTTTTCTTTTGTGATAAGGCCCTGTCCAAGCACTACTGCGTTAAAAGTGCGCATTACTATCGAGCGAATACGGTATACCTCCTTCACACCAAAAACCTCAATGCTTTCATCGCTTTACCGTTGTTACCAGTTGAATCTGTCGTACATTGGATAGCATTTTCACCCGATAATATTGTAACTATAGTCGGGTACAACTTTAGAAAAAAGGAGAGGCCCCGCCCATATGACCGAAGCGCGGCAGCCGATTGCCTCCGCGGCAAAGAAATAGTCCCGCTTCTTCTCTCTGAACGGAGTCACCGGCCGTCCGGCTCGTGACGTCAGTCTAGAGCGCGCGCCCATTGGTGGAAGCGCGTGTGCATCCGCCTTTGAGGTGCAAATGCCGCTTTTTTCTAAAGTTGTACCCGACTATAGACAGTTTTCGACTTCCTTATGCCTATTGTACGTGAAACGAGAGACTGGAGAAAGCGTACAGTTGAAACTAAAGAGCTATTTGGTCAAGCTTGTTCTATTCATATGCTAATCTAGTTCTAAAGCACAGGCTGATGTGGCAAGTGGTATGGCATCACACACACTTCAACGGAATGAAACGTACAGGCGACACAAAGATCACTTACGTTTATGTTTTATTGCACTGCAGTGTGCATGAATGGTTCAACCGAAACAGATACAGGAGTTTCATTAAACGCGCCATTACAATAGCCGCCGAAGCGAGACGCACTGACGGGAATATCTTCCGTTCAAAGAGCCACTCTTCCTGCCTATTCAGGGGGTTATTCTCAAGTGATAAAAGTACTTGACATTAAAGCACTAAAAAGGAGTACATGTGGCACTCTACGAGCAGTTCATAAACGCACCCCTTAGCACAAGAATTTTAATTTGCTTTCACCGCGTTATCAACGTTCTATGAATAAATTATTTTCTACGCATCAGGGGAGATAAATTATTGTGTCGAGCTATAGAATCAACGAAATTAAAATAACTACACCAGCTTCCCGACTTTAAAGAACCGCTTGCATTGATGGCGCGGTCCGCTTTATTTTCATTTTTTGCTCGCTTTCAAGCCTGTGTAGCCGCAAAAGTTTAGCGCTTAGGTCGGGAATATATATCCTGCTTCTCCGTGCGTAGACATCAATCTCATTTTGGCATGAACTAAAAAGTGATCCTCGAAATTTATTATCCGAGAGGCGAGAGAACAGCCCCGGTTCGAAATTTATACTGTTGCTGTAATTTAAAGTCCCAGCTAAAGAAAATGTACGATTGACGTTTGGGTCATGCTTTCTCTCCTCAAAAAAGAAAGAAATTTAACTTTTAACCAACTCATTTATATACCAACACGTCCAGTTTTCCTAATGCCATTTTTTTCCTGATAGGCAGACGAAACGGTGAACGGTTTCCCATCTTTGCGAAACATTGGGGGGCCATTTTATGCAAGGACAAAAAAATTCCACTCGTGGTAATCACGTGATCACTCACTATGATGCTCAATATCCAAGAGACAGCCCGTGTTAATGCGAACGATTGTTTAAGGTAAAGACAACCTCATCTTTGGCCATTCCAATGTCGGGAATTTATTACGTGCGGTGGTTCTTAAGGCAACGCGCGCACAACAGCAAAACAATTAGAGGGTATTGCCCAGCGCGCTTTCATGCAACCGACCTGTATAACCAAAGTCTTCCGCGCGCCGCGCAGCAATGTAGAACATTCCAGATTGTTTTTACTTGTTCTAATAAGCCTGAGCGCGCAACGCGAACTGTAGAGATTATTCTGGAAATAATAGATCTTGCGCGACAACCAACGATCAGGCTGGAATCTTCGATGCCGTATGTATAAATGCCGACGTGCTTCAACCTGATCAGATTCGTTGACTATTTGCCGAGCACAAGTTTGCCCAAATAAAGTGTTTTGTGTTTCCCAGTCTTGCTGCAGCCTTCTTCACCGTCACAACGACGCGAAATCTGGTGGGGATGCTGGTTCATGTTCCGCACATCCATGAAAATCCGTGAACCGAGTCCAAGCCGTGAAGACGTCAAATCCATCCCGGATCATTGGACTAACCGCTTGCTACAATGACTACCACGAGAATACGAGCCTTTTCCCCACAGGAGCAGGAAGACCCCGACCATGACCACCACACCGGCGACCATAGGCGTGCGCGGTGTTCCCCATCAGGGGGGGGGGGGGCGAAGGTTCATCGCAGCGCCCCCCCACCCTACTAAGTCAATGTATGGGGCAGATATTGCGCCCCCCCCCCTCTCTTAGGTGACTAGAAGGGTCAATGTACGGGGCAGATTTTGCACCCCCCCCTCTTAGGTGATTAGGGGGGCCGCCGCCCCTCCTGCCCCCCCTGTGCGCACGCCTATGCCAGCGACGACGACAGCATCCATGTCGCCTACAACTGTGCTGCTACAGCAACCAAGGGAGCCACCAACCTTCCGCGGATCATCTATTGAAGACGCGGAAATTTGGCTGGAAACGTACGACCGTGTCGCCATCTTCAACAACGGGGTCTCCGACGGCAAGTTGCATCACGTTTCTTTCTACTTGGAAGACGCAGCGAGGTCCTGGTTCGAACCTGAGACCTGCTTCGCAGCACATTCTTGACACCTTCACGAGCGTCGTCCGCAAGAAAAGTCGCGCCACCTTCACGGAAGAGATGGCGCGACTTTCACGCCTGGTTGATGCTGCCATGCCGGAGGAAAAATAAGTTGTCTTCCCTATGCGGGGAGTGAAACAAGACTTGTTCGCAGGATTGGCGCGCAAGCCACCGAAGACAGTCGCTGCATTCCTCACGGAATCTGCAACAATTGAGAAGTCACCCGAGATGCGGACGAAGCAATATAACTGTTCGCCTCTGTCCACTGGCTATCCCGCAGCGCACTGGCTATTCACTGACGACCTACGGGAAACCATCAGAGCGATCGTTCGGGAGAAGCTGTACAAGCTGTTACCTTCACCACAGCCCCAAGTGGACTATTGCGAAAATTTTTAAGAGAAGAAATTCGGCAGTCACTTGCTGTCCCTGAACTAGCGCAGCCTCAACCTGAAGTCATGACCTACGCTGCTACTGCCCGCCGTCGCGTCCCACCCCCGCGACAGCGCCAAGATGCCGCACCACCACCAGTTGAGGTAGTGCGGTATCGCCAGGTCCCGCCACCGCCGTCATCTTACCCGCCTGCCGGCCAGCACTACACGTAGAGAACTACCGACGTAGGGCGCGCACCTGGCCACCGCCCGCTTTGCTACCACTGTGCGGAAGCCGGTCACAGCTACCGCCGCTGTCGGTACCGCAAGATGGGAGTGCGTGGCTTTGCCGTTAACACGCCACGTGCACAGAGCGATGAACTACCATGCGACATAGCGGACTAACTCGCAGGAGCGCAGTGGAGACCCCGATGACCCTCCCGTTCTCCGTGACCAGGCCGCTACATCCAACCGCAACGCCCGCACTACAACGGCCCTACCCGAGGTCAGAACAACGGAGTTGAGCTAGTTGGTAAATATTCATTCTAAAGGACTGGGCCTGCAAACACGGACACAAGAAAGAAGTCAAGACACCCCAAATGCCGACTAACAATTGCAAAGGCGCCCAGCGGTGGAAAAGAAACAAGGCGCAATACCTTATGTACACATGCCCAGGCAATACGCTAACCTATCAATCCGGCACGCGTGGCGGTATACGTGGGGGTCTATCTTTCACGTAGATCCCCACATGCGCGGCGGTAGGTAGAGACTATTTCCTCTTAACGCTATGCAGTGCGAAGCAAACGACCTGCCCTTATATAATATCTGGGGAATGACGTCCGAAAGCCACTATATGATTATGAGGGACACAGTAGTGGAGGGCTCCGGAAATTTTAACCATCTGGTGTTATTTAACCTGCACTGACATCGCACAGTACACGCGCCTCTAGCAGTTCGCCTCCATCAATATACGACCGCCGCGACCGGGATCGAACCCGCGACCTTCGGGACAGCAGCCGGGTACCGTAGCCGCTATACCATCGCGGTGGACAAGCAACCTGCCCTTGTGTCACTGCCTACGCTGTTTCGTTGATCCGCACTGCACAGAATATAAAAAAATCGGGCAGATCCCACGCACTGTGGGAATCGATGTAATGCGAAGCAGCCAGCAAAGAGCTGCATACATCTTTGTTTATTTTTGAGCCAAATGAAATCATTCATGCCATGGCATCTAGTTCACCATATATCGCATGTTTGCCATGCACGCGTGCATGTACACTGTCAATTTTTATGAAAGGGAACACGCGAGCGTGTGGCCGGCGAGCTCCGGCGGCTGCTTGTAGCGCCTTCAGGCGTGCGCGAGAGCAACCACGGTCGCTTTTCGCGTCATCTAGTGGCGAATAAAACAACCAGTCATGGGTAAAATGCAACTAGCTGCAAGATTGCAACCCCCTCCCCCTTCAAGCCGATTACGCAAGAGGCCGGGCCAGCGGCGTGTCGTCTGCTGCTTGTAAACTGTGTTTGGCACGCGGGAGCAATCGAAACGCCGAAACTCTGCCGCTTGGCTTTTGGTGAAACGCCGAAGCTCTGCCGCTTGTCATTAAAGAGGAGTGGGAGAAGCTGAGAAGAGACAGGTCCCTAACCGCCGCTCTTTATCAATCCCTACCAGCTAGAATGGCAGCTGTCAGGGCCGCAAACGGTGACGCCACCAGGTACTAACAATTCTCATAATCTGTTTTTACTTTTAATGTTGACGTCAAAAGCAAGACGACGTTTTTCCAGTTTCAATAAACGCATTGAAATTTTTTTCATGTTTCATGCTCACGTCATTTATGTTACTGATAATTATCGATCAAAATCATTACAACCATGACAAAGCCTTTTATACTTCTCTTTGATGTGCAGTGCCATTTCGCGCTCTCATCACGAACCCAGCGTAAGTCACTATGCATGACTTTAAAGCATCGAGCTCAGACATGCCAGTACATTTTTTAACGACAGGTGACACGTTCTCGGCCAAGTGGGATTCTACTCAGAAAAATGTTTTCCACAGCATTCGATGCGAGATTTGAAAACCGGAAACCAGGAACGAAAGTTCACTTGACTGCACCGCTGTCGCTTAAATCGCTCTAAATCGGCCGAAGTGCAACGCGCGAAAGCCAAGCGGCAGAGCTTCGGCGTTTCGATTGCTCCCGCGTGCCAAACAGTTTACAAGCAGCAGACGACACGCCGCTGGACCGGCCTCTTGCGTAATCGGCTTGAAGGGGGAGGGGGTTGCAATCTTGCAGCTGGCTGCATATTACCCATGACTGGTTGTTTTATTCATCACTAGATGACGCGAAAAGAGATCGTGGTTGCTCTCGCGCACGCCTGAAGGCGCTGCAAGCAGCCGCCGGAGCTCGCGGGCCACACGCTCGCGTGTTCCCTTTCATAAAAATTGACAGTGTACAATGTGGTATATACCATGCCAATGAAACGTATATTCTGGTATATACACTGCATGACCAGTCAATTATGTTCATCACGCACTCCTGTCATGCCATACCAATTTTGGTATATATCCAGTTATCTAAACGGCCGGAAGCGCACCATAACAGTGTCATGTAAATCATACCGTACATGACATGCATAACGTAATTCGCATGTTAAGACCTGTTATTTATGTTCGTCATACAGTCACATCGCATAATACCAATTTTGGTGTATATCGAACGAGCGAAATGGCCGCGAGTCAACCATGAGCGTGGCATGTAAATCATGCCACACATGACATGCATGTCATGGTTATGTTACCACCTGTCACTTATGTTCGTCATACATTCGCGTCACGCAATGCCAATTTTGGTGTATATCAACCTAGCGAAACGGCCGCGAGTGCGTCATGAGCGTGGCATGTAAATTATGTCGTGCATGACACGCGTGTCATGATTTTCATGTTACCACCTCTAATTTACGTTCGTCATACAGTCGCGTCGCGCAATACCAATTTTGGTGTATATCAAGCCAGCGAAACGGCTGCAAATGCACCATGAGCGTGGCATGTAAATCATGACATACATGACATGCATGTCATGGTTTTCATGCTACCACCTGTTGTTCATGTTCTTCATACAGTCACATCGCGCAATACCAATTTTGGTGTATATCAACCTAGCGAAACGGCCGCGAGTGCGTCATGAGCGTGGCATGTAAATCATGACGTGCATGACACGCGTGTCATGATTTTCATGTTACCACGTGTCAGTTATGTTTGTCATGTCGAAATGTCTCGTGATACCAGTTTTCGTATATATCCATTCATTTAAATGGCCGCGAGCGCCCCGAGACCATGTCATGTAAATCATGCCGCACATGACATGCCTGTCATGATTTGCACGTTAGGACCTGTCATTATGTTCGCCATGAACTCTTGTCACGTCATACCAGTTTTGGTATATATAAAACTAACGGAATGGCCGCAAGAGCTCCAAGGCCGTGGAATGTAAATCATGCTGTTCATTACATGCATGTCGTGATTTTCATATTATGACCTGTCATTTATGTTCGTTATACGGTCATGTTATTCCATACCAATTTTGGTATACATCCGATTAACGAAACGGCCAGGAGAGCACAAAGTCGTAGGCGGCTAGACAGACAGACAGACAGACAGACAGACAGACAGACAGACAGATACGCTCAAACTCGCAGAAGTTCGCTAAGAAATGCTTCGCATTTAATAGTCGTAGTCGCACAGCGCCGTGGATTCAGTAGTGCCTCAAGCGTCGTGAAGTTACCGCGCCATCTCTCGCATGGCGCTAGATGTTCTTGCAAGTACACCTTGTTTTTTCGCCGCAGGGGAGCGCTATTTGGTAATTTGCGATAATTTGCGACGCACACGAAAAAGGTACTACGTAGGGCTTTCAAAAATGTTTTCATTGAATCAAGTGACAATATATAAAAAAAGAATATTGAATATTTTATCAGTATGGGAGAATGTGAAACCTAACGTTTCCGTGGATTTCATCTTTAAGAAATAGAAGGAAGGATGCTTATTTGCGTTTTTTGTACGGAGTGGCGCTCGCAACTTCACTTTGTGTCGAGTGAGTAGCTTGCACACATTTCAAACAACAGTTTCGGGTTCCGTCTTACGATATCGACGGGAGTAACTGTTAAAAGGAAACACGTAAACACATGTGTTCGTTCTATGTGATAAAGGTTGCACTGCTACTTCGAACGTTGTCTCCAAAATTATCCAGACGCGATGTAAATAATTTATTTGCCTAAATCGACGAAACAGAAAAGTAAGCTGCCCTTAAAGTGAGGCATTCGCGATACCTAGCTGAATGGTGTTGAGCTGAAGTTACCTGCCGCCTGTTACCACTCAGGAACTGGTGCCTCCGTGGAACAAGTGATCAGCCTCAAGTTTGCTCTTGGACATCAGTCTCTCTTCGATGAAATGCTTATATTTAGTTCAGGCCCGTAGCCAGGAATTTTCTCCGGGGGGGGGGGGGGGGGGGAGCATTTCCTGAAAACCTTGACTATTTGAGAAAAACACCTATTTTTATTATGTTTGGTAAAACCACGTACTTCACCAAAATTTCAGGAGGGGAGGTGGGCTCTGGCCCCTAGCCTCCCCCCCCCCCTCCCTGGCTATGGGCCTGATTGACTTTCTTCGTTATAGATACTATGCCGCATGAGAAACTACTATTTAAAAAAATAACGGAGCTGACTCATTCGAAAAAGGCCCCAACGGATATCGGTCCGCCGCCTTAGCGACAGGCGCTTATCCTTCGCACTACAAAGAAAATAAAATAATCCAGAAGTCTAATTCTCGAATCGCGTATGTAGGGAGTTCCAAAGGCTACGTGGTTGGAAAGTGAAGCTTCGAATACTTGCACGACCATATTCTAATGCCACCTAAACCACATAGTGAGTGCTGTTACCGGTTGTATAACCACGTGTCACAGGTACTACGTTCAACGTATTTAGTTATTACTGTAAGGATTGCGCCAAGTCAGCCCGATACCTTTACTCAGTCGGACCTGTTCCTTCATTATTCAGAGTGCAGAGTTGAAGCCATGCAGATTTTTGACGACAATAGCGGCCGAGGGCCCCTGACACTGCATTTAAAGAAACGCTCACTTAATTGCAACCTTTATCCCAAGAAAGTCGGGGACCAAGGGCAGGCCGTTGCGAAAAGCAAATCACCAATTCATGATGGTGTTTTAGCAGTGCTGGTTTACAGTGCGGTAAGTAGGGCAACATCGTACCGTCATGATCGACATGTAGCTTTTTTTTTTCTTTAACGGCGGAGTTATTTCGTGTGACAGAAAACTGGGCTGGGCCTAGCGCCGGCAACGCAATTCGGCCGGCGGGGGCGCCCTCTTAGCAGGCCCGTAGCCAGGAATTTTTTTCGGGGGGGGGGGGGGGGGGGGGGGGGGCTACTTGCTAAAAACCTTGACTATTTGAGAAAAGCACCTATTTTTAATATTTATTTTTGGTAAAAACACGTACCTCAAAATTTCGGGGGGGGGGGAAGGGTCCGAGCCCCTAGCCCCTCCCCCCCCTGGCTACGGGCCTGTCTCATAGTCATCTCAGGATTGACTAAATACAGTTTGCTTTGGCGACGTAGGAGGAAGGAAAGGAGGAATGAGAGGGTAAACCGGGTATGCGAAACAGAAGGGGGGGGGGGTCTTAGCATAGCCATGGATAGTATAGTTTTGCAAGGGGTGGAAAGGGGAAGAGGATGAGGAGTGCTGTGAGGGTGAAGAGGTAGGTAGGAGGACGGAAGAGGGTAAAACATGTCGGCTTGCATAGTATAGTTTAGCAAGTGGGTGGGATAGGGAAGTGGGGACAGCTGTTAGGGTGCAGAGAAGGGAGAGGAGGTGAGAGTAAACCATAGCATAAACACTTACGGTATAGCATAGCAAGAGGTGGGAAAGTGAGGGGGAGTGATGCGAGGGTTAGTAGGAGAGAAAGGAGGAGAGAGGTCAATATAAAAGAACGAAAGAAGTCAATCCTGAATGAAGATGTAGAAAAAATGAAGGAAGGAAGAAAGAAAGAAAAAAGATGAAGAAAGAACTCAACCTGCGTTCGCCAGGAGGTGGCGCTTGCTTGCCAGCTCCACTATTTACTCGGATCGCGCAGGCGTGGAAACGCCTTTAAATTTTCAGGGTGAAACCCTCAGATTCCTCATTAAACGCGAAAATTGGCCGGCGTCCCACGTCGGCGGCGTCAACACGAGTGATCCAAAATATGACGTGATGACGGCACCATATGACGTCAACATGACGCCACAGATCGCCAAGATTTGTGACGTATTTATGACGTCGCGTGAAGTGACGTCGCATGACGTCTATGCGAGACAACGTCAGAATTGGGCAGATCATGACAAAAGTGGGCCGATCACGGAGGCCGTGCAAAACCAGGTAAGGTGCCTCCGATTCTTACAATGACACCGATCCTGAAGGCATGAAAAACCACGTCAGGTGCCCAAAACTTTCGTAGGTTGGTGGGGAAGTATCAATACATCGAATGAGAAGAAAAAAAGATTGCTTTCGCCTTCCATGTCGTCTTAAGTGAGTACATAACGGACAGGGCTTGTTGCTGAGCTAGTTGGTTCATAACTTGAGGAAAAGCTGTAATGACGCAAAGAAGACGGGGACGAAGCGAAGACACGAACAGACGCGCGCGTCTGTCGTGTCTTCGCTTCATCCTCGCCTTCTTTGCGTCATTAGTTTTTTCCTCAACATAAGGACCCTCTTATTTTTATCCTCAAGAGCTGTACTAGCCGCTGTCGTCATCTCATCACGTTACTCACGCAGCCAAAACATTTCGTATCGTGGTACGCGAGCACTCACGCCTACGCTCCCAAATAATTGAGAAAAGAGCTACCTAAAGTTGAGCATTTGACGTTACCTTACAAGCCCATGACACTGATTCAAGTGTCGAAAATCTGGCTATGCTCCTCAAGGCTGCCGAAGGCGGCTTGCAAGAACTAAAATTTGGGCTAGTTTGTTTGAATTCATACTTGAACACGTAGCGCAGAAGACAAGGACGCAAGAACAAACGGGACGCGCTAGACGAGCGTTAACTTCAAGTTAAAGTATATTCTCAGAAGTACGCGCCTATTAATGAACGCTTATCTCAAAAGTACAGTGTCAATTTTTATGAAAGGGAACACGAGAGCGCATGGCCTGCGCGCTCCGGCGGCTGCCGTAAGCTCCGTCAACCGACAGCTAACGAAAGCTTGCCCGCTTTTGGCGTCATCTATTGGCTAACAAAATAACGAATCATGGCTGGTTTAGAAGCGCCTTTAGATAACGCTGCCTCTCGGCTCGCGTTAAGGGCAATTCCTGCAGCTCGCGCAGTGCTGGCGCGCCGCGCTCGATTTGTTGACAGGCAGACGACGCGCTGCCTGCATCGCCCGTTACGCGAGCCGAGATGCAGCGTTATCTAAAAGCGCTACGCAACCGGCCATGACTTGTTATTTTGTTTGCCAATAGATGACGCCAAAGCGGGCGAGCTTTCGTTAGCTGTCGGTTGACGGAGCTGAAGGCAGCCGTCGCAGAGCGCAGGCCACGCGTTCGCGTGTTCCCTTTCATAAAAATTGACACTGTACATCACGCATGAACACCTCATCCCGCTCCCAAAGCGAAAAAGTATAACGCGCAAGAACACTTTAATTCCCGAAAATTGAAATTGAACAAGCAAACGCGAGGCAGTTAAAAAAACAAAAATATCGGAGAGCTTGATATGTGACGCATGCTCCGACTCAAGCCTTTATCCTGAGGAAGCAGCAGGCGTCTCGTGAGGTGCAAGAAAATCCAAGTCACAGGGGCGGCTTACCTCTGCAAAAGGCTGTTCAAGAAATCACTCTGCTGACGACTGCGACGGCGCCGATCCTGCAGACTACAGGTGTTCCGCAGCCTAGAAGAAAAAAAGTGTAAATAACCATCAAAGAAAAAACAGGTTTCGGAGAAGAAACGGTGGCCTTTCATCGTCTAGAAGAGGAATATTGCAGAATTACATATCGGGAATTCGTTATTTTACAGATGAGAGAGAGGCCTGCAATACAATAGATTCGGTAAACGACTGACAACCACAAACTCAATCATTGGCAAACGCTCGACGAGATGCTTTTGGAGGAACACGCGAATCTCCTGCGAGCACATATGCAACACATATCGAGCTCGTCTTATTACACTGGAATATTCGAAAGGTGCAACACGAATAGACGGGCAGCCATTAGAAAGAAAGTGCACAGAAAGCGAGGCACACACGCAGGCCATATTGCTTAGATTTCCAGGCATTTCTTAGCGGTAAAAAACCTGCTCCATTATCTGAACGCATGCTATATGCAATGTTAAAGCATGTACCCGCTGAAGCCAAAAAAAAACTTCTTTCTCTTCAGAACACGAATCGATATTCCAGCTATAACTTGCCTGCATGTAAAGACGCCATTATGATTTCGTCCTCAACGAGGTGAAGAACCGTTCTTTGGCAAATGATTTCAGGCCCATGGCACTGACTAGCAACTTGTGCAAACATTTTGAGAAAAGTGATAAACATACGCATGCTTTATTAACTATGGAAAAAAAATATTAGAAGCTCGCCAACGTGTTTTCAGGGAATCCAGATCAACAACTGATCAGCTTGTTCGCATCGAAGCTATATGTAGGATGGCTGTGCACGTGAACCGCTACTCTCAGTGTTCATTGACAAGAGGAAAGCTTATGGCGTTACGTGGCGCATTGAAATCCTTCGCGATCTCTCTCGAATGGGTGTTCGCGGAAACTTGCTGAGCGTCATTGAGGATTATCTGTGCGAAAGGACGCCCCGCATCACAGTTCACAATGCACTGTCACGACCACGCACAAAGGAGACATGTGCCATATGCCACGTGGTGTGTTGAGCGACGCTATTTGCAGTATTGGAATATTACGTAGTGTTATTCCCCACATGATCTTCAGACACGGTGCCACAAGGTGCGATGCGATAAGGCAGCTCATTCGGAGCTGCAGCTATCAAGCGGCAGACGCAATGCAGCGTGTCGTATTTTGGCCGTGTCTCTTGTCGAGTGTGTCGTACTGTCCGCTATTTCCACGAAAAACTCGGTGCTACCGCATGGACATCAAACGAATAAAGTTGTGAAAAGGAGGGTGAAGGAAATGAGCCACGCAGAGTTCCGGTCCACTCCGCCGATTTTCGCGCGGCAACCTTTTTCTGTTTCACAGAGTCACTGCTGCCCTCGCTCCGACTCCCCATTTGAACACGCGGCTCGCGTCTTAACGCTGTCATTAGAGCAGACTTCCTCGAAGACGACCAGAAAAAAAATTGGAGTGAATTTCTTTTGACCCGACTTCCCGCTGTCTTTTCTTTTTTTTTTCACGAAGAAGAACCTTAAAATACTCCACCAGTGGAATTCAACAGAACTGTCTCAGTTTCTAAGTTTAATCCGACAACGAACTACCTTATCACTTAATCCCCGAATTGCCTTACGCTAGAATACACCGTAACCGCCAATCAGATCGTACTTTGTCCTCATGCTCATCAAGAAACCTCCTCAAATTCCTCATCATTAAACAGTCAGGCGGAATTTGATAAAAACGCTTTCTAGTCTTCTGACAAAGCTATCTCCCCGAAATAACATTACGCACTGACATGAAGGCAAGCGAACTGTAACAAGCATACAGAAAGCCGGTACAGTACGGTAATTCTTTAGCAGTACCGCGCGGGCGTTGCGTGGGCTGTCAAGCAGGACTAAAGGTGGGGAGCGACGAAATCAAAGAGCGCATGCGCCGAAAGCCAACCCTAAACGGATTATTCGCGTGATGAGCTCTCCACAACCACTAGACAGCCCCTGAAATGATTAACTCTGTGACAAGAGTCCCGAGCTGGGAAAGTGCTGATCTACCACCCCTGTGAAATAGTGTTTTATGAGCCAGCGTTTTATGAGCATATTGGGATCGTACAGCCCGGCTTAAAACGCACGAGTGAGCATTTCTGTTAATCCCTTTTCGCCGTATCTCGAGGTTCTGTGTGATACAGACAAGCGAGTGGAAAAACGGTATCTTGAGCGGGGCTACAGACATCGCACTGACGCGCTCTGCCAAGCATACCTGCATTTAGCAAGGCGGGAGTGCGAACACTTATCGGGACCGCGGCGCCCTTTCCACTATTTCTGCCAGTGACCACCGCGAAATGGTTTGAGGCTCTTTGCGACGCCAACGCCTCCTCTCGCACTCGCGTGTTACCTCTCGTGTCGCTCACGACAGTACGCAAGTGTTCAACAAACACTAACACTGTAGGCGAGAAAGCAACGGCTAAAACATAATGCTGTCAGTTATGAAACATTGTAGTAAAGCACCCAGTATGTCTAGTTCGTAGAAGTTCCATCTTCAAATGGCTTTTACTGCGCTGAGAAACAAGGAAAAGAGAATGAGAAGACAACGTTGCGCACGTGCTGTCTTCTATAGTCTTCTTTTGTCCATGTTTCTAGCGCAGGTAAAGCTATTTCAAGACGAAACATTGCGTACTATTTCTGCACTCAACATACCAATGAGCACTGTTGACGTCATTCCGGGGTCGCTACGGCAGTTTCAAATGCGAGCTCGAACTGTCCGTGCAGTGTAACGAGGTCTGAAAGCTCACCTATTCACATTACCAACTGGCTTGTGACGGAGAGGTGAGAAGGTAAAACGAGAGTTCATGACCGCAGCTTACCATTAGATATGAAGAACCGGGCCGAGACAGGAGGACGCCGAGTGTCCGACACCATGCCGCACGAAACGAACGTCGAAGAAACCATGGCCTGCGTTTGCAGAACCGCCCCTTTTTTAACGAGCTGGCTTCACCCTCCAAAGCGTTTACTGAGGGCCGAATCACTCTGCTACTTTAACACTAAGCCGTTTGACACGACCGTATGCGTGGCAAAATGAAAGAGGAACTGTCTTCAGTGAACCTTGGCGCGTGAACTATCTGCCCCAGCGAAGGCCGCCACCGTACTGACGTCACCGGGCAGGGGCTGCCGCTGATTGGGTCATCCTAAACGGCAGTGGCGACATGCGGGTGAACGATACAACTATGCACGCACCGCGGCACGCACCAGCGGGTATCAAGCCATGGCTATCGCACACGTGGAAGATAAGGCACACCCTGGTTAGGGTGGCTAGAAGGGGAGGTGTGATGACCGGGCGGCAAAAGTTGGCCGCCATTCGCGTGAATGCCGTGGGGCGGCGCTGTCGTCGGGGGCGCCGTCAGCGACCGTGGCCGTTATCCGTCCTCGGCAGGGAGAACGCTTCAGTAGAAATGCGTTACCAAATTATATAAAACTTTAGCTGATAATGCAGTTCCTTAGCGCACAGCTTGTATTGCGCTACTGTTATGCGGTTTTGAAATACAGGGTACAGAGCCGAGTTTTGTTCCGACGGAAAGCAAGTGGTGGTGGCTGTGAAGGCGTGCAAGTATTTTAGTGTCACCCGAAAAGTATTTAGAAGAATCTTCATTACCCGATGACTATATGACTTGCTAATTTAGTGCCTGTTCACAAGAGTGGACCGCGAAGTAGTGTTTTAAATTATAGGCCCATTTCCCTTACAAGTGTTGCATGCAAAATACTTGAACATGTTCTATTTACCAATGTTATGACTCATATGAACACGCATTCCTTACTTAATCCTCAGCAGCACGGTTTTCGCAGTCGTTTTTCCTGTACAACACAATTACTTGAATTGAAACCCGACTTATGCTGTGCTTTAGATAAGGGTTTCTCCGTTGACTGCTTCTTCCTAGATTTAAAAAAAAAAAAGCCTTTGACGTTGCACGCCCACTCTTTAATAATTGAAAAACTAAAAATGTATAATGTGAACGATACAGTTAATTGTGAACTGGATAAACGAGTATTTAAATTTGAGAAGGCAGAAGGTCGTTATAAATAGTAAGACGCATCCCGGGAAGTTGATGTGTCCTCTGGCGTGCACCAAGGGTCAGTCTTGGGTCCGCTATTGTTCCTCATCTACATAAATGACATTTGTTCCGTATTTCATCACATATCAAATTATTTGCCGATGACTGCGTTTTGTACAGAATTATACATAGCTCCCATGATTGCACTACTCTCCAAAACGACCTCGACAGGGTTTTAGAATGGTGTGATAGGCGGCGTATGTTTATTAATGAAAAAAAAACAAACAAAACAGTGCATATGTGTTTCACTAGGAAAAAGGCCGCCCATGACTCTTTTTGTGTTATAAATTCAACCAAGCTGCTATCAGTTCGCGAACACAAGCATCTTCGTGTATATTTCACACCGGACCTTTCCTGGAGCCGTCACATCAATCACGTCACAATTAAAGCTGGGCGTGTGCTAGGTTTCCTGCGCAGAAATGCAAAAAAGTTACCATTTGAGGCCAAGACTCAACTGTACATGTCTAACGTTCGATCTATCTTAGATTACGCTTGTGCTGTGTGGGATCCGTGGAAGGGAAGCGACGTGTCCAATTTAGGAAAAATTCAGAATATGGCTGTTCGGTTTGTCTGCTCTGACTATATACCAGGAATTTCAGTGTTTCAAAAGCAAAAGAAAGGCTTGGTTGGAAACTTCTACACAAACGAAGGGAACATCTGCGGTTGAAACTATTTCATAACGTATTTCACGACCGAACGGGTCTGGACCTCTCGCGATACTTTCACAAACCGGATTACGTTTCGCAGCGATTACATCATGCCAATAAGATAGAGAAAATAAGCTGCCCGACTGACGCATTTAAAATGTCACTTTTTCCGAGAGCGATAAGCAAGTGGAATAGGTTGTCTCCTGAAGTAGCAGAAATTACTTCACATGAAGTATTTTCAAGTTCACTGCTGGGTCTCCAGTAGTGTACTGGCGCGGTTGTGTAAGGACAGAACTGTACTATGAACCCGATTTACATTGTGTATATCCCATGTATCACTACGTAAGTTGACAGTGAATTGCGTTTATTGTAATGTTAAAGAGTTGGAATCTGTATTCTGTATCGAAATATTGTATTCTCCCCCCCCCCCCCACTGTAATATGCCCTTGGGTGCTGTGGGTACTATAATAGATAAATAAATAAATAAAGCATGAAAAAATTTCGGGGGGTGTCAGAACCCCCTCAACCCCCCCCCCCCCCTTATGCTCCAATGCGCTCTGATCATTTTATTTGTGCGCCTCATTGCGTGCGAAAGCAGATAACTTGATTTACGCCAACCAAATCAGGATTAAACCATGGCATACATGGTAATACAACGTTCGGTGGTCTTTTCAGGCTCGATCAATTCAGAAACCAAATAAATAAACGCAACATGTTACTAGGTAAAGAAACTTTATTGTGTACAACAGAACGCACTTGATCGTTTCCGCGGCTTGTCTCATATCACACAAGGCTTTCTTCTTTTGACTTTTTTGTCATTAATTTCTTTGACTTTTTGTCATTCATTCCGCTGTTTGCGCAAATGCTTTGCGCAAACAGCGGAATTCTCTTGAAGCGGTTTGTCAGCCCTCGGTATGGCGCATGCCCACTTCAAGAACAGTTCTTGGCAAGTCGGTGCGTGGAAATGGGACACTTTTCCGAACAAGATCTGTAGCCGCGGAATCGCACCCTGGCACGAAGCACCAATAACGCCGAGTTTTTTTCTTTGAGATAGACGGCATCTTTGCCAGCACACAGCACTCATGAATCAACAGAACACGCCAACACTTCGCAGCAACTACACAACTACAAACCGCCGGCCAGGCGTTGACAGCCGGATTAGTGCCGCGGAAACGCTGACGGCGCCCCAGATGGCAGCGCTATGTTGTGCCCTAGCGGCGATCACGCGAAAGAGGACCACCTTTTCCTATGGCTGGCCGCCGCGCTCAGCACACCTCCCCTTCTAGCCACCCTACCCTGGTGGCTGTGCTCTGAGAAGATCACTTTCCGCTGCCACTTTGGCGAGATTTCACGTGACTATACACCAGAGCACGCCTGTCTCGCACCCAGGCTGCTGGCGAGCCGAGCGGATACTCTCGCACCCAGACGCCGGGCTGACCGGGCTGCCGAGGCGCGCGCGGGCTGCACTAAGTAAACAGGGCAAGCTGCAGTTCTGAGGCTTTAAAGTGCGAAAAAGTACCCGTTCACGCCGCTTTAGCGTGTAAGAGCTCGTCTGGGCACTACTGCGTCGTCTTTGGATGCAAAAACAAGCAACGCAACAAGAGGATATTAGCGTTGTCTGCGACGATTACGACGCGCCACGGAAATAGTGCCGGTGCGGTGTTTTCAGCTTCGCCGCGAATGGATAACTGTGATTCAAGCAAAAAAACTAGGAGCCGAGTGAAAATGCGCGAGTAAGTACACTAACTGCGTGTATTCTGCAGTGTGATGCCCACCTATTTATTTTGCGAATCTAATTTGCGTGACACGCAGATGGGTTGAAGGCAGGCGCGAGCTTTGTGTGGTGGTGCACTTCATACCTTTGAGCGTTTCCTTTGACGAAGTCTAGTGCAAGGTAGTGCTTTCAAGTCCAAGCAATCAGCATGCTTTGCCACTTTCAACGTGGTATTAAGCTTTAGTGATTTGATGGCATTCACGCCTTCGATATTTCATCTTCAAAAGGTAATAAATGGCACGGTGCTCCTCAACAGCTGGTCAGCATTTCGTGCTTTCATTGCAGTGTTTGATGTCCCCAAATTTATTTGGACACGAGGCATCCAGCTGCACATAATACATATATTGGCACGTAAGTAAACAGAACTCGCGCCAGTGTCCTTTACGTCGCAGGCGTAGCTAACCGGCTTAACTAAGAGTAGCACAGTTTCGCTTGTAAAGCACCATCGTTACAAGAATAAAATCGCGCAGGTAGCTTCCAAAAGGGATCGCTGAACGATACTGCAGGTTATACTCTCTGATAGCACGCTTTTGTGAGCAAGACGCATTATTGTAAGAGCGCTCGAGAAACAAAAATTACGTTCCGCGAAACTACCCGTAAAGAGTACTCTAATTATTACGCGATGCATGCTGAAATGATCACATTTCACAAAACTTTGTGCACAACTTGTAATATGGCGCAACAAAACATCGTTTCACTCTTTCGCGAGCTGCACTGCAATTACGATTCACGCGTAACTACAGCGAGAACGTTTTTTTTTTTTTTTTACAAATGTAACAGCGTACGTATCTGACGAGGTTGCTTCCGCAGCCCACTCAGCACGTACTGTATACATTGCAGACTTGCATGAGCAAGGTGTTCTTGATGTTCCAATAATATCAGCGAAAATGTCAAGGCTAGAAAAGACGCGAAACACGCTCTCCGACGGGCTGAGTTTCGGGAGTTTCACGTTTGCTCTGTGTAGCGTCTGCTGGCGTGGCAGCCCGCGCACGGCCACCTGGATCGGGGCGCGACCGCCGCGCGCCCCGATCCAGGTGGCCGTGGCCCGCGCATGTTGTTTCGTCGCGTTTGCGATAGATGGCGCGACACGCGATGCAAATATGGCGATGCGCATGGAATTCTGTGTGTTCTGGTCTATAGGGTCGAACGCGTTCGGCTGTCTACGGGCACGGTGTAGGAAGGTGATCCAACGCGGCGGGCAAGCGTGGCGGAATTTGTTCGGGTTCACATACTTGCTCGTGGCGCTACGCGAATGGGGACCGCCAACCACTAAGCTCACCTGTAGAATCCATACCGAAAACCGCGTCACTGCATTCCGGGCTCTTATTGCGCTGCTTCTTGAAAGGCGCGGCGTGTCCGTGCCTCTCAGCTGGCCTCTTTCGCTTTTTTTTTCTGTTTCGACAGATAGCTTGGGCAATCTGGAAATATAGTAGGGACTGCATCTTTCGAGAGGAACGCTTTCCGGGGCGTGCGAACCAAGACTTTACCTTTGTAGAGAGCCTCCCAGGTTTTGGTCACGAGATGTGGCTCGAAGTGCCTCTCGCAGAGATGATCGGTAGACTGCAACATCCGATCTTTGCAAGGTATGGCATTCCTCCATACCCGAAGGCACTCTTCTTCTTTCGGTGCGGAAAACAAAGAGCTTCTCAGTACACGGATTGTACCCTGTCGTGCAATGTGGGGCGAAACACTTATTGACCATCGCTTCCTGGGCCTACGCACCTCACATAAGTTAGCAGGATGGAAGGAAACTGTCACGCAGTACGAATAGTTTCACAAAACACGTTTCGACGTGAAACGTGGCGACGCGGACAGAGCGAAGTGGCGCCCAGCAGTTTTACACACGTTCTATCGGCCCCCATGCACCGAGCGCCGTCTAGTGATAAGAGGGCGAACGTGAACAACATTTTGACGCGGCCAGTCCGCTGCGCCTCCGAGCCGATGTGTCACCTCTCCTTCCTTCACCGTGTCTACTGGTCACAGCATTTTGACACAGTGCCAACCCCCTAGGACGTAGGACCAGAAGCATTCACTCGTTGACGCCGACGCCCCCGGTGCTTATCTCGCCAAAGTGGCAGCGTCGCCAGAAATGATCGCCTCTGAATAATACAATCATTATTGGTGGGCTTTTACGTCGCAAAACCACGATATGATTATGAAAGACGCCGTAGTGGAGGGCTCCGGAAATTTAGACCACCAGGGGTCCTTCAACGTGCACCGAAATTTAACCACACCGGCATCTAGCACTTTGCCTCCATAGGCACGCGGCCGCCACGGCCGGGATTCGATCTCGCGACCTTCGGGTCAGCAGTCGAGATCGTCTCAGAGTACGGTGCGATGATCACACATGGTGTCATTCCGCTGGTGCTGACGTAAACTAAAGTGACTTAGCAGGAGGCCCGGCAGCGAAGCTGAAAGGCGACGATCCGCGCACGAGCAACATTAATCGATTACATGTCATCGCGTCAATGTTGCCGCAGGGGACTAATCAATTTATACGCCATCATATAACTTATAAGCTCGCCCGGCGACTATGGAAACAGTCTTCCTATACTATGCAGTAGAATGTTGCAAGCATTTGCATTGGCAAACGTCCCACGTATTCAGGCTGCTTTCAGTCATTTGGCAAAGCTTTTGGAGCAAATGATGTCCAAACTAACGTTTCTTCTTCTTTTTCTTTTTTTCTTCTTTTTTCACTTAGGCATGGCATCAGTTCGCCAGTTTGGCGTCATGTATTTCAGTGTTTTCTCATGGTCCAGGTGTATCGGTGCGAATAAAGATAACACTTGATGGATCGAGTAACAGTGCTTAGGATGCAGTGTTATCTTTTACCGATGCAGACAGCTGACCATAAACGCGAGTAGACGAGGCACTGAAATTGGTGACATCAAGGGAAGTTGGCATAGGAGCTTCACAAGGCGACTCATGTTTCGTTATTACGGCTTTTCTGGCTTGCGCAAGGCTCTCGTCGCAGTAATAATGCCAGCATATCTATTTCAAGAGTCTAGTGTCGCAATGCAGGTTAACGTTAAGATGCCCATTTATTGTCGCCTAAAAAAAATGTCCTAACGGTTTGTCGTGCCAGAGAGTAGCAGAATAAGCGGCAATTTGCGAAATTCGACATTGATCTAACTATACAGAGGGACCACCTGTAAATTCCATACGAAATGATACGACAGAGCACAGCTTTCGGTACTATAATATCTTCGCTTAAAAAAAAAAAAACAAGCGTGCGAACATGACTACAGGGATATAGTAACATTTATTTACACTCCGTTTGGCCACATGTGAAGCGGCGGCACAAACATTGAATATGCGACATTGGACGAGAAGGAGATATCACGAGCCGTGTAAGAAAACGTGCACAGTCCCAGGAAGGTTGTCGTCTTCAAATGAGATAGCGCACAAGAAGTCTTCTTGTCTTCTTAACGGCAGCATAGTTTATGTCGCTCTGCTGAATCGAGGAAGAGTTCAAAAGCCACAGGAGCAGTTCTGAAAGGTAATCAAAATAAAACAAATGTTAATCAAGAAATCTGCACCTTGTTGGCCGCACACTTTCTTGTGTCAACGTTGTTCCGGCTAATGAATTGGACAGCTTCAAAATGAACGCGAGTATTCCCCCTCCCTCCGCGGAGCGAAGCAAGCAGGGTACAACTTGGCTAACCTCCCAGCCTTATCTTTGCTTTTTTGCTCACTCACGCGCGAAATTAAACTGTGAAGGCTGCGTTTAAGTTATAGGATAAATAGATTCAATATTGGTTTCGACTTACGCCGTTTGATAACTGCGCGCTTAAAGGCAAAAAACGAAGTCATGTTAATGACGAAAATTATTATTGCCATCCACGTTTGAATAAGGTGGCTACAAAGATTTGCCTAGTCCGTTAGTGTGTGTAATCGGCGACTGTCATTTGTATTCTTCCTAACGTACTGTTTGCCAGGGACTCCGGTTGAGTAGTTGTTGCAATAAAATCTAGTTAGACTATGTTATACTTCTGACAACGCTAGAAAGCGAATAGCTGAGGAATGTAAGTAGAAAGGAAGTCAGAACTACATCACTGTGCTCTGTCGAAATTCAGCAAACAGAGACCGATGTATGCAATACGGTTAGAAGAGCAGGGAAAGGTAATCTTAATGCGAAGATTTAATGCCAAGACATCAGCTGTGAGCACACATACGCCATGGAACTGGAACGGATTTTCATGCCTAGAAAAGTACCACTGTAAAACCCAGGGTATATTTAGGCGCGAAGAATTTTTTACTACATTAATATATTGCTTTACTGCCTGCTAGTTTTAATAATGTTCCTTACTATCCTTCATTTTTGTCTAACATTCATTATCAATGTCTTGTTATCACCTACATTATTTACATGGTGTCTATCGATTTCATCTGCTGACAACAATGTGGCACATACTGTAACCCCTCAGTGTTAACAGGGTGTGAACAGAATATATACTGACAAATGCGTACTTACAGAAAAGAAGTCAGGCGAAGAGACTGAAGGCAACGGAAACAGACCCACAAGAGCTACAGAACAAACGACAACGTCCTAGCCGTAATATCCGTGGCCGCCGTATCCGCCGTAGCCTCGGTATCCGCCGTATCCACCGTATCCGCCGTGTCCGTAGGCAGGCACCGTCTTGCCGTGGGCCGAGTGGTAAGGAGCGGCGGCCGGGAGACTGCTCTTGGTTCCGGGTTCGTTTGTCTTCACCATGGCCCGGAATCCCCACTTGTCAGCCACGTAGTGCACCTGCCTGTGGCGGCCGTCGATGTCGCCCAGGTAGTAGGAGCCGTGCACGGGTCCGTACGCCGCACCGGTCTCGTGGCGGCCGTTGACGGCGCCGTAGCCGTTGACGATGTCGTAACCGAAGCGATAGTGGCCGTGGTCCTACGAAGGCGATAAAATGGGAAGCGTTGCATATTTTCGGTCGATCTGATATGAACAACTAATGAACATGTCCGTGTAGGTTGGCTGATGAGTACTGAGTAATGGAGGGCATTTGAAAAGACGCATATTCATAAGTTGTGTCTAGGCACGAGAGTTCCTATCTTTACGTTCAGTGTTGCGATCAGAGAAGGAGACGGTAGCGGGAACGAGGACAGCTACAGATAATAAGTCTTATATGTTTATTAATCCCTTTGTCTGCTCGGTTCGCCACGTTTCCAACGTAAACCAACGTGTTTGCGCATAGATGACACGAACGCAGCAAACAGACACACGTATTCGTACCATTCACTAGGGCTGAACCTTCTTCATTGTTTACTACCGGTAGGACCGAAGGTGTCCACTCTTGAACATGAAACGCGAGAATCAAGTAGTTTGAACTTCGAAGTGAACTTCAGAAAGTTTGCACATGGGCAACGCTTGGGAACGTGACGATACCGCACAACGCTATCATTTTGCTGGCGTACGCCAACAAAATGAACGCAGAACTGGGAAAATATAGGTATACCTTTTCCGCTTACATTCCGCAATACTAATATTTTTTTTCGTAACTGCTCTTTTTTTAAGCGCCATCGTCGGGTTGAAACCCCTGCGAATTGCTGACACAAACAAGTGCATGCGCTGCACTGGCAATACGCACATTCTGTTTCCTGTACGTCTTGCTGGAACCACCGTGGTGCCCGTATCCACCGTAACCTCCCGCAAGTACCACGGTCGAGACAGCCAGCAGTAGTGTCACCTGCAAAGTGGCATAAAAACGGCAAGCAGTTAACTTCTTGGCGATTCTATGGACTAAGAGCATGGTATTACAACCTTACGCTACGCTGACGCTTCCACGACCTCGTTAATGCGTAGTCACTTGACGTCGCCTGCTGAAATTTCTGCGGTCAACTGGCCTCGCTACACGACTATGACACTCCTGTGTTTGAGTGCGTGTGTGCG
This sequence comes from Rhipicephalus sanguineus, assembly GCF_013339695.2. NCBI lineage: Eukaryota > Metazoa > Arthropoda > Arachnida > Ixodida > Ixodidae > Rhipicephalus > Rhipicephalus sanguineus. The sequence goes on along the minus strand of NC_051178.1, from coordinate 110,472,116 downwards.
TCTTTTTCTTTATATATTACATTTAACCCTTCCTCTTTTCTTTTTCCTTCCTTACCTTTCTGTCCCCACTTGCCCCTTCCCCAGTGCAGGGTAGAAGACCGGAAAATTTGCTTCTGGTTAACCTCCCTGCCTTCCATTTGACCTTTCTCTCTCTCTGACGTCGCTCTAAAGAAGCAACGGTTGCTCGAATGGTGCATACTCTCGCGAAAACAAACGTTGTATATACATATGGTCTACTCAGGCTACATAAAAAGAGGCAAACTAACAGGCACTATGAGTACACGTCATGGTACCTTAATGGCTAACGTGTTTAACAAGGTAACTTGACCATATTTAGATGACAGGCGAAATGCACGAACACCCGTGTACTTATAGATTTATGTGCAGGTTAAGGAAGCCCAGTCGGTCAAAATTAAACTGGATTCCACAGCTTTGGCACGCTTCATAATTACATGACGGTCTACCACGTGCAACCCCAGATTTTTTTTTCCTGGTTTTATCAGGCACTAACTGTAGAGCGCTTGTTGTGCGGCGAACTCGAAAGCCACAGAATGGCACGGACGGCTTCGGAGGCCGTCCGTGCCACGGCTTGGCCCGTTCTGCAACCAACTTACCTGAGCGATCATGTCGGCAGATACGAGTGCACGGTGGGCAGTGAGCCTTGTGGGCGGAGGCGGTTCACTTTTATAGGGCCGTTCCGAAGTAAGAAACGCATTCTTGTTGTCTCCTTTGTTGTTTGACTGGCTGCTCGGGGGGCACAAAACGCTTTCACCTGCTATTACGCGCGCTGAACGAAACAGCGTGTGTCTTTCTTCGAAAAGAAAAGAAAAAAATGAAAGTAGGACCAGTTTTTTTTTCTCCGAGTCAACGTGGGGCACACGTTTCCGAAGAATGCCGTCCTCCATCGACTGGTTGTCAGTTTTCCGCTCAAAAGCTAGAAGACACAGATCTCAGTCTGGCACGTGGTGGTTTCGTGAAATTTTCAATTTACCTCCTATATGTACGAGCATGAGACTACAACCTTACGCTACGCTGGTGCTTCGACGACTTAGTAGATGCGTAGTTCATAGTTCAAACCGAGCTTCGGTGCATGGGTTAAGCTGCGAGTTTGCTGCTAAATGGCTCTCGCTGGTACCTACGCACCCGCTGGTGTTTTTTGTGCGAGATGCATCTTATAATTGGAGCACGCTGTCGCATTCGTGTGACTATTCTAATCGTTATTTCCAGTGGACAGACAAGAACGTCGGCATCTTTTTTCATAAATATATCGGTCCAAGGTTGTCGTTATTGTTTCCGTGATATGGCAGTGGTCGCCCTGCAACAAACAAACACACACACATACACACACACATTATTCATGTCTATTAAGCAAGATATGTGTTTTCCTAATCTGTTAAAAAGTTTTCTTTAAATCGGACATGACATAAGTAGCACAATTCTACTATTCGAGCTGGATTATTCTAGAATGCGGGCATTATTAGCTCTACAAATCGAACTGGTATTCCACTAAATATCCTTAGTTCGCCATTGATGCTTTCAGCTAATAAGATTACCTCACATTTACGAAATACAAATAGCAGTTGGAGAGTATCAATTTAAAACAAATTCTGAGGATGACATCACTTTCTCGATAGGAGTTTCTATAGTATGCGGTAACATCTATTGGCGTTCTAGATATTAAGGCGAAAGCCTTTGATGCCTCATCAAACGCGAAATTTGACCGTCGGAGTCCCGCGTCGGCGGCGTCTCGCATCTTGCGGCGTCGGAGACGAGTGATGCAAAAAATCATCTAGAGATGACGTCACCAGATGACGTCACAGATCGCCAATATTGGTGACGTCATTATAACGTCACAAATTTTGCGTGACGTCACATGATGCCGTCATCGCGTGACATTGTAGCTTGGTCAAAAGTGGGCAAATCACGGAGGCAGTACAAAACCAGGTGACGTGCCTCCGATTCCGGAGGCAATGCAAAAACCACGCTAGGTGCACGCAGCTTTCGGAGAGCGGCGGTACGGGATCAATACATCGAGTGAGAAGAAAAAGGAGATGGCTTTCGCCTTCGAGTCATCTTAGGTGAATGCATGAGAAACCCTGCGATGTTTTTTTTTTCGTTTTTTTTTTTAATGGTGCTAGCCATAAGTGCCTAGGTATGCGCTGGACCTCAAATGACCTTGGCAAGATTTCTACTTTACATTAGTGACAGGCGAAAAGGTCACGTGACCTCCCTCCCGCGCAGCTCGTGAAGTGAGCAATGCTGCTCAGCGGGCGAAACCTCGTGCCCAAGCTGAAGAGAGAGAGAATTCTAGCGTTGCGCTTTGCTACGCCCAGAGGAACTGTCACTACACCCCGGGGCATTTACGTAGACTCGGCCTTTGACAGCCACTGCGCTGTACGGCCACTTTGACATTGCCGAGATCCCAGGAGCCCCGGCGACGGATTGTGGAGTGAAGTTCTTACCCCTCGCATGATGACATGGTGATTACAGAAAGAGGTTGGTCTTTATTCGGGTGTGTAAGCCAAATAAAAACACATTGAAACACAGAAAATTGGCTAAAGTGGCTCTTGTCTAACATGTACTAAAACACGGCTAGCGCCGTAACATCCCTTAAGCGTTACTTAAGGATACCTACATTTTTTTTTTACATTGAATTTATAAAAACACATTTTGCTTGAAAAGTAGCTGGAACAAGGGCGCCTTTTTACGGCCTCATCTCACACAGTTTATCTGAAAACTGATGGCGCCATCATAATTCGGTCTAAGTACAAATTCTACGCCGGCTACAATCATTTGAGTGCAATACCCTACGCGTCAATTCGTATAAACTATCATTAGTGAAATCATGTTGTAATTGTGAAATCATGTAGACTCGCACCGGAAGTTGAGTGTCGTCACACCTGAAGGTGAGTTTCCCATCTGAAGCTGGTCGTTTCAGTCACAGAAATGATATTCGCGTTTGGAATATTGCGGCCCGTTCAAGTGCAGAACGTGTACACGGCGGCCTCATTTAGACGGAAGCGAAACGCAAGAACGCCTTGCAAGAACAAAAAATTGGGGGACGCTTCAAGGGACACTAAAGGCAAATAACAATTTATGTCAGAGTGAAAGCTCAATGTATGACAACGACTAAAACGGCAATATTATCAACAACAGTGCCCTATACTTACTGAGAAATTAAGCTAAATGTACCACACGATTAGCGCCACGAGCGGCACTTTTTGGAGATGATCCGGATGACGTGAAAGAGTTCGACTACAGTTAATCACTCGTAATCAAACTAGCTGCAATAAAAAAAATGACCTTCCTTGCATCAAGAGACGTAATAAAATGACGCTTGTTAGTTTCTTTTTGATTCATGGAAAAAAGAACCTCTTTGGCGTTGCCATGGGGAACGGCGCGCATTGTTCAAAGGTTCCGTTATCGCCGAACTGCGCTTCGCCCGGCACCCTGCTTCGCTCACACGGTCGCGTCTCAGTGGTATAGTTTGGGTATCGCGTACTGCCGCGTGTGTTTTGCGCGCTCATGAAAGTCGCTCTGACAGAAAGTTCGACGAAATGCCGCATGCATGTGATTTTGCCGGATGCCCGAATAACGCACGCCGCCAGTGCACGCCGCCGCGCAGTAAAGGCGGGCAACGTTGGGCACGGCAGCAGTGGCGTGAGAAAGACAGCTTTCAGGCGGGTGATTTGAAGTGCGCTAACGCGATGCGGACCACTAAAACGTGATTTTCTTTCAATATAAGCACTTCCTTGGCACAAAAGTAGCACTATGAAGTTTCTGGACCGCTATTTCAACAATCAACGTCGACTTAATATTCGCCTTTAGTGTCCCTTTAAGCTTCTCCTTTAGGAGTTGAACGCGATAGCGATATCCGGCCCCGTCCTCATCGCGCTCTGTTTCGCTTGTCATTATGTTCATTCACCCAGTCACGCACACAAACGTACACACGACATACCTATAGTAAAGGGTTTCCGCCCTCAACAGCACTTTTATAACAGTGTACCCACTACGTGTGTGTAAGAGAATGCGCGCACTATATGTGTATGCCCTTTGTAATGGGTAGCGTGCGTTAAACCAGCAACAATTACGCGCGTGATACTTTTTCAAAGTTGCGACGCACCCACTACGTGTTCTTAGGGAATACTCGCAGTATTGTGTGTCTTTTGTAATGGGTGGCCGGCTTTAAACCACCAACTCGTTATGCATTTCACATGGTTTGACACGCGATGGCAATATACGCTTGTACCCCGTTTTACTGCGATATTACATCTCGTACTGTACATACACAGGACGCGTATGTTTGTGAAGCATTAAAGATAATTTCAGTGCAGTTCCAAGCGATGGAGTGGCTCTGTGGTAGAACACCTGCTTGCCACGCAGACGGCCTGGGTTCGATTCTCACTCGAACCTGAGATTTTGTTATTTATTTTATTTGCATCTTTCTCGATTTTTCGTCACGGACAAGATGATTTTTCGCTCACAACCAACGACACCGACGCCAACACCGGAATTTTGCGGAACGAGCACTTTAACGCTATCGCGTTAAAACGATTCTTCCAATGAATCCGATCATCTTCCAACGAATCTTCCAACGAATCCGGCGGCCACGGCATCACAAGTAAATTTCTTAATCTCATCTGTCCGCCTAACTTCCTGCCTCCAACTCGCGCGCTTGCCTTCTCTTGGAATCCCATCTGTTACTCTTAATGACAAGTGGTTAAGGTTCTTTGAAACGTAAAGCGCATTGGCTTAGCCAGAGGTGAGGTTTAGGTGGCTCAGCCCCTCACCCCACCCCCTGAAGCTTTTACGTCGTCTTTGTGTCTATATAAACGTACAGTGGGGTCAAAATAATACAGACCACGGGAGCGCATGGCAGACAGCACCGAGGCGCCTTCTCACGGCTGCTTGCGAAGCTCTGGAGCGCGCACTGCGCACGCGCATCCTTGTTTACCTGCCGGCCTGCTCGTTCGCTCGCTTCAAGTGCGCGCGCGCCGGAAAGCCAGAGAAATCGCAAGGTGCCACTTCTGCAGTCGCCGCGGAAGCACCGAGCGATGATATCGTGACGAAAATACGTAACCTGTACTGGCAGTGCTCGCTGCGCGCCGCACTCTACGCTTTGTTCCCAGACGCTCCGCAGAGTGGCAAATACGCTTTGCGTCAGTTTGTCTCAAATCGGCATGCGTGATAAGATTACCCAGCAGCTTCCATTCGCGGAACTCATGTATGCTGCATTTTTTTTTTTTTTGTGCTCGCTGCAACTATCCTGCGCCTGTTCATATGCGCTATGAAAGAAAAAACTTGACATCGACCGGTTTGTAGCACAAACCTACTAGAAAACCCCACATGGGTTAAAAAATAAAGGAAACCCTTGAAAGCTGACGAAAATTTGCAATGGCTTAGCTCGGCTATGCCAGGATATACGTAGCGTTAGCAAAGGTTCAGCTGATTATTCTTAGCTTTCCAGATTGTCTAGGATTATTAGCCTTCTTCTGTTCATTCGTCGTACGCTGAACCGCTAATTGCCAGGCAACTACTTCGGGATCCGATGAGATAAGCTTCTCGGCTCTTCTGCGCCGTTGAGCAGCATTTGCGCTCTCCTTCTCCATGGTGTTACCCACCTGCAATCGCCAGTCAGAGGCGCTATCAAGCGGCTCCAGCACAGTGTCAGACGGCGACTGCACAGCGAAGGCGAATAGCTGCGCGCGCGCTGGCGCCAATACGTCTGCCAAGGCTACGACGTCACTACTCTGAAGAGAGCAGACCGGCGGCGGTGGCTGAGTCTGCACGCGCGCCGGCGCCAGTTTGTCTGCCGTGGCTACGACGCCACTCCTCCCGAGCGCGCAGACAAGCAGCGGCGGTGGCGGAGAGCGCGTGAGATGCCGGCTCCGGTGAGCCAGCTGTGTGACATCACTGATACTCGCGCATGCGCAGCACGGCTCATGACGATACACGCGAAATTGGCTCCGGCTAGGCAAGTGTAGCTAACGCTACAAAAATTTGTCCAGACCACGATGAACTTTTCGCCAAGTAGAAAAGTTTTCTTTTAGGGAAATTGCTCGGGGCTTCCACGGGTGACGGCAGAAGCGGCACCTTGCGCTTTCTCTGGCGTTCTGGTGCGCGCGCACTTAAAGCGAGCGAGCGAGCAGGCCGGCAGGTAAACAAGGATGCGCGTGTGCAGTGTGCGCTCTAGAGCTTCGCAAGCAGCCGTGAGAACAAGGCGCCTCGGTGCTGCCTGCCACGCGCTCCCGTGGTCTGTAGAATTTTCACCGCCGCTGTACATATACAAACATATGCACGAACATACGCAAAGCGAAGTCGGACCCCTCAAACACTGAAATAAATTTCTGGCTACGCCCTTTGTAAAACCCTATAATGGCATTACATTACATTGACAGATGCTCAGCAGGAACGCCTACCAGTGAGAATTAGACTGAGGCCTCGCTTCCTACGTTGCAAATAAATGTCTTCTTCGAGCTCTTTGGAGTGCTCGAGACAGTCTGCACTACCGTGTCTTCGCAGTGAGCGCCTAAAATAAACGGATTATTTGCACTGTGCGAGAGAGGAAGAGAGAAACCCTTTACTGAAAGGCAGAGAATTTAGACGTATATATAGATATCGCTGACATGCTATTCTGCGTGGGGAAGTGTAGAGGGGAGTGAAAGAGGGAAAGAGGCGCAAGGAAGTTGTCCTGTGATGTTGAAACAGGAAAGAAATAAATAAAAAGCGAGCACTGCGGGCTTTTCATCTGTTTTTTGTTTTGTTTTGTTTTGTTTTTGTTTTGCTTTTGCTTTTTTTACTCTTGGGCTACGAAGTGTAGTGGTGGTAGTGGAAAACTTTATTTTTGTTCCTTTTGCTTGTCTTGTGAGGTCCCAGAGTATGGAGCCCTCAGTCCCCATTTTCCGCTGAAATCTGACTGACCCGATCCATTAGTCTTCGCTGGTTGTCCATGGCTGCGCTAGAGAGACCGGCTTTCCACTGGGAGAGGGGGGGGGGGGTGCATTATGCAGGCCGGGCGGTTTGGGGCATTTCCACTTGTAATGGTACAAGCTTGGGTGTCCTCCACAGAAAGGACAACGGTCAGGATACTGTGTTTAGTAAAAATCGTGGAGGTCGAAATTTGTCAAAATACATGAGTCGTCTTGACTTCACGCTGGCTTCTTGTATAGATGTATACACGTCATACGCATAGCGGCAACAGTTCGGATAGGTAATGTCGATACGAAGGTTCCATGTTGGTCGGTTGGGTCTTTTTTTTTCTTTTTTTTTTCATATCACCCACGACTTTCCACTCTGTAACAGACACGGTATTGGCGCGAAAAGCAGCGCCTCCATGTTGATTGTGCAACAGGAGTCGCGCAAGGTTTATCGATATTGTGCACCAGAAAAAAGTGTGTGTGTCACCTGCTCCTTACTCCACTAACTCCCGGCATTTGATAGCAACATGCGGATGTTGGATGCTGTTAAGGCAGATATTAGGCTGGGCTCAATAAATATCCACTGGAGACTACTATATGTCATGCCGGAAATGCTCTGCAATGTCAGAACGCTGCTTCTCAAAAACAGCTTCAAGCAACATACTGACTGAGGGTGATGAACTTTTGGGACTATGACAAGGCTATAGTTAGGCATTACGCGTCTGCAGGAAATCAATACCAGCATGGCATATCCTATTGTCTTATTTAATGAACACGCTGCGCGAAAAACACGAGGACCAGAGGGAAACACTTACAACATACAAGCGCAATGTTTTGCTGAAGAAACATGAATACTTATAGATGGAAAAAACCGATATCACCATCATGACGTCATAAAGTCTCTAACGCGACACAAAGCTTGCAATCTCTTTTCCCGCTAGTTCCTCTGACGCGCAGCTAACGCACGTGTCTTCTGCGAGCTCAATGTGAAACGCTTCGAGAATCTCCCTAATTTATCCCCTGATCGTGCCAAAAGACTAGTCCGATTAAGGATTGGATGGCAGTTGCAACTCTTACAGTGTTCTCCCATATGCCTGCCCGCATTGTTGTTTACCGCCCAGTTGTGTTCTCCCGCCCTGTCATTGTAGCAGCGCCCAGTTTGTCCTATATACACCTTGTTGCAACATAGGGGAACTTCATAGACGACGTCTTTTTTGCGTTGTGTCTACTGTACCGCGTGTTTTTTGGCGCAATGGTCCTGCTTTACGTTTTTCAACATTGAGCAAATCTTGGACAATTTACACGGGGCACTGAAAACAACATTAATGTTACGACTTTGCGCAACCTTCTTAAGATTGTGTGAAACCCTATGCCAATAGGTGATCGCATGCGTCCTCTGCCTATCAGACAGTTTTTTTTTTTTTTTGCTACCCGCCCGTCTTTCCTGTTTGAGCTCTTGAAGAAACTTATCACAAACGCGGGAAACTGAATGCGACTGGAAGCCCGCCTGGGACAGCATGGTTACCTCATTTTGAAAGCTACTTTCTATTTTTTGTGCGCAGGACTTACTTGGTGCTTCCTTCAAACATGCCATAGCGACTCCCCTCTTCATCAACTTACAGTAGGCACTCTGATACGAAATCAGCTGCTTTGTTGCCAGTGGCCGCTGCTCTCAGAACGCATGCGTATTCAATAAAGTAAGCTTCAAATCTAGGAAGCGGATGCACTCATCACTGCATTCTACGTCGTATTCTTTTCCCCAAATTGGCGTAGCCAGGGAGGGGAGGGGATCAAACCCCTCTCGAAATTTTTCAATCTTGCATGTGCATATATACAGACGCACACATGCAAACGAACGCACGAGCATATAATGAGGATGGTTGAAACCTCCCCTCCATCCCCCCCCCCCCCCCCCGCCGAAAAAAATTTCTGGCTGCGCCCCTGCTTCGAATGGTCACAAGCTTTATATAAGCATTGATGTAAAATGACTTTCGCAATTATTTGCGTGCAAATGCCGCCATATACATAGCATGTGAAATCCACCTGACCTCTATAAATTCGAATGTATGTAGTGATCGGCGTCACTGCACTAGTGACAAAATAAGAAAACTTCAATATTAATAACTTCTTGAACTCATACGTCGCAACACCTCTTTCCCGCGAGCTGCAAATTCCGCACTTATCGACAACACATTCATGAAACGACCGTTTCGGGGCAGAAACAAGAAAAAATACAATGACAAGCGAACCGACACATCCACTGAACCGTGAAGCCATTTCAACATTGCAAGTGGCCGTCTAGGAGGCGGAGCGTGGGCTTTGTTGTCGCTGACGACCTCGCTGTTCAGCATTCTTCACATTTGCGGTTGCGCTCTGTTTTAAGGGCTGACGCGGTTTCTCTTCGCGATGGCCATGAACGAGTTTCCTGAGCAATGCTTCGAGCCTCGAAGAATGCACGCGGAAACAAGCAGGGCACCAGAGGGAGAGGAAGAAAGACAGAACTCGAAAGGGAGTACATTCTTCCCGTTTGAACTTATTGCGTTTTTTTCTTCGGGCCACTTCTTGAATCGCTTCAATGCACAAACCCGCTGAACAATAAGTTCTGCTAGACTGCCTTCGGAAAGCTGCTGCTGGCTTAGGCGGGATGATAAGTGCGAGTTATGTGGCATTCGACTTTCCGTCGATGCCCTTTGTTGCCTGAAAAGTGAAATATTGATAATTTTGACGGGAATAGCGGGTTGGGTAGAGCTGTACCACCGTGGCACGTGGCTCAGTGGACGCGTGGATTTCCGCTGCTTAGTGGACTGAGAGAAAAACGAAAGGCAGGAAGCTTAGACAAAAGAATGGCCTGGTTCGCTACCCTACATTGGAAAATGGTGGAGCTCGAAATGTAAGAAAGCAGGGGAGAGAAAAACAGGGAGCACATACGTACTATCACTGCGGAGTGCATCACTGCAGCAATTTCCCTGTGATCCACAGCGAACACCAATGCAGGCTGCAGCCGCTTGTGCAGGCTGTCCTCAATAACTGCAACGCTACCTTCGTCGCCCTCAGTCGCGATGAGTTAAACTTAAAGTATCTGGTTCGTCGATAAGCAACTGCTGCCGTTATCCAACGGAGGGGTGTTAAAGCAATTGCCGTCATGTCACTTTGGGGCCGCTCTGAAGAAGCCTGGAATGTAAAGAGCAAGACCACTATCGGACCTCAATACAGGGCATCTGAGCCCTGCCACGTGGGCATCTGAGAGACGGGTAACGGCTTTGCCGTGCAATAACCTTTGGTTTTATTCTTGATGTGGCACTGTACAGCTTGAACGCTGTAGTGTATAGGAGAGTAGTGATACAGGCAAATGTTACATGTGGGTATCGTACATTTATTTACACTGCGTTCTTGCACACCAAGCGAAGATAAGGCCCCTAAGGTAGAGGGGCTTCAAGCGAAAACAGGGTCGCTGGAAAGGTTGAACGTCACAAAGAGCGAAGGGGTACAGAAGTATAAATAGCGGAGAAAGTAAGAGTGTACATTTGAGAAGATGTCATCGTCTTTACATGGGCGAGCACACGTGAGGTCTTCAGTCCTTCGGGGCGTTCTTTTTTTCTTTTTCTTTGGTTTACGTATATGCTGAAGCAACAAGGGGAACGGAAGAGCTAGCCACAAGCCACAGGAGCTGCTCTGAAAGGCAATGGACGAAACAGTAAATTAGCAAGGTTAATGCACAACTGTGGGCTGGTTGGTTCATGAACGCTGTGCCAGAACAGCGAAAAAAAAAACGGGGCACGGAACACACAGGACACAGCGCTGTGCCCTGCGTGTTCACTGTCTCGTTTTTTCGCTGTTCTGCCACATGTAACAAGGTTATTTCCCACCAGGAAGTTGACGAAGCACTTTTTTTAATGCGTCATACACCAAGTGACATGCCCTGCATGGTTAAGTGACACCGAAGGGATTCAAATGCATCAACGAAATGCTGAGGCGGTGATTTACGCTAGATTATAAAACGCATGGCCGATGGTCATTCGCAGTAGACGGAAGTTCGAAGTTAAAAGGGATAGCCGACGATTTCTTACGGGTTTGCTCCCGCTTGTGTTGTTCTGTTAGTATTTCATTTCACCGGACTACACATCTGCATGATGGCTATGATGTATGTACGTTCGTTCGGACGATTTAGAACAAACTCGCGATTTACCGCGCAGGAAGGAACAGGCCAAGAATAATTAGGGTCATAAAGCGTAGAAGGACAGCACTCTTGTCGTCCCTATTCCTTTCGCGTATCCTGCATTTCTTTCCTGTAAGCCTTAAATTAGTTCGCGAATTGCTATTGCTTGCGGCGAAACCGAAAAGCTATAACAAAAGACTTCCTTCTTATAAATATATATTCAAATATAACGAAGAGAAGTTTTCATGAACTGGCGATAAGATTCGATCTTCTTCTACCCGCCTGTTGTACCGTCGCTCTGTTTGCCGGTTGCTTTCAGTGGCAAGAAATATTTTCACGTTACTGCTTCATGGCCCTGTGGCCACTTCTAGATCGCGTTTATAAGTCCTAGCTTTATTAGCAATTGTAAAGCTGCAGCAGCATGACTTCGCAGAGATTTGTAGCAAAGCTATTATGCATAAGGAGAAAGGGGCATGCAAGAGGTATGAATTACTCACGACAAGGACAGTACGTGAGAGAAGGACGATGGAGAGAGACGTGGAAGCACTAGAAAAACGAGGACGACGTCCTAGCCGTAGTATCCGTGGCCTCCGTAGCCACCGTATCCTCCATATCCGCCGTAGCCGCCGTATCCCCCGTAGCCTCGGTATCCGCCGTATCCGCCGTGTCCGTAGGCAGGCACTGTCTTGCCGTGGGCCGAGTGGTAAGGAGCGGCGGCCGGGAGACTGCTCTTGGTTCCGGGCTCATTAGTCTTCACCATGGCCCGGAAGCCATACTTGTCGGCCACGTAGTGCACCTGCCTGTGGCGGCCGTCGATGTCGCCCAGGTAGTAGGAGCCGTGCACGGGTCCGTACGCCGCACCGGTCTCGTGGCGGCCGTTGACGGCGCCGTAGCCGTTGACGATGTCGTAACCGAAGCGGTAGTGGCCGTGGTCCTGGGAACGAGAAAAACAGATGTGGAAATGCACCTTTCTCTCAGCAGCTTAATGTCACCCAATAAGTGTCGTGTATATACTAAAGACAGCCATGGGGACGTCAATAACGTGGGCTGTCAAGGCAGGCAACTGCATACAATAACATATATGCAGTCGCGAATCCTTTGAACAAGAGAGGCGTTCCAAATAAAGGCCGTTAAGAGATGGTACATTGCGCTTCTTCAAGCTCTGTAGGGGCAGGTTTGATCGCCGTCGACCGTAACTGCACTCCGATTGAGGGAGGGACCAAGAATGATTAATTGTGTACCTTTATTTATCTGCACATTGCGGAAGCCCAGAGCGTCAATGTTGTCCCGTAGCTCTCGCGAGCGACGTTCTTCATAGCCTACTGTCTACTGCTTCAGGACGCTGAGACCTACGGTCTGTCTTTGCATTATTTTTCTATAATTTTCGTTAGAAAAAAAGTGGTATATTTAGCCAACTGAAGCAATTCTAAACCGAGAAATATATAAATAATGTGAGGAAATCTGCCACGTTAGGCAGAGACATTCATCGAACTTCTCATACCCAGGTATTAAAAGCTAAAAATAGAAACGTTCGCTTTGAACACTCCTCACAAAGTCTATGTATCGCTACCTACGGATGAGAATAATCACGCACATTCTGTTTCCTGTACGTCTTGCTGGAACCACCGTGGTGACCGTAACCGCCGTGTCCTCCCGCGAAAGCCACGGTCGAGATGACCAACAACAGCGTCACCTGCAGAGGGAATGGTAAGCAGTGCAAGTTGGCTTGTGCCAGAAGAAAAGGTTTAAAATTAGCCACCTGTCGCTAATTTAGGGTAGTGCGAACTGTCGAATGCAAATACGGTGTCGATAGCTTTACTCGTTGATATAGATAATACAAACAACAGCCGTCCCCCCCCCCCCCCCCACACACACACAGTGGCTACATAATTTTATGCAGCGCCAAACGTTGTGAAATCAACGCACTATGCAACACACGATCATGTTTCTGCAAGAAAGACTGCCAACTGTCATTGACTGCAGCGACAGAGCACGAATAATGTTTTGTTCCTTATTTTCTTTTGTTTTTAAAGGCAACCAATCTGTTTCGCTACGGCTACAACATTATGCTTATACGACTGCAACCGCAGGCTACACAGTTGCATTGAGTTCAACCTGGATATTCGAGCTATTTTATAAGGACTTAACGAAAGCGCTCGTCTTCACGAGTCAACACAAACAAGATACGTGCGCATTACCGGGAACGCACCGGTCGCTTTATCAGGGGCTGACTCTCAGAAGCTGTCAAAATGCGCCGACTTTGATATTTCTTTAACGAATCGACTGCTGTTATCGGTTGTGTCCCATAAAGAACCGCATGCAAGGTGACCCTAAGCGGTCGCGAAACATGCTTTTCTGGTACCGTCAAAAATTAGTGCATCCGAGAAGACCGTACGATGAACCGGCTATTTCGTTTGCCGTACTGCGATTTCGGGGTTCAGGCACTATGCAACGCCCACCGGAAAGCTCATTCACAGCGGCACGAGTCGTGCCGTTTCTGGCCCGGAACCTACCTGAGCGATCATGTTCTGGCAGCTACGAGTGCTGGGTCTGCACTGACCCTTCAAGATGGAAGGGTTTCCCCTTTTATAGAGCCGTTTCGAAGCACATAACTTGTTTCTGTGTGTTCTCTTTCGTTGTTACAGGACCCACAAAGCGCTTTTCACCTGCTATTACGCGAGCTCGAAGAAACGGGGTGCACCTTGTCTTGTTTTCAAAAAAGAAAGGACCAGTTTTCAGCCGGCGGGCCAGCGGAGGGCACCTATGAGAGGAATGTCGCCCCCCTCCCCCTCCCCTCAGTTTTCAAACTTGCAGCGCTTTTTATACGTATTCATACCTCGCGTTTGTTCGAGACTACGTGTCGACCACGCGAAAGGTGCCACTTGAACGACGACCTTGGCTCTCAGCGACCGGATCTCAGCCTCTCACTTCGAAATGAAAGCTCTCCCTCGCTTTCTCCATATTCCATGCACCGCTCCTATTCGCGTATCGTGCTCCGTTAATAATACCGCGGTGGTCCACCGCAGTGACCACGCCAGCTGTGCACGGATTCCGTTGCTTTTTTTTTCTGATGATGAACACGAAAGTCGTAGCGAAGGACACTTTCAGCCCCGAAAGAACCTACGAGCGACCACGTTCCAACGTTTTCTATCAAGTGACAGAACGCCGAAACGTCGGTATTGGCTTTCGAGCGTAAGACATGGGTTCATGACGAAGCTCGACGTGCTATGTAAGAATACATGACCGTGTTCACTTGCATAGCTGTTGTCTCTTTTAGTTCGTAAATTTAGTCGTACCCAACCCCGGCCGTGCATGGTTGCCTGCGTAACTAAAGGTGCTTGATAACGCTCACGAAAGCGTTGGATGGTGGACCACCCAACTTAATGCCTGGTGTAGTGCAGCGAAAGTCAATCTTGCACTTGTTTCCAGCATTTAAATTTTGTAATCCTGCAAATTCACGTCAAAATACAGCTCAATTCACAAACAGTTCAATTATTGAGATCGCTTTCCCGGAGCAGGATGGGACATTCGAAATGCTAAGACGTCGGACGGTTCCGACGAATGCTGACGGTGATGGACTCGCACACGCGGACATATGATTGGCGGAAAGTTGAAAAAGAAGGAGGCTGCCCATGGAATGAGAAACGGGAATAAAACTGTGTGGTCTAAAACAGAGCCAGCTGGTATATGACACTCAGGTATTTTGAACACCGGCCACGCCGGCATATGTTGAACTTCGCCGTACTACGCCAGCATGACTCAAAGAGCGGCGTTATATATATATATATATATATATATATATATATATATATATATATATATATATATATATATATATATATATATATATATATATATATATATATATATATATATATATATATATATATATATATATATATTTCTAAAGATAGCCTTAGTTTCGACGAGTTTCAGTAAGGAAGATCGAGAGAATGTTTTCCTAAAATTTGTCTATACCAAACCGCGAACGGCCGCTTACACGTTGTATTCTGCCGATACTAACATATGGGCAGAAATATGGAGGAATGTAACAAGAAAGCTCGAAAAGTTCAGGACTACTCCGCGTGCGATGCAACGGAAAATGACAGACGTAATAACAAGTGACAAGAAGAGAGCAGAGTGAATCAGAAGACAAACAGAAGCAGCCGACATTAAAGGAAAAAAATATTTCTGGGCAGACCACGCAGTGCGTAGGGCAGATAACTGGTGGTCAGGTAGAGCGACGGAATGGGTACCAAGGAATGGGAAGTGCAACCGACGACAGCTGAAAATTGCCGTCATGGTGTAACCTTCGCAAGGCATAGCAAAGTGACAATCATTGCATGGGAAAGGTCTCCGTCCTAAAGTAATAACTGTTGGGGTTTAACATTCCAAAACCACGACATGATTATGAGGAACGCCACACTGGGGGGCTCCGGAAGTTTCGACCACCTGGGGTTCTTTAACGTGCACCTAAATGGAAGTACACGGACCTCAAGCATTTTCGCCTCCATCGAAATCCGTCCTAATGTGAACACAAGACTAGGCTGATCACCGTGATGATGCTACTTGCAGCTCTAATTAGTCGCAACTTCACCGCTGC
Organism: Rhipicephalus sanguineus; assembly: GCF_013339695.2. NCBI lineage: Eukaryota > Metazoa > Arthropoda > Arachnida > Ixodida > Ixodidae > Rhipicephalus > Rhipicephalus sanguineus. Next base: position 110,456,440 of record NC_051178.1, on the reverse strand, counting down.
GTTTAAAGGCCTTGCCAAGAACTGAGGACAACACGTCGTTCAGGCGCACGTTTCTCTACCTAACGATATAGACAGCCGAGAAAAATGGGGCTATTTTCACTTTGTCTAATCGCCGTCGAAAACACCGCAATTTCAAAACGTCGAAGTGCACCTCCACAGCCTTGCGTGCGCCGACTGACGGTTGTGAATATCGGAAGATTTTGTATTCTCCCGCGCGACTATTCTGGCCAGTGCACGTGTAGCAATACGGGGCGGCGGCCGACCGGGCGTGCCGCGTCGTTCCTACATTTGATTTGGAGAGGACCGAAAGACAGCGGAGCGGCGGCTGCAAGCATCGGGTCGTGGCCGAAATCCAGATCGCGTTGTTGTTGTTGTTGTTGTTGTTGTTGTTGTTGTTGTTGTTGTTGTTGTTGTTGTTGTTGTTGTTGTTGTTGTTGTTGTTGTTGTTGTTGTTGTTGTTGTTGTTGTCCTCTAAGCATGGCTGAGCATGTTCCCTGCTCGCGTGCGTTCTTCTTCCTTGGTTATGGACACCAGTATTTTACGCAAGTTCCGAGTTGTTTTCTTCAGATTTTTAAGTAAATCTGCTCTTCTATTTTTCATTATACTGCGTAGCTGTATATAACTAGGTCATTCGTAACTCCACGTACAGTGAACCTCTCAACAGAAAACCCTAGCAGGTACGTGCCGCAGAAATTGAGCAAACCCCTTTACTTACCACTGGTCCACTAAACATGAAGGAGTTGTACGTGGGTAAAAATTAAAATTAATTAATGAAACAATTATTGAGCAGATAAATAAGTAAATAAATAAAATTAACAAATAAATAAGCATTTGAACAAATAAATTGCGTGCTGCACTTATGGCCCACGCAAATCGAGGTGAAAGTACTTCGAAGAAATCTACGCTAAATTCAAAAAGGAGTTTCTGTAGCTTTCATCAAATTTCAGCGTCACCTCTTGCCGTGTGCTCCACAGCTTCTCTGGTCATCCACCTTTGCAGAGTGGAATGACCCACGATTATTTTTCTTTTCTTTCTCGTTCGGGCATAATATTGAAGCTTTTCCTTGGTTTTGGCTTTATATTCTTATTACCTCTGTACTGACACACTCATAGCAATGCCACCCGTTTCATGGCGCATATCTGGCAATGTACAGATAATCCACATCATAATCGACAGCATCAACGTCGCATGCGGCAGAAGAAGAAGATCAATTCCCGAGGACGGTGCCGTAGAGGACCTGCGTCTACCATGAGCCTCCTGAGTACGATGGCCATCGTCCTCTACTTCGTGGCCGTCGTTGTCGTGGGGGTCTGGTCCAGCCGCAAGGTGCTGCACATTGAGAGCCCCCCGGAAGGGTACGACGCATTGCCTGGTACCGGCAGGCTCAGCTTTTATGTTGTCGCGGACGTCGTGGCTGGCCTTTGAAGTCGAAGGCACGGTTTACGAGGCCCCAACTCGCCAAGCCTTTCGTTCGTTATAGTGAACATTCGTTAATCATTTCACATATTTTTCAAGCGCAGCTTGTATTGCTTCACAATTGTCGTTGGCGTTGTACGTGTGACCCCAGCAAAAATTGGCCGCGTATCTGCGTGCTTCGCTGCAAATGTCGTCGAAAGACGGTAGTCTTCTGCAGACTGCCGGCCGTACTGCATGAGTCCTGGTCTCACCCGCGGCCACCCGTGACGCTGTTCCGAGGGCCACTGCCAGGTGGCAGCGCCATATTGTCGGCAGAGGGCTTGTTCGTGCATAGCGTCGCATTTTCAGCGCATCCTAAGAAACAAGCCTCTTTTTCGTTCGAGCTTTCATGGCGCGTAGGGTAGTAGCCAGTCTCGTAGGTACTCGTGCCTCTCGTTAGTGAAACTTCTTAGAAATGGTTTTTCAATATAAGTTCACGGCTCCGAAAGAGCAGTAATTATGACGCGCATGAAAGTATATACGATAAGAGCGTTGGTGCAATAGTCTGTAATGTTGAAGGGATAATAACAATTGTTGGGGTTTTACGTCCCAAAACCACGACATGGTTATGAGGGACGCCGTAGTGGAGGGCGCCGGAAGTTTCGAACTCCTGGTGTTCTTTAACGTGCGCTGACATCACACAGTACACGGGCCTCTGGCATTTCGCCTCCATCGAAATGCGGCCGCCGCGGCAGGGGATTCGATCCCGCGACCTTCGGGCCAGCTGGCGAGCACCATAACCATTTAACCATTAGACCACCGTGGCGGGTGTACTGAAGGGAAGGAACTGAGGCTGATTCTGCGGTTTCAATGACGTTTGAATTGCATCAGTATTTGTTCGTAACTAATCTTGCTGTTTGATATCGTAATGATTCCACTTGATCAACCAGGTATGTTTGATCCGCGCTGCAACTGAATGAGATGTATACTGCTTTAGACTGCAAGGACACACTTTTGTTTCCTGTTACCCGGGGCAGGTCGTCGAGGTCGTCAAGGAGGCACAGCTCAATGCCGTTCTCCAGGATGTACAATACCAACGAGTACCTGCTGCGCCTGCTTCTCGCCAACAGGAGCGTGCCGTTGAAGTTGAGCTTCCTCTCCATGACAGGTATATAGTGTTACTGACCCCGATTTATTGAGGAAAGAGAACATTATGATACATGCCACATGACACGCTCGGTGCCAACGCATGCGCCGCTGTTACGTGAAGCGGTGATGACAATCTCTTTTAACGGCAACGAAAAAATTTAGGCAGCTACGCACTAATGGTTCGAAGACTGAGGAAAGAGCTGAGCTGGTGGCGTTCCCTTGCTCCTTTCCCTCCTCATACCCCTCATATTCCATTCCCACCCCTTGCTGCACTATACTGCAAGAAATTAGAAGACGCATACCACCAAGTACAAATGACGAAGCTTGCGCTAAGTCGCGCATGGCTTAACACGGCAAAGGTGGTCGATTGGAAGAAACACACGCGGCAAGAGTGCCCAAAGTTCGTGCTTAGGAACTCACGGTGAAACCTACTGTCTGCAGAAGTGGTGCTCTGTCGGACTCTTTGCTGGTAATTGTCGATTACACGCAGACCCGGCACAATCTCTCGACGATTCCGCGTGTATTCACGCTTTTGTGTTCTGTATGCTTCGTCATACTCTGGGTCTGAAACATCCGGTTGATACCCGCGCTTAGCAAGAGAGGGCACCACCACCTCAGCAAGCGCGCGATTGTCAAGGGAATCGCTGGGTTTCACGTGCCTACGCACTCCCTCAGGCTTCACGGTAGTGGAGCTGCACTAAGAGCGGAATTTAGTACTACACCAAGATCTACGCAAGAACTACATAAGCGATACATTAACCGCAGATTTTTTTTCCGCCCTCAGCAACATGGGTTGGAGGTGGCTACATCAGCGGGACCGCTGAAGCAGTGTTCAACTACGGCATCGCATGGTGTCACGCTCCGCTGGGTTACGCACTCAGCCTCCTTATGGGTAAGTTTAGAGGCACGAATGTGTTATGCCAACCATGGCCGTGTTTTCAACAGAAAACGAAGCTTAGCAATGCGTAGATGAAATAGCTGCTTTTATTGAAATTTCTGCTAAAGAAAAGGCCCCGTGGTAATGTAATACGAGAAAGTGGCATAAAGAACATACTCTAAAATGCCCGTGCTGGCGTGCCGCGCACTCCGCAACGCCGAGGTTTCGGTTAGAGTGTTCTGCTAGCCACGTCTACCGCGGTCCCATCTAGGGCCTTCACTACAGGCCCGTCAAGGATGGTAGGGGTTAGTGGGTCCTTGGCCATTCTCCAAACCCCCGCCCCAATCTTCCGTGCATTAACTTTTTTGAGTGATACTAAAATATTTCTACACGCTTTCACAGCGACCGCCAGCTGCCAAATTTTTTTAAATGTAATATAAAACAGCGAATTTAAGAGGATTCTCTAATTATTATATGTAGGCCGTCTGCTTGATTCACACGCAAAAATAATCCAGTATACGTAAATCTTTCAAAATGGTGACAGTTCTACACGCACCACCTCCGCCTGAAAAAAAAAAAAGATTCCTGGCTACGGCTTTAGCCCCATCCAATGGCTAAGCATGTGTTCTGAACTTCTGATTACCAGCCTTCCGACCTTCCGACTCGCTGGTACCCTGATTACGGGGCTAGGCTGCTGACCCGAAAGTCAAGGGCTTTATACCGGCCGCTGCAGTAGCATTACGATGGAGGTGTAATGCGAGAGGCCAGTATACTGTGCGATTTCATTGCTCGTAAAAGAAACCCAGGTGGCCGAAACTTCCAGCGCCCTCCGCTACGGCGTGCCTCATAATCATGCTTTTCGCGTGTAAAACGCCAGATAGTAGTAGTAGTAGTAGTAGTAGTAGTAGTAGTAGTAGTAGTAGTAGTAGCAGTAGTAGTAGTAGTATTCGTGCGGTAGCATTCGCGTACGGCTGTACCGTCACTCTGCGCTACTGTTGTCGCCACCTGGGAAGTAACTGTGCAAAGAGGAGTGGCTAGGCCAGTGGCGCGCCCTTCAGCCGCTTCTTAAGCGAATACAGTGAGAGCGCCAATGAAGAAACGTTTGGGAAAGCAATGTGTTTTCAGCAGCTGCTGGGCTCAGTACGACAGTAGACACGCAAATAAGATCACCTCATTGACTTCTAACTTTGCTTATGCTTACCCTTCAGGTTTGTCGCCACAATTTAAGATGATGGCCAAAAACAATCGAATTTTCATTTTTGACATTGCAAGAATGTTCAGACGTTCCGTATAGTCGTGCGGAAAAAATTACGTCACTATCAGGTATGCTCAAGAAGTTGTGGTCTTTTTCAAAACTGCCATCAAACCAAAAATGACACGGTTGGTAAACTCCATTCTTGTCTTTCGTGAAACTTGATTTTCAGTGTAGTTCTTAGCTGCACGAAAGCTCGTAACTATTATAGGAACCAATGTTTTCCCATGAAACCTTCCATGCTTTTTCCTTAGAAATTGGGCTGCGCAATGAACTATGATAATTCAAAACCATGAATAGGTTTTCAATAAGATTTCAATTGAAATGAAACCACCTGAAGAGACGCAGTATGTTTTATTTTTGGGTTGTACGATACTTAACATTGCTGACAGGGCAAATATCCTAGTTCATTGCACAGTGTACATATACACCTACAATGCTACCAAGCCATTTTTCTTTTATGTGGTAGGACCGACAATGATGATTGCTGCCGTGATATGCATATATCAGGTAATTTTGGTAACTATATCTTAATTAGTTCGAATATTGCACATAGCATGCTTCAAGGCGTTTTTATTAAACTGTCCTTCTGAACGCAGACGCAAATCAATCAGTTTAGTGTAAAAACTTCAAAAAATTTCCGTAAAAGTAGCAGCTGGCGACATACCTTAAGTGAAGTTGCTGTCAGTTTTCCCTCCCTCTGAGGTGAAAGAGAGAGAAATTTTTCGGGGGGTTCCTTTATATGTTAGATACAACAAAATTAATCGAACAGCCAGTTAGACAAGGGAAAGCGTAGAGGACGTTAACGGTTGTGTTTAGCTGTAGTGTACGAATTGTGACGTTAATTGAAATGAATTGAAGTGGACGAGAAATCACCCGTTTCGTCAGTGGGACCTCAACCAACAGCCTTCAAATTACGCGTTCATTTCAATTTACTTCATCTCAATTGTGCATTTCAACTTACGTCACAATTAGTCATCATCATCATCACCATCAGCCTGTCTACGCCCACTGCAGGGCAAAGGCCTCTCCCATGTTCCGCCAATCAACCCGGTCCTGTGCTTTCTGCTGCCACGTTATACCTGCAAACTTCTTAATCTCATCTACCCACCTAATTTCCTGTCTCCCCCTCACGCGTTTGCCATCTCTTGGAATCCAGTCAGTTACCCTTAATGACCACCGGTTATCCTGCCGACGTGCTACGTGCCCGGCCCATATCCATTTCTTCTTCTTGATTTCAACTTAGTACACTCCACTTAAACACAACAATTAACGTCCTCCATGATTTCTCTGGCCTAATTGTCTGTTCGATTCACTTGGCTGTGCCTCCCTCTAAAGTGTTAGTTTAGAATGTGGTAGAACAGCAGATTTTATTCCGGAACTGCTCTTAAAGCAGACCCAGTACTCTGAGCACTTAGTCTTAAAAAAAATAATAAAGCGGTTATTGTATAAGACCGCACTATCAAAGTTTGCCGGGGCTTGTCGCGAAGGTTAAAAAAAAACACTATGGGGGTTACGGACAAGCGAAGAAATCCTCGGCACGTGACATTCAAGAAAGTAATACTGAGTATTCTAGAAAGTATACTGAGTATGAAAGTAATACTGAGCTTTTTGCGACCATATCAAAGCTGCGGATAATGAAATTATGTAGAGATTGACTGAAGTTATTGGTTTTACTTTCTGTAATTCAATAATTTCATTACTATACTTATGAAAGAAAATAGGAAATACGAAAATAAGAGAGTCTCGCTGCCTTTGCGCGTCTGGAACGACCACCTCCAAGCTACGCATGCATAGCCCTCCTCTAACTGAGCTTCGTTAAAGTATGACGCGCATTCTTAATACCATAGAGATGTGAAACAACGCCGGCTATGGTTGCGGATAATTATGCAGGCGTTAAAGTGTGCGCATACTATTATTTTCCGTGAGCTTATAACCACAGGCACGCGCATGGGTTCTTGATTAGGGGGAGTCAATTATCATCCCAGCAACGACCTCCCCCCCCCTCCCCCCCACCCCCAATCTCGCTTCCAGTGGTACAGTCCCGAAGAACACTGGCTTCGCAACGGCTTCAAAAAGGAAAATGAAGCGATGACGTGCGTCTCACAATGGCCTGCCTTTGGTCCCCGGCTTTCCAGGACTTTAGGTGGGAAGTGAACAGCTCTTAAAATGTAACGTAAGGCGTCTTCGGTGGCCACGATCGTTAGAAACTTGCATAGTCATAACCTTGCACATTGAACAATGACGGGTGAGGTCCGACTGCGTAAACGTATGGGGCAGACTTGGCGCCCCCTTAGATGAAAAAGAGCGGGGCGACCGTTCCCCCCCCCCCCTCCCTGCCCCCTCTGTGCGCGCGCCTATGCTTATAATCAAGTAGCATATTAGAAATTAAAGTGAACGAAAACACAACTTGACACAGGTATTAATTGAATTCATTTTGTTCCACGTTACGCGTGTGATGCATTGCCAAATAAGCGACAGCTCATCTTGAACTGGGAGTGTTAGCCATCGTCACCTTTTATATGGCATTGAGAGTGTTCGCCAACGCCTCTCGTGGCCCTCGTTGTGTTCGTCGCCGACTTGCATGAGCTTCGAATCGCAGGCGGCTGGCTCTTCGCGGGTAAGATGCGGGCGACCAGAGCGATCACGATGATCGACCCATTCCAGCTGCACTACGGCCGCTGGATCGCCCTTCCCCTCTGCGTCCCCGCCATCTGCGGAGAAGTGTTCTGGACAGCCGCCATTCTGGCCGCATTGGGTGAGCCGCACCGCAAACGCCTAACTCAGTTCAAATTGTACCTCCCGCCAATAAGTAGGTAACTTAATAAATTATTGCCTAAATAATTAATAAGTCCCTGCCGGCGGCAAGCTATCTTTTCGTCCACTTTAGTTTCTTCACATTTATATCCTAATTACTACAAATACCTTCCCGTTTACTTTCATTGGCATTATTGTCTGTTCTAATTAAGAACTCTATAAATTAGCGCCTGTCTTCTGTCAGGAGCAATGTTCGCACACCTGTATTCGATTACCCGGTACATAGATGTACACGCACAAACACACACAAACGAACACACCTGGAACCGTGTTACGTGATCTCGTCATGCTTACTCAATATCTTGTCGCACTGCTTACGCAGGCGACATGATGGCGGCAGTAACGCAGATGGACACACCATTTTTTATCATGTTGTCTTCCGGCGTCATCCTCTTCTACACGACACTGGGCGGCCTCTACTCCGTGATCTACACGGATGCCTTCCAGCTGGCGAGCACCATAGTCGGCCTGGTGAGTGACGCGTCACATATCCCAATCGATATGCAAAAGGCTCCTGAAGTTAACGCGTTAAAGAAAGAAGAGAAAATAAAAAGTCACAGTTTCGCCGCAAGGGCGAAGCAATGAATGCGATAGCAAGAAACTAATGCTATACGAAGTGAGGCTCGCCAATGGATACTCTCAGTTTGAACAGCGCTCCTGTTGCAAAGGCGGCCGAAGCAGCGAAGGAAACTAGCGTGCTTCGAGTGTCTAGTTGTGACACTTGATAGTTCGCGCTCGTCTTCTGTTTGTTCGTTTAGCGGCGTCCCTTGAACTCGAGTGACTTTCGTACGCTCCGTAACATGAGCGCGGACATCACGGTGAAACCTTGAAACATCTCTCTTCCCCTCAGCACGAGAGAACCGCGCGAGCAGACAGCGGAAGGGCAAGGTTCTCCCTGCTCAAATATAAGAAGAAGCCAGCGAACTCGCCGACGACTTTTAAGTGCGCCCGTCGCGCTCCTAGCGCCATCTCGCTGGTAATGAAGAAACGCTTATAAGCGCCTGCCGTCTCTGAGTCCGTCCAGCGGTAAAGGGTGTGTACATAACGCTCGCCGTTAGCTACGTGGAGGATCTGCGTTTCGTGCACGGTGGTTTCGTGGCGTAGTGGTTAACGCCACTCGCTGTGGAGCAAGAGGTCCCTGGTTCGATTCCGCGCTTCGAAAGCATTTTTCTGAATTATTTTTCTTTGGGGCTTTTATATATATATATACATACTTATACATATACGGTGCATGACGGCGGCGACGGCGACGGCAAAATCCAGCCGAGACTGTCCATATAATTGCTATCGCAATAAAAATCGAAGCCAGTTCCACCCCGAGTGAAAGCCGTACGAACTGCGGCCGTAGAACCGTAGAACCGTAGAACGAAGCCGTAGAACTTCGTTGCTCTTTTTTCGAATGATTATGTGATACTTCCTATCCCTTTCTTGTCTTTTCTTGTGATTGTCTTATATGTCTCGCGATTATGTATTTCCTGATCTATGTTCTCCTTTCGACTGTTTCTACTGTCTGCTCCTCCGAGCGCGGTGCGTCGAACTCCCGACGCTGTCGTTTCGCTGTCGTTTCGCTGGCTCGGAAAGACGAATTAGGCCTTCGGCGACGCTGGCGTTCACGGGCAAGCGCGCGTTGGCGATCCAAACCTGCAGTCTGCTCGGCCAGCACCTCCTCTATTTTTTAGAAAAAAAAAATTAGGAGGCACTGTCTCGGCTCATGTGTATCAAACGTGGAACCAGCGTGACATGAACTTGCATATTTTGGGAAATGAAATAGTAGACTCGTCCGATAAACGTGTTTCCCACCTTGTCCGTCCGAAAGCATTAGTTAACGATATACACGATCTATTAATCATCAAAGTGCCATGAATGTCACAAGCGTGCAATATTCATAATCTTGATGGTACCTCCGATGAACTTCAGTGGTCCCGCAAGTTGCACGTGAAATTCAGCCGCGTCATAAAGCTATTGGTTTAGTTAAAAAACCAATTTTCATTGCTTGCCTTTATCTTATTCGCTTGCGTTTCCACTGACCTATAGGTCACGCTGTATAGCGATGAAAAAAATCCGGAAGATCTCATGTTGCAATTGTTGGAATTGCGCTGTTGGAATCGATGTAATGCGAAGCAGTCAGCGAGGAGCTTTGTACACCGCATGGTTGGGCTTTGAGATAAAGCAAAGCATTCATGTCGTGACATGTTGTTCACTAGTGCTTGTTCGTCATGCCTGCATGCATGTACATTCTGGTATATGCCATGCTAATGAAAGTTATATTCTGGTATATGTCATGCATGAGCTCACATTTATGTTTGTCATACTCATGCCATGCCAATTGTGCTATGTAGGCGGCCCCGCGAGTACTAAAATTGTATCAATTAAATGATGATGTTCGTGAAGCGTATTTTATTGCGATAGGAATTGTATGCACACTCTCGGCGGGTTTTCGCCGTTGGCGTCGACGCCCTCGCGCCGCTCCGTATATATATATATATATATATATATATATATATATATATATATATATATATATATATATATATATATATATATATATACATATATATATATATATACATATATATATATATATATATCAGGGGTCTCAAACACGCGGCCTCAGGACCTTTCGCTAGAGGCACGCGGCTTCGCAAGTTCACTCGGAATAAAGTGTTGCGATTTTGGTAAATAGTACTGGCGTTATTGTCTCACCAACTGCAATTAATAGCGCTTTGCTCGGGTAAGCTACAGAGACGGGTTCGTTCTCAAGCATTCTTTTTTTCCTAAGGCACCCCATGTGGTCAGTATGAGTTGAAACATCACCATTGAACTAAAACTCTATATTTCAGAATCTTCGTCCAGATTTTAGTTATTGTGGAAATGAGTATCGATTTTTTTTTTTTGAAACCTGACGTCAAATCTCCTTCAGAAATGACCCAAATATGGGATGTGGAAAAGGCGTTCTTTCATATTATTACGTGAAGGCACACAGGGAAGCAGTGCGTATTTACAATGTATTTACACAACGCTTAAGCGTTAGACAAGATGGCGGAGAGCGTGCCGCACACAGCAACATCACGTCGTCTTCTTCGGTGCCTTCCTTGCTTCAGCAGTGTGAAACATTCTTGTAACATGACCCCCGTGTGGTGAAGCACCGTCTCGGTGCTTTCTATGGTGTTGCTGAGCGGTAGAGCTTAAGGCGGGACACATGAACAGTGTCTGTAGGCAGCGAAACGGAGGCAGATGTATACTCGAGTGGGCCTATCTCGTAAGTGACATCGGTCACCTGGCGCAATACACGATATGGGCCCGAGTATCGGGAAAGCAGTTTTTCAGAAAGTCCAACACGCCGAGTCGGGGTCCACAACAGCACAAGTGAACCCGGGGTAAAAGAAACGTCGCGATGATGGGCGTCGTAACGCTGCCTCTGGTGGTCTTGCGAAGCTAAAATGCGCTGACGAGCGACTTCTCGTGCTTCGCGAGCTCTGGTGATAGCGTCACGGGCGTATTCAGTCGGCGCATCGACGGCTGCCGGAAAGATGGTGTCAAAAGGTAAAGTTGGGTCGCGGCCAAACAAAAGATAGAAAGGTGAAAAACCAGCGGTATCGTGGCGTGAGGAATTATATGCAAATGTAACAAAGGGCAATGCAACGTCCCAGTCATGGTGGTCGGAGGAGACGTACATAGAGAGCATATCAGTTAAAGTCCGGTTGAATCGTTCAGTCAGTCCATTAGTTTGTGGGTGGTAGGCCGTCGTAAACTTATGTTTCGTCTCGCAGGAGCGAAGCAGGTCATCAATAACTCTGGAAAGAAAATAGCGTCCACGATCTGTGAGGAGTTGGCGTGGGGCACCATGATGAAGGATGACGTCGTGCAGGAGGAAATCGGCGATATCCGTGGCACAGCTGGTTGGTAGAGCTCGTGTAATGGCGTACCGGGTTGTGTAATCCGTCGCGACAGCTATCCACTTGTTTCCGGAAATAGATGCAGGAAAAGAACCTAGGAGGTCCAGGCCAACTCGGAAGAACGGGTCAGAGGGAACATCAAGTGGCTGGAGGAGTCCGGCGGGACTCATAGGAGGTTTCTTCCGGCGTTGGCACTGGTCGCATGCGGCGACGTAGCGGCGGACGGAACGATGAAGGCAGGGCCAGTAAAATCGACGTTGTACACGATCGTACGTCCGAGAAACACCCAGGTGACCGGCAGTGGGGGCGTCATGTAGCTGGCCGATAACGCTCGCACGTAGATGAGAAGGTACGACAAGGAGCAGTTCGCGTCCATTGGTGTGAACGTTGTGACGGTACAATGTGCCGTCCTTAAGCACAAACAGTCGGGTAGACGGATCGGGTGTCGGAGAATTCAGCTTCTCAATTATGTCACATAAGACGGGATCTCGACGCTGTTCATCACGGATGTTGCGTAAAGCGGATATGGAGAGTACACATGGTGGCACTTCATCCAAATCCTCAGGAGGGTCCACTGGATTGCGGGACAAGCAGTCAGCGTCATGGTGTAAGCGGCCAGATTTGTAACACACGGAGTAGTTATATTCTTGGAGTCGGAGTGCCCAGCGACCAAGACGCCCAGTGGGATCCTTCAAAGAAGAGAGCCAACAGAGTGCGTGGTGATCGGTTGTGACGGTGAAATGTCGACCATGTAAGTAGGGCCGAAATTTGCCTACCGCCCAAACGAGTGCAAGACACTCCCTTTCGGTGATTGAGTAGTTCTGTTCGGCTGCGGAGAGGAGACGGCTGGCATAGGCGATAACACGGGCGCACCCGGTTTGATGCTGGACCAATACAGCACCGATTCCGTGGCCGCTGGCGTCGGTGCGGACTTCTGTTGGGGCGGAAACGTCGAAATGAGCCAGAATAGGTGGTGTGGTTAGCAACGTGATGAGTGTAGAGAACGCCGTAGCCTGCGTAGTGCCCCAGGAGAACGGGACATCTTTCTTCAGTAAGTCTGTGAGAGGGCGTGCGACATCCGCAAAATTGTTCACAAAACGTCGAAAGTACGAGCAGAGACCGAGAAAGCTGCGGACATCCTTCGTGCAGGTCGGGACGGGGAAGTTCTGCACGGCTCGAACTTTATCAGGATCAGGGCGTACGCCAGAGGAGTCGACAAGATGGCCCAACATGGTTAGTTGTTGTCGTCCGAAGTGACACTTTGACGAGTTCAGTTGGAGACCGGCATTGCGAAAAACAGAAAGGATGGAGGAAAGACGTTCGAGGTGCGTTTCAAAGGTCGGGGAAAAGACTATAACGTCGTCAAGGTAACACAGGCAAATTGACCACTTGAACCCGCGCAAGAGAGTGTCCATCATCCGCTCGAAGGTGGCCGGAGCGTTGCATAACCCGAAAGGCATTACCTTAAACTGGTAAAGGCCGTCTGGTGTCACAAATGCGGTCTTTTCGCGGTCCATGTCGTCGACAGCAATCTGCCAGTATCCTGACCGAAGGTCGATGGAGGAAAAGTACTTAGCGCCGTGGAGGCAATCCAGGGCGTCGTCAATGCGCGGTAGCGGGTACACGTCTTTTTTAGTGATCTTGTTCAGATGTCGGTAGTCTACGCAGAATCTCCAACTGTTGTCCTTCTTCTTGACAAGAACTACAGGGGAAGCCCATGGGCTAGAGGATGGCTCAATTATGTCTTTGGCGAGCATCTTGTCGACTTCCTTTTGAATTATGTGGCGCTCAGTTGGAGATACGCGGTATGGCCTTCGATGGACCGGAGAGGCATCGCCGGTGTTAATGCGGTGCTTCACAGCACAGGTTTGCCCTAGTGGACGGTCACAAAAGTCAAATACGTCCCAGTATGATTGAAGGAGGCCAAAGAGCGCGTCAGCTTGGTGCGGCAAAAGGTCTGGCGCGATCATTTTTTCCACATCAGGAGACGGACTTGCTAGAGAAGACCGGACAGGCTTGTAGTTGGAGCGAGCAATATCATAGGGGGACAAAGCTGAGATAACGCATTCGTCAGAGGGCGTCAGCAAGGCGAGGGCAATTCCACGTGGGAGCACTTGTGGACACAGAGCAAAATTGAGCACAGGAATGCAAGCACGGTTTTCACGTAAGTGAATAACAGTGTGCGGAAAAGTAACACTGTGCGTCAAGAGAATGGACGTGATGGGCGCGAGCACATAGTCGCCATCAGGTACAGGTGGCGAGGGCGCTACGGCGATGCAGGTCACTGTTTGCGGTGACAAACGGACATGTTCAGCAGAGCACAGACGACCTTGGGCGACAGTGGGCGGATCAGTCGGACACGGCAGGTCAAGTTGCACAGTACCAGCTGAACAGTCAATAAGGGCGGAGTGGGCAGACAGAAAATCAAGACCGAGGATAACATCATTGGTGCAGTGGGTGAGAACGGTGAAGAGAACGGAAGTTTGGTGGCCGGCAATAGTAACGCGCGCTGTGCAGACGCCAATGACGGTAGCTGCACCGCCGTCAGCAACACGAACACTGCGTGAAGGGGCTGGAGTGAGGACTTTCTTTAGACGGTCACGGATATTAGAGCTCATAACAGAAATATGGGCGCCAGTGTCAACCAAAGCTGTAACAGGTATACCGTCCACTTCAACATCGATCAGGTTCTGATTGGTAGGGAGCGTCAGCAGAGGAATTTGAGGGCAGGTCGTACCAGCAGCGTCACCTCCAGGAGCTGCACCCGTTAGTTTCCCGAAGGAAAGCGTCGGGTGTAGGACGGGGACGAGGAACGACGTGGCGGAGGGGACTGGGAAACTCGACGTCGTGGGGAAGGCGAACGGCTGTACTGGGCGGTGGTCGTAGTGGTCGGGACGTAATTTGCTGAGTCGTCGCGGCGTGGCGGTACTTGGTTAGAAGTACGGGCTGATGAGTGGAAGTTGTTGAAGCTTGTCCGCGATGGAGAGGTCCAAGTGCTTCGGCAATGACGCGAAATGTGTCCCACTCGTTCGCATCGAAAGCAAATGGGCCTGTCGTCAGGCGTCCTCCACGCATTTGGGTCACGGTTACTCGGAGCAGGGCGGCGGTAGTAGGCGGAGGGGGGGCTCAAGGTAGGCGGAGTGACCATGTCGGGACGGTGCACAGAGCAGATCGTCTGAAGGCCCGCGTTTGCCAGTTCTTGGCGCACAACCGTCTGTATGAGGGATATGGTAGGCTGAGGATCACTGGGTGCCAGGGCTCTCAAGGGTGCGGGTGATATAGCTTCAATTTCGCGTCGAACGATTCTGGTAATGTCACCGGACAGGGGGGTGGGTTGGGTCTCTACACGAAGGTCCTCACACGTTGATGTCGCAGCAGTGTTAGGAAGACGGGCGAAGTGGTGGGCAATGCGACGGCTTTTAGCCTCTTCGAAGCGTCGGCACTCAGTGATGACATCTTGGACGGTCGAACAGCCTCTGAACACAAGGAGGTTAAATGCATCGTCCGCGATGCCCTTGAGCACGTGCGCTACCTTGTCAGCTTCTGCCATGGTGGTATCAACCTTACGGCAAAGGGTCAAGACATCCTGAATATACGCCAGGTACGACTCCGTGGACGTCTGGACACGCATACCAAGTTCTCTCTTGGCGGCCCGCCTGGAGCCGGCAGATTGGCCAAACACCTCGCGTAACTTGGTCTTACATACGCTCCAGCTTGTGAGCTCTTCAACGTTGTTGTTGAACCATGCCTTGGCCGTTCCTTTCAAGTAAAATATAAGGTTTGCCAGCATCAAGGTTGGGTCCCACCTGTGATTTTCGCTCACGAGCTCGTAGAGTTGAAGCCACTCATCTACGTCCTCGCCGTCAGTGCCCGAAAAGTTGCCAGGATCACGGGGTGGAGCGGCCACAATGACCACAGGCGAGGTGGGCGCCGTTGATACGGTGGGCGCGGCTGTTGACGCAGGATCCCTGCCAGTAGACATGCTTGAAGTGGCGACTTGGCGGCCGCTGCGGAGCTCCGTTGTGCGTTGCTACCCCGCACTTCCACCAAAATATTACGTGAAGGCACACAGGGAAGCAGTGCGTATTTACAATGTATTTACACAACGCTTAAGCGTTAGACAAGATGGCGGAGAGCGTGCCGCACACAGCAACATCACGTCGTCTTCTTCGGTGCCTTCCTTGCTTCAGCAGTGTGAAACATTCTTGTAACAATATTGTCACGTGGTCGTGACGTCGACGAAGACAACAGGCAGCACGTCCGAGATGAAACTGTTTATTTGGCCGAACTTGTGGCCGAGAAACTGAGAACTAGAACTACAGCAATACACGCTGTACAATGATAGCGACGAACAGGGCGTCGTCCGTCGATCAACTGACAAGCGGTCAAGCGCGTCGGCTTTTATACAGGCGCTATAGAACTTTCCAGCAATATCGCTGGTGGCGGCGTTATCTCTCGACAAAGCTGGAACATTCGTGTGCGGCGCGCAATCTTACCAAAGCGATCTACTAAACTCGTGAAGCTTCTCGAACACTGCTTCGCGGCCAGCGTCGAGCGTTGATAACCGTCCTTGCTGGTCAAACTCGAACACATCAAAAGAAGAAGCGGGCGTGGCATTGCCCCCCTCTGAAAAAACATCGTCCCGATGCTTGCAACAGAACATGGAAAGGAAAAAAAACAAGTGCATACACAAATAAATTACAATAACAAAGGAAAAAGTAGAGTCCCCAGGTTCGCTAACGTGCAAAAAACGGCTTAAGGCGCACGACATGGACGACTTCAGGTCGTGCGCGGCGTCGCTGGGAGTTCGTAATGCCGTCCGGGATGACCTCGTAGTCAAGAGCGCCGAGGCGTCGAAGCACCTTGTATGGGCCGAAGTATCGCCGAAGAAGTTTTTCACTGAGCCCACGTCGGCGTATCGGCGTCCAGACCCACACACGGTCACCGGGTTGGTACTCCATGTGGCGTCGTCGAAGATTATAGTGACGGCTGTCGACCCTCTGCTGGTTCTTGATGCGCAGGCGGGCGAGCTGTCGAGCTTCTTCGGCGCGTTGCAAATAGGCGGCAACGTCGAGATCGTCTTCGTCGGTGGCGGTTAGCATTGCGTCGAGCGTCGATGCCGGGCTCCTTCCGTACACCAGCTTGTACGGCGTCATTTGCGTCGTTTCTTGCATGGCCGTGTTGTATGCGAAGGTCACATACGGAAGGATGGCATCCCACGTCTTGTGTTCGACGTCGACATACATGGCCAGCATGTCGGCGATGGTCTTGTTTAGCCGCTCGGTGAGGCCATTGGTCTGTGGGTGGTACGCTGTGGTCCGGCGGTGGCTTGTTTGGCTGTATCTCAGTATTGCCTGAGTTAGGTCAGCAGTAAACGCCGTACCTCTGTCGGTGATGAGGACCTCTGGGGCGCCATGACGCAGGAGGATGTTCTCAACGAAGAACTTCGCTACCTCGGCGGCACTGCCTCTGGGTAGGGCCCTTGTCTCGGCGTAGCGGGTGAGGTAGTCGGTAGCTACGACGATCCATTTGTTTCCGGTATTGGACGTCGGGAACGGCCCCAGTAAGTCCATTCCAATTTGCTGGAACGGCCGTCGAGGTGGCTCGATAGGCTGCAGAAGTCCGGCTGGCCTAGTCGGCGGTGTCTTCCGTCGCTGACAGTCCCGGCAGGTCTTGACGTAGCGAGTTACGTCGGCGACAAGGCGCGGCCAGTAGTACTTTTCCTGTATTCTTGCGAGCGTGCGAGAAACACCCAGGTGTCCAGACGTCTGGTCGTCATGCAGAGCCTGGAGGACCTCTGGTCGCAATGTCGAGGGCACTACGAGAAGGGAATCGGCTCGAAGCGGCGAGTTTTTCTTAAGGAGAACACCGTTGCGCAAGAAAAACGACGTCAGCCCTCGCGTGAATACCTTGGGAACAACGGTGGTCCTGCCCTCGAGGTATTCCACAAGGCCCCTGAGTTCTGGGTCCGCTCGCTGTCGTTCGGCGAAGTCTTCGGCACTTATGGTTCCCAAGAAGCAGTCATCCTCCATGTCGTCCTGCGGCGGTGGGTCGACGGGGGCGCGGGACAGGCAGTCAGCGTCGGAGTGTTTTCTTCCGGACTTGTAAACGACGGTTATGTCAAATTCTTGAAGTCGTAGGCTCCACCGCGCGAGGCGACCTGACGGGTCCTTCAAGTTAGCTAGCCAACACAAGGCGTGGTGGTCGCTCACAACTTTGAAGGGCCGGCCGTAGAGGTAGGGGCGAAACTTCGATGTAGCCCAGATGATGGCCAGGCACTCCTTTTCTGTTGTGGAGTAGTTGATTTCTGCCTTTGATAGCGACCGGCTAGCATAACTGATGACCCTTTCGAATCCGTCGGTCTTTTGCACAAGGACGGCGCCGAGTCCTACGCTGCTTGCGTCGGTGTGGATTTCCGTATCGGCGTATTCGTCGAAATGCGCAAGTATGGGAGGCGTCTGCAGGCGTCGTTTCAATTCTTGAAATGCTTGAACTTGCGACGTCTCCCACCTAAATTCGACGTCGGCCTTCGTGAGCTGCGTCAGTGGCTCGGCGATCCGTGAAAATTCCTTGACGAAACGTCTGTAATAGGCGCACAAGCCTAGAAAACGGCGTACGGCCTTCTTGTCGGCGGGCGTCGGGAAGTCAGCGATGGCAGCTGTTTTCCGCGGGTCCGGGCGAACACCATCCTTGCTGATCACGTGACCCAAGAACAAAAGCTCCTCGTAGGCGAAGCGGCACTTTTCAGGCTTCAAGGTGAGTCCGGAGGTCTTTAGTGCTTGAAGTACAACTTCAAGGCGCCGAAGGTGTTCGTCGAAGTTTGAGGAAAACACAACGACGTCGTCCAAGTACACGAGGCACGTCTGCCACTTCAAGCCGGCCAGTACTGTATCCATAACCCGTTGAAAAGTCGCAGGTGCCGAGCAAAGACCAAATGGCATGACCTTGAACTCGAACAGGCCGTCTGGTGTTATAAAAGCAATCTTTTCTCGGTCTCTCTCGTCGACTTCTGTTTGCCAGTAACCGGTCTTGAGGTCCATCGACGAAAAGTACTTTGCGTTGTGTAATCGATCCAGGGTGTCGTCTATCCGGGGAAGGGGATACACGTCCTTCTTCGTGACTTTGTTCAGGCGACGATAATCGACGCAAAAACGTAGAGTCCCATCCTTCTTCTTCACTAGCACCACCGGGGATGCCCACGGACTCTTCGACGGCTGGATGATGTCGTCGCGTAGCATTTCGTCGACCTGTTTCTTCACGGCCTCGCGTTCTCGCGTCGAAACTCTGTACGGGCTCTGACGGAGTGGTCTGGCGCTTTCCTCTGCTATGATGCGATGTTTTGCCACGGGAGTCTGCCTAATTCTTGACGACTACGAAAAGCAGTCCTTGTATAGCAAGAGCAGGCTTTTGAGCTGTTCTTGTTTGTGCTTCTGAAGGCTGGGATTGATGTCGAAAGCTGGTTGCGGCGCTCTATTCGTCGGAGTAGGCTCGGGAGAATCGGTGAGGCCGAAAGCATTGCTGGCTTCTACGATTTCTTCGATGTAGGCGACCGTCGTGCCTTTGCTCACGTGCTTGTACTCGTTGCTGAAATTCGTGAGCATAACTGTTGCTTTCCCTGCCCGCAGCTCTGCTACTCCTCTTGCGACGCAAATCTTGCGGTTAATCAAGTGGTGCTGGTCGCCTTCAACAACGCCTTCGAGGTCTGCTGATTTCTGAGTGCCGACGGAAATGATGACGCTGGAGCGAGGGGGAATGGTGACCTGATTTTCCAGCACATTCAAGGCGTGCTTTCTTGGCGGAGTGTGCGGCGGTAGTGCCTTTTCCGTGGACAGTGTTATTGACTTAGACCTCAGGTCGATGATTGCACCATGAAGGCCTAAGAAGTCCATACCAAGGATGACATCTCTCGAGCAACGCGGCAGGATTACGAAGTTCGCGGGATAAATCCGGTTGTTAATGGTGAGTCTCGCTGTGCAGATTCCCTCCGGCGTTACGAGGTGACCTCCAGCTGTCCGGATTTCGGGGCCTTCCCAGGCTGTCCTAACTTTCTTCAGCTTCGTGGCGAACGGTCCACTGATGACAGAATAGTCGGCTCCGGTGTCGACGAGGGCTGTGATGCTGTGGCCGTCGATAAGAACGTCGAGGTCGCTAGTTCGTCGTCTTGCGTTGCAGTTAGGTCGTGGCGTCGGGTCACGGCTACGTCGGTTTGTGCCGTTGCTTCCACGTTGCGTCGGCAGGTCTACTTCGGTCCGCGAGGTTTCGTCGTCAGGGGTTCGCGTCGTGTCCTGAAGCCTTCGTCCTGGCGGCGGCGTCGGCGGCGGAGGGTCTTCGGTATTTCGTCGTACAGCAACCGCACCTCCATCGGTTGCTGCCCTTAGTTTTCCGGATGCGGGCCAGGTGACCGGCCCCTGGTTGGGCCAGTGTATGGTCGGCGTTGGGGAGAGGCGTAGCGGCCTGGCGACGGCGATCGGGAAGGTCCTCGGGGGGTCCACTGCGCTCCTGCCAGATAGTCGGCGATGTCACGTGGTCGTTCACCCTGCTGTGGACGCGGCGCGTCGACGGCGAACCCACGCAGTCCCATCTGTCGATAATGGCAGCGGCGGTAGGTGTGGCCGGCTTCTCCGCAGTGGTAGCAGAGTGGACGATGGTCGTGGGCGCGCCAAACGTCGGTCTTCCTCGGCGTGTATCGCTGACCGGCTGGCGGGCGGTATGACGTCGGTGGTGGCGGCGGTGGTGCCTGACGGCGGAACTGCTGGTGCGGCGCGGCGTCTTGACGTGGGCGAGGAGCGGGGGCGTTGCGTCGGGCTGCAGCAGCATAGCTCATTGCTTGCAGCTGCGGCGGTGCCGGCTGAGGAACACCCAGTGACTGTTGGATTTCCTCGCGTACAACGTCCGCAATCGACGTCACTTCGGGCTGTGCAAAAGGTGCGAGCTTTCGCAGCTCCTCTCGCACGATGGCTCGGATCGTTTCGCGTAAGTCGTCGGAACCGAGGGCATGAACTGCTGCGCTGTCTTGGAATGCGCGGTGATTGTACTGTCGGGTTCGCATTTCCAGCGTCTTCTCGATGGTTGTGGCTTCGGAAACAAATTCCTGCACTGTCTTGGGTGGGTTCCGCATGAGCCCAGCGAAGAGCTCCTGCTTAACTCCTCGCATGAGAAGGCGAACTTTTTTTTCTTCGGGCATGGTAGGATCTGCGTGGCGAAACAGCCTGGTCATCTCTTCCGTGAAGAGCGCCACGTTTTTGTTCGGCATCTGCACGCGGGTTTCGAGCAGAGCCTCAGCCCTCTCTTTGCGGACGACGCTCGTGAATGTGGTGAGGAACCTGTCGTGAAAAATGTCCCACGTTGTCAGGCTGCGCTCTTGGTTCTCGAACCACGTCCGAGCGGCGTCTTCCAAAGCGAAATAGACATGCCGTAGCTTGTCTTCGCTGGTCCAGGCATTAAAAACGGCGACTCGGTCGTAGGCTTCGAGCCAGCTTTCCGGGTCTTCGAACGACGATCCGCGGAAGGTTGGCGGCTCCTTGGGCGTCCGGAGAAGGATCGGTGCGGGCGGCACAGCGTCTGTCATCGTCACTGTGGTCGAGGTCAGGATCTTTGTTTGCCGGGTCTTTTCAGGTAGAGGCCCGTGCTCTGGCGGTAGACCTTGTTGCCTGCTGCTTGCTCGACGATCCGGGTTTTCTTTGCCGTCGTCCTCCTCGCGGCTTGGGCTTGGGTCAGCGCTTCGCGGGGGCGTCCGGATCATGGAAGAAGCAGCACCTCCACCAGATGTCACGTGGTCGTGACGTCAACGAAGACAACAGGCAGCACGTCCGAGATGAAACTGTTTATTTGGCCGAACTTGTGGCCGAGAAACTGAGAACTAGAACTACAGCAATACATGCTGTACAATGATAGCGGCGAACAGGGCGTCGTCCGTCGATCAACTGACAAGCGGTCAAGCGCGTCGGCTTTTATACAGGCGCTATAGAACTTTCCAGCAATATCGCTGGTGACGGCGTTATCTCTCGACAAAGCTGGAACATTCGTGTGCGGCGCGCAATCTTACCAAAGCGATCTACTAAAATCGTGAAGCTTCTCGAACACTGCTTCGCGGCCAGCGTCGAGCGTTGATAACCGTCCTTGCTGGTCAAACTCGAACACATCAAAAGAAGAAGCGGGCGTGGCAATATGGCAGCGTTAGGTGGCATTTTCTTCGAACTCCCTCCGCCCCCATCCCCTCACTACCACCATCTTCACTGTCCCGGCCCATGTGGGACTAAATTTCGTGATGCGGCCCGCTGGCTGAGGCGAGTTTGAGACCCTTGATATATATAAAACCCACAAAGAAAAATAGTCCAGAACCTGCTAGCCTTTCTTAGTGTGACATTACAATTTGTTGATATCACACTCATTACTTCGCCCCTGCGGTGAAACTAATTTTTTTTTACATGCAGTGGATATGCGTGGCATTCTTCTTATGGAGCAGCACGACTGTGGCAAAGGTCGGACCACCGTGGAACGACTGGATCGGTTCAATCGACAATAAAGACATAAGTCAGATAATCGACCAGCTCTTGATGACCATCTTCGGCGGCATCCCCTGGCAGGTGAGTGCCCTCTACGCGTGCAACTGTAGTATAGTTCCAACTACAGTGGAAGACCCGTTGTAACGAACAACATTGTGTGCGAAAAGTAATGCAACAAAAAAATTTGGGCAGCTACCCACAAGTAGTGCGAAGACTGTGAAAACAACGCAGCTGGAGGCCTTCCCCTCCTCCTTTCCCTTCTCATTTCCCTCACTTCCCTTTCCCACGCCCTTGCTATACTGCAGTATACAAGGCTACACTATGATTTACCCTCTCCCCTCTTCATTTACCTCCTCCTCACGTTCACTTCCCTTTCCCACCCATTTGCTGTGCCATACTATGCATGGATATGCTAGGCTTTCTTTGTCTCTCTTTCTCTTTCGTTCTCTCTGTTACGCTTTCTTTATGTCTCTCTTTCTCTCTCTATCCTTTTCTCCTACTCTCGTCCACAACAAGGCAGTCATATAGTTCCCATAAATGCTTGCTCTGCTAGCGTGCCTGGATATTCGAGTGGTTACGACGCTCGCCTTCGGCCTGTGGGTACCCGGGGCATGAATCCCGCCTCGCCAAGAAATATTTCTTTTCGTTTGTTCATTCCCCTCCTTTTCCTCCTTTCCTTCCTGCGACGCGTTGCCAGGCGTGGCTAGGCGAAGCCAGGCGCAGCTGTGCCAAGTGGTTGCTAGGCTAGGCGCGTTTCCGCGAAGGATCCAGCGCCGAACCTCGAGCTTAGGCAACTCCGCGGTTAATATCACCTGTTCACCCGTCGAGGTAGCTTCTGCTGCGTTGCTAATTTTAAAAGGCCGGGTTCCATTCCCTGTAACGGAGGGCGAATGCAAAAACACCTGTGTGCACAGATTTAGGTGCATGTTAACTCTATAATTGCGCAACACAGCTCTTCATCAATGAAAAAAAGTTAAGAAGAAAGAGTATTCATTTTTGCTTCTGACCATGGATAGCCAATTTGAAAAAAAGAGACAGTGTTTTGTTGTTTGACTGGAAGAATAATACAATAGTAGCTAATTAATTAATTATTGCTTTTTGAACTATTTACAGCTGATGAAACATCCACCTTGTTTATAAACATGCAACTATGCGATTCGCGTTAAGTTTCTCGTGCTTGCACCAGCATTCTGAACTATGATACTTAACGTAGTATATATGATACTTTCGGCATAACCAGGTTGAAGAATCTCAGGTGGTCAAATTAATCAGGATTCTTCCCCTAAGGCGTGCGTCATAACCATATCATGCTTTTATCATGTAAGAGTGTATTTTGTTTTGTTGTCTTCTGACAAACACACAAAGTACACCCTTTATGTTAGTCTAGTAGTAAAAGTCCGTGTTTATATATATACCTCCTTGTGTTACTCTGACGAAGCCTGGACTATAATATAAGCCCAAACGTCAGTCGTTTGTTTCAACGTCCAGCAGATATCCTTCCTCATTGACACATATACAATCCTAGCCTTAGTGGTGTAGTGGCTATGACGTACTGCCGCTGAGCTTAAGGTCACTGGCTCAATCCTCAACCGCGGCAGCCTCTGCGCTGTGTTTGTACTTGTCTTCTTCTGTCCATGTTTTCGTCGCGCAATTTCTTTGATGTCATAAATCACCAACTAGCCCAAAATGCTGCTCTCATTACGCCTACTACAGCCTGCTACAGCCTACTCCACAGGTGTAACCCAGGCTAGCAAAACGAATCCAGAGCCCTCCATTACAGTGCATTTAATAGGCTCGGTCTGGCGTCAGGGTATTAATCTTCACGAATCAATGAGCAGGCGAATCGATTATTCAATCAGTAAATTTACGCAGGTGTACTTTCAACGCGTTCTATGCACCGGATCTGTGTTCAACGCCAAGATGTTTTCGTACATGGCGGCGGCGAGCTGTGTCTTCCTGGCCCTTCCTTCGATCATCATCGGTGCCGTTGCCAAGAGCACCAGTACGCCTCTTTGCTCTTTTTGATGCGATGCATGTTCATATCGAGTAAACCGGGGTTTCAGAACCTGTTTTGCGGACAGTTCATATGTCTGCGTCAAAGATAGGCTTCGTAGCCAAATTTTGAAGGTGTAAGGTTGGTCTTTATAGACTATCCAATAAAGCTGTAATCAGGAAGAACCACGCACGGCAATTCTAAATAAGCTTTTAAAAAAGTACATGATCCACGTGAAAACCTGTCGTTACTGTGGTATCTCTACTGAAGCGTTGTATGTGCCATTCCAACAATTCCACATGTTTCCGTAAGATACGTGCGGTACTGTATATGGCAGATATGTGGAAGTATACGGACTTTATGTGGATCCTGCAGGGAAACATGTGGAATTATTGGAACAGCGTACGAAGCGTTTCGGTAGGGATAATATACTGGCACTGTCTAACGATGGCTAACTTGGCTTAATGTTTCCTACTCTTGTCTAATGTCGGCCGCATTGTTTGCTATCCGCTGCTGTAACAATGTAATGAAATAACACGCGTGCGTAGGCTGTATGAGTCTACACCTAGCTCCGTAAAATGCTTCGCGAACCTTTACTGTTTTCCTTCAAGCGGTACTGGCATCAATTTTCGAAGCTGTCTTTACACCGTCATACAGATCTGTGTACAAAGACGGCTCTGACAAATGTGAAGCTCGGGGAATTCGAAGATATTTTATTTTCACATTAAAATCAATTTACGCATAGCCTACTTACTGACATCGACACTAGCGTGACGTCAGGCTACACTGTCAATTCTGGTGACTTCACGCACCGGTATGGCTAGTTGTGATGACGTCAGGTACCGACCGTACTAAATGACCGCTTCTCCGTCACCAGCGGAGCCATGGAGCGAAGCGGCCGTGGAAGGGTCACATCTTGCGCGAGCATGTGACCAGAAGCTCATACCATGTCGCGACGTCATGGTACAGTAGGAGCCGAAACTAGCTTTCGAAAGCACGTCGTAATTAATTTTTCAAGCCCCACTCGCGCTTACCAGTACGCTTTTTCAGGACATTGGGGGCTTGGGTTTTCATTTCACGCACAAAAATGGCAACTGAAACTTTCTGTGTCAGTACTCCTTTAAAGGAGTCCCGACACAAAAAGTTTCGCCCCACGTTTTTTTGCTGAAATGCGTTGCTCGGGGCCTGTTAGTCATAACACGGCACATCGTTTGCTGCAGCGCGCGACAGATAATTAATTACAAGTTCCTCATTACCGACATAGCCTCAGTTTCGGTTTGACAGAGCTCCAAAAACGACAAGCCGCCGGGTGCAACTATCACCACCTAGCGAGTGAAACGCTCGGTCACGTGAGCACACAGAACAGTGACGCATTTCCGCGCGGTCTGTCGTCGTCGGGCTCATCGTCGTCTGATGGCGATGATTTTCTTGCGGCGGGGTTGGAAGGAATTTTCGACGTGGCGAATCACTTCAGGTTTGACCCGCTGGCGAGGAGAGATTCGTCGGGAAGCGCGTCAAAACAGAAATGGCGGCTACGACGTCGTCATAACTTGTACCGGCTGCAACGGTTACGTAGGGGAAGTAGGGGGGTAACCTCGGGTCACCTCCGAGGGTGTCAATGCACCAGGTGCGGCCTATAATGCTGGATCGCGCTCGCGAACTTCAAAATTCATATAAAATACCTTCCCAGCTTTATTCGCTGTCGATATTTTGCAGATGGTACACGCACGTACACGGGAATCGATCCAGGAGGCTATCTCAGCCGCGAAATTCTGTGTCAGTACCCCTCAAGGGCTGCACTTTAAAACATCTTTTTTTTTATTTTTGATCTATTTGAATGAAACTCGCTGGGTTTATGTAGATTTGTGCGCTAATTCCGAATATGCAATTATTTTTCTAGTATCCGTGTATATTTAAAGTTTCAGGCATTCCGTGTACCTTTTTGGGAGCAAGATTTTTCCTAAACTGAGAGAGTGACGAAATAAATCGCGCATCACAATAATTTGCAATGACAACTACACACAATAAAACAATAATGAACGCTATAAACTCATTTGAACAAAAGTTGTGGCTTGTTGAAGATTCGTGAGCGAAATGCCAGCTTGACATCGTCTCCCTGGTGAAAATGTTTAAAACGCCACAACTTTTGTTCAAATGGGTTTAGAACGTCCATTCTTTTTTTGAGAGCGCACAGTTCTCATTCCAGATTATTGTAATTCGCTGATTTACTTCGAAACTTCCTCAGTTTAGGATACGTTTTTCTCCCCAAAAGGCACATGAAACGATTGATGTCTCAAAAACTGCAGATATCAAAATTAATCGCATGTTTGAAATGAGCACACAGATAAACTCAGCAAGTTTCGCCAAAATCGATCTGGGATTTTAACAATTTTAAGACCCATGTCCATCATGGATAGTCGTGGTGAAGATGACTATCAGTGTGCTTGATTCGCCTGGTCGGTGCATAGTAGACGAAGAAAAATACAGCGCTTAAGACGGGACGAAATGCAGACACAGACATGGCGCTGAACTAACAACCGTTTCAGGCCCTTTGCTGTTTTCACAGTTTTTGCCAAAGTAGTCAGTCCCACTTGGTCGCACAGTTTTGCCGCGCGCCCGCATAGGTCGGCCAACTCACTCATAAGTCGTCTCACTCAGACTCAGATCGAGCCGTGAGTCTGAGCCTGAGTGAGTCCGAGTGAGTAATATTTTGGTGTGCTTGAGTCCGAGTGAGTCCGGTTTAAAAAAATTTTTATTGAGTCTGAGTCCGAGTGAGTCCGGTAGAGGAAAATTTTTTGACAGACTGAGTCCGAGTGAGCCCTAAGCGCAAAATTTATTTCTTGGGTGAGTATGAGTGAGCTCCGCACTTTTTTGCCGACCTTTGGTTTTTATCTAAACAACTTCAGCCTTACTATGAGCCTTATGACGGCTCACGTTTATACTCCCGTCGACTCGCACATACTTCAAAGCACTAGCGCTCATACGCCAGCTCAATATTTGTTAATCAGAGGCGTGAGTTACGGAGAGGGAGGGGGGGAGCAGGCTGACCTCAGCTCCCCCCTTCTCCCCGCAAACTCTTTCACAGGAAGTGCTTGATAAAAATATATTGTGCGAGTCACCTCTTTCAACAAAAATGTCCTTACTCGGTTGCTACCACTGATAACTCATATTTGAAGGTACGAGATCAAAAGGCGCCAAGTGGAGGAAAAATTTCAGTGATTCTGAGTCCGAGTGAGTCCGGTTGAGGAAAAATTTGGTCAGACTGAGTCCGAGTCAGCTCTAAGGGCAAAATATATTTCATGAGTGGGTCTGAGTGAGCTCCACATTTTCTGCCGACCTATGCGCGTGCGTCCTCACTCTTGCTCCATTGACGGCGGGGAGCTCTTTGAAATTCTTTCGGATGGCTTCTTAAGCCTTGCTGTCGTAGACATTCTTTGGCATCAGCACAAACCCTCCTTCCTTATTAGACTGGTTGTTAGTTCAGCGCCTGTCTGTCTCTTCATGTCGTGCCGTCTTAAAGCGCTGTTTAATTCTTCGTCTATACGATGATAATGATGTACATGCTTCGTCCCCGCAGACTTCACGGCGGCCGGTTACCGCGGCCCTTTCAACCTGGCGGAGGGCGAGCGCCACAAAGTGCTGCTCTACGCACTTCGCTACATGACTCCAGGGTCGGTCGCCTTGCTGGGCCATATCGCCATCACGGCCGCCGTCATGTCGTCCGTCGACTCGTCCATGCTCAGCGCGTCGTCACTCTTCACCAGGAACATCTACCACTTCATTCTGAGACCCGCGGTGAGTTAGCCTCGTGTATTGCGAGCGTACACGAGCAGTATAACGCAACCTCACAATAGCTGCCAAATAATTACTGTTGAAAACTAACGAGACATTCATAAAGGGATACCGATGAAAGATGCGAACATGGTTACGGACAAACACTTGCAGCAGAGCGAATGCGCATCTTCCTGGCAGGACGGCACAGTCACCCGGACGCCGAGGTCCTCGCCGCGCGGCCGACGAATTTTACTTTCGCTCATCATTGGGTACATAGGGCGCATACACCATGGCACGGTGTATGCCGTCTCGTGGATCGGCCCATTCAACACGACGAACGAACGAACGAGCACGCGCTAAACATCCGTTAGCACTTAGCGAAGTTGTATTGAAGAAGAAAGATCTGCTATTTCTGCAGCCCTTGCGGCAGCACTGCTCAGCCCCTTAGAGGGATGGATAAGGGGACATAGAAGATGGGGAGTCCATGGCGTCCACTGGAGAACCCGTGCGCGGTAGCCAGACCCTCGACGGCTAGCCATGGTGGCAGCAAGCGTTTTGCACGCCATTTGCTTGAAGACAGGTGGCTCTCAGCGGATCGTCCGACGGGAGTAAGTCGCCAATAGTCCGCAGTGTGAGCTGCAGCGAGTATGCACGCCTGTAGACGTATATCCGCACCAGCGAGGGTGTTAAGTTCGTTGCCCTTCGCCGTTTTCATTCAGTAACACTGAATACGACAGGGTCCACCACCAGCGTTTCTGTATGTTGTCAGTTGACATTCGATCGTTGATGCA
Organism: Rhipicephalus sanguineus; assembly: GCF_013339695.2. Lineage (NCBI taxonomy): Eukaryota > Metazoa > Arthropoda > Arachnida > Ixodida > Ixodidae > Rhipicephalus > Rhipicephalus sanguineus. The sequence goes on along the minus strand of NC_051178.1, from coordinate 110,427,991 downwards.
TTGCCTATGCGGTGTCCTGTGTTGATTAGAGGCTGTGGAAACATGGTCTATATTTAGAAAAAAAATTCTTAAGACAGAACGACAGAACTGTTGGTGAGATAAAATTCCAATTATTCATGATGCTGCACGCATTATTATCGAGGGTGGCAGGACAACGCCAAAGAGCGCTTATGAGAACTAAACCCTAGTGAATTCGGCTCCATGCAGGTCGCTGCGACGTTATAGAGCCTTTGACAAGTTACATTTAAACTCGCAAATGTGAGCCTCATAGTCCTTCCTTTGCTCTTATCCGCGTGTTAAAGAAGCTACTTCTTCTGCATGTGCGAAATTCATGCTTGCTTGCATGAGCGTTCCGGAGCAGTAGTGAAGTTCAGAAGCACACGTTGTTGGGCTAGTCGGTTCATGTTCTTTCAGAAGCCACGGATGTGGCTATTTCGCGCAAAGAAAACACAAGGGGAGGGTTAAGGGGAGCGCAAAATTTGGAATAAACAGTCGAAAGTTTGCGCTCCCCTTAACCCTCCCTTTGTGTTTTCTTTGCGCGAAATAGCCACATCCGTGGCTTCTGAAAGAAAAATGAAAGTAGTGAAGTTATTTCCGTTGCTTTTGCAATTTTTAACTTCTCCACTCTTCTCTTTCAACTTGCTTCTTCTCTATGCAAGTTCATCAATCATAAGCTCTCAGTGGCAAGGGCAGCCACTGGCTTCATAAAATGTGTCTGTGTCATTAGAGTGTGCATCTTTCGTTCGTGAGCATAAACTCCCGAGCGTGTCTTCATTTATGCGAAATTCACTGACGTCGCATGCAATTCCACTAGCGCTGACTCCATGTCTTTCAAATATCATGCTGAAGGAGGCCGATCGAGAAACGACCTGTTCTGCAAAAAGAAAAACACAGGTGGCGACATTGTTTTTCGAGACTCCTCGCCCACGTGCAGCTAGAAAAGTCATCTTCAATGGGATTCTTGGATCATGCTTGGGTTGTTTATGCTTCTCTTTGTGCCTCCGAATGGCATGAATTCATGGAGCGTTTCTTTTCTTTTTTTTAGTAAACCTGTGAATCGTGATCTGAGATAAAAAAATCTATAGTCCAATTCATGTGAGGAAACAAGCCTGAAAAGAAAGGAAATGACGACACGGTCACAACGCAGTCCACTCAGCGTAAAACATCGCGCACACGCGATTTCCTGAGATTACTTCAAAGCAAGCCAGAGAGGATGCAGTCCAGAAGCGTCCTACATTTACAACGCTGCCTGTGACCGCCAGTGCCAAAAGCACTGCCACCGCGGCTGGGCCTCTGCATGAGGATGCTCCGATCACAATAGTTTCTCTCTCTCTCTCACTCTATCTTCCTTACCCACATACTGTCTTATTAAACGTTTCACTTTGAAGCTCTAGAAGGATGAAAGAAGGCGTGACAACCTTCTGTCCGCCATTGTTGTCGCGCCTAGCATACGACTCTCTCGCAGGCCTCAAACATGGAAGTGTGCGTGGTGCTTCGCTGCATGGTCACGCTCATCGGCGCGGTGGCGACGCTGTTTGCCCTCCAGGTGAGCTCGGTGTTCGCCCTGTGGACACTCTCGTCGGACCTGGTGTACGTGCTACTCTTCCCACAGTTCGTAGCCTTGTTCTATATGCCCGGCGTGACCAACGCCTATGGTTCGGTACTGGGTGAGTGTTCCTGAGCTACGCATCTCTACAGCTGAGCTGTTATGCTTTTCGTGATTCCGTTACGCGTTCGCATAAACTATCGTCATCATGAATGGCCGCTAACTTTCTAGCGCATGCAACGCAATAACTCGGCCGGCGCGCGCTCTCTTCATCCTCTTCTTCATCTTCTGCTTCGCTTCCCGAACTTGTGCGTCCTGTGCGCACTCTCCCACTGCACTGATTTGTCCCACAGAGAGCGAGAGAAAGAAAGAGATAGAAAGGAAGAGGAAGAGAGATTCTTGGCGAAAAAAATTTCTTCTCGGGGCGAGATTGGAATCCGCGTGCCCACGATCCAAAGGCGAGCGTCGTAACCACTCACCTATCCAGGCACGCTAGCAGAGGATAGCAAAGCCTTGCATAGCATAGTATAGTATAGTATAGTATAGTATAGTATAGTATAGTATAGTATAGTATAGTATAGTATAGTATAGTATAGTATAGTATAGTATAGTATAGTATAGTATAGTATAGTATAGTATCAAGGAGGTTATATACTATTTCTTCTGGAGTGGAGGTGGCGCCCCCGTAAGTGAAGCCGGTCGCCGCCATATTGCAAAAGGAAAAACTCGGAAGCAGACGACGGAGTGCGCTCCGTTGCCCCGCCGTCGCAGTTGTCTTTGGGGACGGTGGCATGCTTTTGTAAAGCAGTTAAACATTTTACGAGGCCATGGCGACTTCGTGCGTCGCTTATGGCTGCACAAATCGCAATAAGAAGACGCCTGGGATCACTTTTCACGTGTAAGTGTCCTCACTTAGTTCGCTGACGATTGTCTGTTTTTCGTGCATGCTGTTAAACTGGAAACAATTTGAAAGGTGCGCATACATGTAATACATGCGTGCAGTTGCAGCGAAGAAAATTTTACGCTTTAAATGTTCGCTGACACGACGTTGTACGTGATTTTTAAGTGTATACACGAAGTGGGTGCAGTCTAGCTGGACGTACCGAGCAATATTGGTACGAGTAGGAAGTCAGAACGCCCTTAGAATTCCGAGCTTTCTGGTGTTTTCTTGCAAGTCAAGACTGACGGCGTGCATGCATATTTATCCGGTGCATGGATATCGAATTTGATGGATGTTTATCGAGGAATTGGCAAACGCAACATTCCATGACGTGATTATCCGTGTTACATGTTTCCAAAAGACTGCGCGCAGCGTTCTACCTGGGAACGTGCCGGTCGAAGAAGTGGTTAGAGAGCTAAGGACGGTTACCAGCTCGACCAGCTCTGACCACCTCTGCTCCATGTAAAACAATTTTATCTCTAAAATAAGGTGCCGCCCGTTTCATGGCCGATACCCCGCGGTGGGTTGCGCCAGGTTGCCAAGGAACAACCAACCAACCAACCAACCACCTCTGCTCTATTCACTTCGCAGAATGCTGCTTCGACAGAACGGGGCAGACGGCCTGGCACCTACAATTTGTACCTACAATTTTTCCTGCTTTCCCAGCGCATCTACAAAAGCCTGTTAGTTTCTACCTCATTGACGTAGCTTCAACACAAATAGTTACGAAAAGAAAAAATTGCGGCAAAAGCAAGATGTAACTCTTTTGAAATCCGACCAAACCGAAATCGAAACACCGAAGGACGTGGCTGCTTTAGTTTTTTATGCGTCTAGTCTGAGAGGGCGAGAGCTACCTCGTTTCGAGGCTGTGCGCGCTGCGCTTGCCGTGATGGCACACGTCGCCCACGTAGGTTAATGCTTGCGAATCCTCCTTCTGGCCAAATGTTCGCGTGATTGATGTGTGCTTATGTAAAGAGAATAAGTGCGTTCCACGTTAGCTTGTGGTTACCCCTTGAACACTGACGCCGTTACAACACAAAAACCCAGTTCCTAGTAACACATATGTAATTACAGCGCGCTCGATATACGAAGCACCCCTTCGACAACAGATTAGTCTGCAGCTGACATAATAGTATGACATAATTTGTTTCATAAACGAGAAGAGGCAACTGTTCGTGGGTTTAAAGCAGTTTCCATTTTGATTGTGGGACTGCAAACCAACGCGCGCGCCGCGCGTATTCCATTGCCGTCTATGGCGGTCGCGCCGCGTTTTTCCTCTAGCTACATGGCCGCCGGCGGCTTCACTTGCTCCCGTTGGCGGCGGCCGGGACTGCCACTCCAGAGGTTCTATAGAACCTCCTTGTATAGTATAGTATAGTATAGTATAGTATAGTGTAGTATAGTATAGCAAGGACGTGGGCAAGGGATGTGTGGTTGAGGAGGAGGTAAAGGAGAGGAGAAGGGGAGAGGGAGAGAAAGCCATGTATTGTACAGTATAGCAAGGGTGAGAAAGAGAGAGGTGAGAGGGTAAAAGCCTAGCCAAGCCAGGACTAGCTAGGTGCCCACCAGCTCTGCTGTGGCGGTCTCGCGCGACTTACTGCAAGCTACGCTATTTTTTTCATTTTCCTTTCCTTTTTTGCTCACCATGCAGTGCGAACGGCGATCCAAAAGACACCAAGTGCCCCTGCAGCTAACTTTAGCCACAGTTCAAAAATAAGCCGACGCCCATGTGACGACTCGACTATGCTGCATGTTGCTGACTATTGCATGGAGCAAGTCACACTGTCTTTGGTGTTCTGCTTCATTGACTAATTAGGCAAGATTAGTGACTCACTTTCTAAGCAACAAAGCTGGACAAGAACTTCCGATTGGAAAATTGTACATCCGTTTGCGAAACATCTCATCAGAAACTTTCGAACGTTCTGTGAATTGAGTGTAGTATAACATTATATATACGCCTTGGCGGCGCAGGCTTCTGCATGGGCCTGGCCCTACGGTTCCTGTGCGGCGAGCAGGTGGTGGGCCTGCCGGCGCTCCTGCATCTGCCCCTGTACGATCGCGAGCGGGGACAGCAATTCCCGTACCGCACGCTGTGCATGATTGTCAGCCTGAGCGGCCAGCTCGTGGGTTCGGAAGCGGCCGCGGCCTGCTACCGGTCCGGCCGCTTCCACGACTACTGGCGCTGCTTCGCCGAGGCGACGTTACACCAGGGGCCCGAAGGTACCGCCGCCGACGTACCGGTTTGCACGGCTCCGCGGGTCACGTCAGCATCCCACTCCGAAGAACACCATCACAATGGTCACCACCACCACCACCACCATCACCATCATGAACGTAATTCCGTACCCTATACGGCCCTGATTCCCCTGTTACCGTCGACATCAGACCATGGTCAGTTCAAGGAAGCAAAGACGGCCATTGCTATGGATAAGCTGTCCCACACAAATGCTGGGGCCTCTGTTGCTGCTGCTGGGTTTGGTGGCTCTACTGGGACTGGTGGCTCTGCTGTGATTTGTGGCTCTGCTCGGATTGGTGGCGCTACGACTAGTGGTGCTACGACGTCAGCCAGCGTGAAAGACCAAGCGAGCAGGCGCCGATCCGCTGCGAGACCAGCCGAGTCTTCCTCATCCGACACCAAGAAAAACAAGCACTTGCTTCGAAAGGGCAGCGTCGGCGAAAGCCTAAGCATATCGCAGTTCAAGAAGCGACACAAGTGAATCGTGCATTCCTCGCGGCTCATTTCCTTCGGCTGGAAGCCATGGATTAGCGACTTGACGTCATATCGCGGGCAATCGATTTTTATGCTTATCTATTTCGTATATTCCTTCGCCTGCATTGGCTTGTTGATTGTGTAGAATTATGTGTCGCGAAAATTGAATAAAAACCCGTGTGTTTCGCGTCCCAGTGTAATTGGCTGCTCGAGTGGTTGCCCCTCGAGTGCTTATAACATTGTGTACGAGAGGCACCTCGAGCTTGATTAAGAAACTCAGCTCTGTCCCCTCCACTGCGTATGGTTCGCGACTATAGCTACAACCCGCGATGACTTGCAACACAGTTAAAGGTGTCTGCAACACAGTTAAAGGTATCTAAGGTATCTATAGGTGTTTCAGCACGTTTATACGTAGTGATACGCCGCCTCGGAAGAAAACACCAAGTTATGGGGTGTGCCGTGCCAAAACGGAGATATGATTATGAGGCACGCCTCAATGGGGGACTCCGGATTTGTTTCCATTCCCCCTTACCATCTAACGGAGGCGCCAAGTCTTCCTCATACCTCTACTATGTCGGACCTGTCCAGTCACTGCTTTAACCCTTTGAGGCGCTTTATACGCAATTGTGTACACAACTTGTTTTGACTAGTTGCGTCTACTAGGGGCTAAGAAAGAGCAAGATACATTAAGGTTTGGGTGAATTTAACCCCCCACACAATAAATGTGTCTTCATTTAACTTCGTTTTGCATTGTACAGTTGCAAATGATCACTTTCCTGAATGCACTACCATGTTAGACGAGTCGTTCGACGTGCCGCTTTCCGCGAGCCAAACCAAAAGTGTACTTTTTCTTTGTTCGAAATGGTTATATATGAAAACCAAATTGCACAGTATTTGTAGCATAAAATTTGATTTTATTGCAATAGCAATTATATGGACAGTCTCGGCTGGAAAATGTCCGTCCCCGTCGCCGTCATTCACCGTATATGTATAAGTATGTATATATACAGAAAGGCCACAAAGAAAAGTAATGAAGAAATTCTTTCCGACACGCGGAATCGAACGGGCGACTTCTCGTTTTGCAGCCCGCCGCGTTAGACGTTAGGCCATGACAGCACCGTCTCTCAGCCTGCTAACGGCGAGCTATTTATATACACCATGTAATTCAGCCTGCTTTCTTAGTGGCCACATAGATGGCGCGACGTGCGCGCGTGTTGCGCGCTTTAAAGATCGTCGCCCCGCCCCTGCGAACGCCGTTGCTGTTCGCTCTACAGGGCGTCGTCGTTTTCGTGCGCTTATCTCAAGGAAAGAAGGGGCGGCCGGTGGGGTGCTTCGCTTCGCTCGCTGCAGCGGCCGCGTTTGCGAAAGGAGCGCGCTGTTCAAACAGAAATAAGTAACAACTGTGACAATTAGTTCGCGCTCGTCTTGTGTGTACCTGTTCGTTTGTTTCGTGCGTCCTGCTTTATGTTGGAGCAATGCGCTTCAAGTTGTCGAGCTGTGACGCATTAGTTCGCGCTCGTCCTGTTTGCGTTCTTTTCGTGCGTCCTTTGGGCTCGAGCGACGCGCTGGCAATTTCGAGCTGCTTTCCGTTCTTCGCGTTACATTACAATTTATTGCTATCGCAATCATTGCTTCGCCGTTGCGGCGAAACTGTGACTTTTTATTTATGCATAAACAGAAGCTGAATGACTTCAGTAAAAATAGATTTTTTATTACAACTTAATTATGATTAATCACTATAAAATACCTAAATCAATGTATTATGAGATTATTTTTGTTGCAATAAAATACTGAGTGCCTTCAAATAACGTTGTGTGAGGTTGAAGCATTTACAGACAGTTCTTCATAGGTGGTGCCTGAAAGGGTTAAGGGCAGGGATATGGTCACGACGATAATGGCGGCCGAGGACACCTGGTGCTGCATTCCTAGGACTCTCTACTTCCCGCCTTTATCCCCGGACAGCCGGGGACCAAAGGCAGCCCCCCCCCCCCCGCCCGGCAGTTGTATGACTTGCATTATTCGCTGCGAAAAGGCCCCGCTGGAATTCTGCGCTGACGTGCTGTGCAGTGAAGGCGAGACAAAGGCAAACTCCTTACAACCTTGTGGTTGTTCAGTTGGAAAAAATTTTGGTCGCTTAAAAACAAAAAGTCCTCTTCTCAAAATTTCTGCATGTCTATACACTCCGTTCACTGCGACTGGCACGCCACCCCGCGGCCGTCAGAGAAGGCAGACGTTGAGAGCCCGAGCAGGAGCGAACGCTTTCCCGCGCCCGCTAGCACGCAGTTGTAGGTGTTCTGTGACGCAGTCATGAACTGCTGCGTCGTCAGTTGTACCAACAGGAACACTCGTGCCCTGCGGGAACGACGTTTGACCGTTTCTCAACTCGTCCGTGCTTTATTGAGCAGCGGCAGAAGTGGATCACGGCTGTGCGACGAAAGCTTGGTTCCCGCTCCCTCTGCCGTCTCGCGTTCTGCGGTTTTGTTTTTCTTGTGCCGCTAGCATCAGTACATTTCAGCCATGACGGAACAAACTGGGAGCCCTCTCGGCACTCGAAGATATGCAGGGCACATTTTGCTAGGGGTGTGCTGTCCAAGGATGTGTCATACCCGTCGTTCGTGCCAACGATATTTCCTGACGAGTATCGTATAAGCGGTCCGTGCTTGCAGAATATAAGTTGATAGTCATCGCTCGTGTCGTCGTATGTGTTTCTTCTACGTCCCGTGCTTTACGTTCGCGCTGTTCCTGCAGTCATGATTTCAGTGCTGGCGGAAGCGCAGCAGTTCAAGTAGAGATGCGCTAACTGGGAGTTGATCCCCTTCCCCGGAGATGTTGAGGGACAAAAATGTCAGGTGGTCACGGCTCTTCTGAAAGATCCTAGGATTAAAGCAGAAAGAGTACGGCTGGGGTAGCCCTACGGCACTCGGAAGCTACGAGAGGTCGTGGTCCCGAAAATGTTAAAATGGATAAAAAAAGCAAACAAAAAACTGGTAAACACAGGACACAGTGAGAGGAAACGACGGGACACTCACTGCGTCCTGTGTTTACCGCTGGTTTTTTTATCGATTTTGGCAATGTACCAACTAGCCCAGTCCAACTTCTTGGTACCGAAAATGTTTGCGCACCTCTGCGCTAGAGGGTAACTTGGGTTACACCAGAGTTTGCGCAAATTATAAACGCGTAGTGAGCTCGCGCGGACGAGAGAGCCAAGTGCTCAAGCACTTTAAGTGGTTGATGCTTGTAGTAAAGAGCTGACCCTGTAATCATTCGGCGTTGATCAAACGAACAAAGTGTGCAGCATGTAGACAAATGTTCACACGGAACTAAAATCGAGGCTGTTTATTTTCATCCTAGATCTGGCCGTCGTTGCAGTTTTCTGCGAATGCTGTTGTGACGGAAGCGCAATGTTTGTTTCGGAAAGAAGCGTAAACAACGATAGAGGTTGTAGCGAATGAGGGAGACTGATGGTGGCCGAAGTGACCGTGCCGTCGTCGGCGCCACATCACTTGAAGCGAAAGACGAAGCGGGGCCGATCGTAACACGTTTATTTCTCGCCCGCACCTCAAGCTCTTGGCATGAGCCGCGCGAGCGGCGAGGTAGAAACGATCATGATGAGCGATGATGATGCTGCAATAAGGTCGTTGCTACGCGCGACAATTTCAAGCAAAATACTCGGTGGATGCGAATCGACATGACACGAAGCCGCCAACAAATAACCACGCCGCCCGGCCACTCGCCGAAGTTTCCACGGCGAGTGGCCGTGGATAATTCCAAAATGTTCTGAGCACTTTGCAAGTACACGGGTAGTGGGCATGCACCAATAATATTCTAAGCATGAAAGAATAACAGCTTACCTCGATAGCTATGGAGCAAGCCTCTTGTGTGACGCACGCCTGACGCACGCATTTAGCCGTCAGCTGACGACGCCGTAGTAAAGCGTTCACTCACGTCAAAAACGTGGCCGCTCTCGTGCAGGCTTTCCCCTTTTTTAATGGTGGCGTCGCGGAAGAACGATCCCACTACGATATCTTTAAATCCAGCTCGAAGCATTAACGCGCCAGCCACGGGCAAGGGCGTCCGCAGAAATTTTTCCAGGGGGGTGCATCCATGGGGGGGGGGGGGGATCACTACCGTGACTTGACCGGCAAGGTTAGTCAATAATATGTTATAACGTGCAAAGTTGGCTGGCAATCCTGAAGGTTGTTTCACACGGATATGCGGACCGTTTGTGTGCTAACGAACGTGTGCAGCTTATTGCTACTGCATAGAAAGATATCCGAAATTCCAGGGGGGGCAGCCGCCCCCCCCCCCTTGCACCCCCCTCCGGACGCCCATGGCCACGGGCGCTTGCGCCGCCATAGCTGTCAAAGCAATAAGTCACTGTTGTCTGCTAAGGCTCTCAACGTCGCACGCTCGCCGCACCGCAAGTGGCGCTGCGTGCGTCTTTCAAGGCGCCCTCTATAGGTCCCGAACGGAGTGTATACAACGATGTAGAAGCCGGATTTTTACTTGGACCGCTGCAATGCGAAAATGAAGCCGCAATACGGGTCAAATTTTCCCGAAATTTGTGACAATATTGTGGCAAAGTTTCTGCTTCAGATATATATATATATATATATATATATATATATATATATATATATATATTAATGAGAACTAACAGACAATAACGCCAAGGAAAGTACAGGGGGTGTTATCTGTAGTATTTAGAATATAAATGTGAAGAAAGTAAAGTGGACGAAAAGATGACTTGCCGCCGGCAGGGACCGAACCTGCGACCTTCGAATAACGCGTCCGATGCTCTACCACTGAGCTACGGCGGCGGTCATCCTCCCGTCCACTTTCTGGGGTATATATGATGATTTAAACCTAGGAGTGTTCCTTTATATATATATATATATATATATATATATATATATATATATATATATATATATATATACACACACACCAATGCTGCTCATCAGACGGGGCTATCTCTACACCCGGACGCTGAAAACACCGATCCGCCAGTAATAGACACGTCAGAAAAAAAAATAACAGCCATTCTCGCAGGTGTGCCACTGCGGTGTTCGCATCCTTGGACAAAACATACATGGCCTTACTAATGACATCCCTGGGCCGACGGCAAACGTAATGTACGCATCGCATTTGGATGTACAGCAGGCGCTTAATAACACTCAGCTCACGCTTCACACCATAGATATTCGAACATTTTCCTATTGTATATACGTTTTTTTTTTCTGGCTTCCGGCGGCCTGTACAAGAACACACGCAGCAGATATTTCTTTGTCTTTTTTTTTTCGGGCTGCGCAGGAGCACCGTCAAGTTCTTGTGCAAAATAAGTTTATGCTGCTTTACTGTATGTTTTGTTTGCTTATGCGAACGCACATGAGCTGGTAGAAACTTGCCTGAGCCGATTTTATTTTCCTCATCGGTGTTCAACCCAAAGAGGATTTTTGAAAAATGCAGGTTTCTTTTTTTTTTTAATCCTCCTTGGTTCAACCGGAACTGAAGCATTTTCGCAGTACCGGAAGTAGAAGTTTCATTTCGACACTCCGAGCTACAGGAAAGTTTTTGATGAGTGTGTGATTTTTTACGTAAGACGAAAATATCGAATGTTCAGGTAATCTCACTTGAGTTTCTTTTTCGACCATATTGGTATATTATTACTACCATTTTTCCTTGATTATACACTTAGTGAGTTATTTTGTAAACTATTTATTTCTAAACCTCTTAAGAATATAAAGCAATTTAATTTTTAAAACAAGGTACCGCCCGTTTGATGGCCGACACTCCGCGGTCGGTTGCACCGTTTTACTAGTTTTACTGAGGAACAACCAACCAACCAACCAACCAACCAACCAACCAACCAGGGAGGACGGTCGCTGTCAACTATATACGCTAAACAGAAAATACAGTAAACGTAAGATCTAGGTGAGTACAGCAATCCTAGAAAGCCGAGTCTTTCTTTGCAGTGTTGTAAGAGTCAGTGCAGCGACGCCTAGCCATGTTTCGGAGACTCGGCCGATTCAACTCCCTCGGAGGCGCAAAGTTTGTTTTCGTGTCGCCGACAGAGGTGGCAGCACTGGCTCGTAGTGCCATCGTATTACTTTTGCTGTAAGTCATACTGGCGCCAAACATGACTGAATTTAAGATTTTTGACGATAACGGCGTAAACGGACGCGTGGAGAATGCATCGTCATCATGAATATGAATTTCGGCTTAGCTTCAACAAGATATTACCCCGCAGGTGGAATCACATAGGTATTAAATATACGAAATCTCAATTGGAGTCCGCACATGGAAAACATTTTAGCTAAGGCATCACGCGCAGTTGGTACGCTGCGCAGGCTCAGGAACAATCGTTATGGTTTGCGCCGAGATCTCCACGCGATGATTTAGTGCGTCCATATTCGCAGGGGCGTAGCCAGGGAGTGGTTGGGGGGTCGAACCCCCCCCCCCGGATATTTTTCGATTTTACGTGTGTATATGCAGGGTGTTTCAAGAAATGTGCCCAACCTTCTCAAAAATCGGGAAAGTGCGATATTTGCTCGGGGCTTTCAGAATTGCTTTTTCAGTTAGATTAATTACATTAAAGTTACATTAATTAACTTTTTAAATAGTGGAGCTAGGTGATTGTGTCAAATGGGAGAATTGAAGTTCTTCATGCGAGAAACCCATTTCGAAAAAGCGTCCTCTAGTAATTGTTGTGGCGTAATGAAATTCAACCAAAGGCAGCGGCTTTCAACAGCGAAAGCCATCGAATTCGGTTGAATTTCATTACTTCGTAATTATTTAGAGGCCGCCTTTTCGAAATCTCAATGTTGGGATGGGTTTCAGGCACGAAGAACTTCAATTCCCCAATTTGACACAGTCGCCTAACTCCACTAATTAAAAAGTTCATTAATTTAGCTTTCTTAATTACTGTCTCAAGTCATGTATCTAACCATCTTAAGATGCCTAGCACTACAGAAAAAGTCATTCACTCATTTTGGACGTCTCAGAAGAATATGGCAGTTGCGTTCTTCCATGTTTCTGTTTAGGTTTCGCCATGGAATTTTGTGGAATTTCATTACTTCGTAATTATTACTAGATGCCACTTTTCCGAAATCTCAAGGTCGGGTTGTGTTTCTGACATGAAGAGCTTGAATTCTCCCATTTGACACAACCACCTAACTCCACTAATTAAAAAGTTAATTAATTTAACTTTTTTAATTACAGTTCCATATAATTTCTTTAACCATCTTAAAATTCCTGCCACTACAGGAAAACCAATTCTGAAAGCAGCAATCAAATATCGCATTTTCCTGATTTTTTGAGAAGGTTGGACACATTTCTTGAAACACCCTGTATACACGCACAAATACAAACGCACGCACGAACATAAAGAAAGCATGGTTGAACCTCCGCCCCCCGAAAAAAATTTCTGGCTACGCTTCTGCATATTCGCCCGATATCAGAGTTCGGCTGCGTTTTGTTTTCCGGCGCACATGCTTACAAATTTCGACCACTGGCTATTCTAGAACATGAATCATTTTGTGTGTACCTTGACTCTGTCAATGCATCAAGAAACACGCCTAGCTTCCCTTCTCAAAATGTTTCGTATACTAACAGTACAAACCTTCTGAAGTATATTTATCTCCACACAGGAAACTACAGTACTATGCTTTCATGAGACGGGCGGCCTCGTTTCTTAACCAATGGTCTAGATTACGTTGCCCCCAAGCCGTTCTTGTATTGATACTTTTGGACTCGTTACAGAACGGTGCACCCATCTACGTCCAGTACAGTCGTGTTAAGCAGTTCTGAAGAAGCAATAATATATAATAATTCTTGGGGTTTAACGTCCCAAAACCACGATATGATTATGAGAGACGCCGTAGTGGAGGGCTCCGGAAATTTCGACCAGCTGGGGTTCTTTAACGTGCACCTAAATCTAAGTTCACGGGCCTCTAGCATCTTCGCCTCCATCGAAAATGCGGCCGCCGCGGCCGGGATTTGATCCCTCGTTGTGGGTATACAAGCAATTAAGATCATGTATTTGAAGACACACTTCGAACTGTTGTCGGGTGCAACTTTAGAAGTCCGCGGCACTTCCTCCTCAAATGCGCATGCATACAAGCCTGCGCCAATGGGAGCGCAGTCCAGACTGACGTCATGAGCCAGACGGCCGGTGATCCTGCCTTCGCAGAACGCTGCCGAGTGTATACCTGAGCGGGACTATTTCTTCAGTTGCGCGGAGGCGGTCGGCTGTTGCGCTTCGACCGCCTGGGTGGAGCCTCTCCGGACATCTTACGTTGTGTTCAACTATAATATGTGCTAAACATTTCCCATATCGATACCTGAATGGGAGTTTGAAAGACCACTTGGCCAACCTAGAAACGAATATCGTGTGGCGTCTAATGATTCAGACTGCGAGCAGGTGTGCACAGCGCATCATCATCTCAGAATCGGTCTTTCTCCATACACAGATCTTTTGGGGATGTTTTTCACAAACCGTTACCTGAATTTATGCCTATTTTTCAAGTGGAACAATTGGCAATTGTCTCATCTTTACGGCAAATTACCGCCATATCTGTCATCAGCCGTAATTCAAACAGGTTGTCTTCTGTCTGATCTTTAGCCGCACCTAATCTGTCAACAAATATATCTTTGCATTTTATTTTCTCGTTCCAAGACATTTGCGCTGCATTCGTTTGTTGTGAAACTTCGAAAGTTTATTTCCAACATTCTGAATGTGTATGCTAAAGGCTGTGGTCAAAAAGCTTGTAATGGGCTTGAATAGCAACACCAAGGTGCCTCTCGAGCATAACAGGGTTTTAATAACCCTATTGTGCTTGGCAATTGCGTCTAGTCCGTATACAGTTTCCTGAAGGTAATTTCAGTGTTCCATTTCAGGCTGTTCGCGACTGTACGTCCGCCGTCTTTACCGGATCGGTGTCTGCGATCGAGCGCTTACAGCCAGCGTGCGCAAGAAGTTCCTGTCCCGGAAGTTAGTTCGGATGACAGGTGGGCCGGCCGCGTCGATAACCTCGATTCCGACGGGCCGCTCGCCGGACTGTTGCGGAGGCAAACGAAGGCAGCTTCGTGTGTGCGCTGGGACAACACTGGCCGGGCTTCACAAAGGGCATCCTCGTCCACTCGAGTGCGCATTAATGCGAGCAACGCGTAATTCATGATCAACCGGCAGCGCAACCACACACAGAAAGAAGGAACGCGGAAACACAGCGCTGACTCACAACTAATTTTTTTTTTATTATTTCAGAAGTAACATTCATAAGAGAAAATCCCCGGAAGCTTCCCGCATGCGCAAACTAAATGAAAGCAACAATCTTTGCATACCACCAGAGGTGGCATGTCTTTTTTTTTTTTTTGCTACTGCCAATATAGTCGGGCTTGCTCCAACAATATTTTGCCAGTGTGCTCGTGTCAACAAAATGCCTCAAATCTATATTGCGGCTGAAATCTAGATAGCCCACTATCGTCGGTATTCAGGAGTAAAAAATTGATTTGACTCTTATAGATTGGAACATTTAATTTGGGCTTTAATTAGCTCGTAAAAGAAGTCAAAATCGCAGCGAATTAACGATACAGTAATATTTTGCGACAAAATTAACACCAGCCATCTGTTCCCATCGATGCCGTTCTTTGTTACATGGGGGCAATGGCGATGACCACAGTTGTAGAGCGAGTTGTTCTTCCAGGCAAAATGCGCACCATTCTGAACTGTCGGCAGCGTTTTCTTGTTTGAAGGCCTTCAAAAAAATGCTTCAGCCCTTCTTCTTCTTCTTACTGGTTTTATACCGCGCCGTTTCGGATCACTTCTTCTTCTTTAGGGAATAGATCGGTGCCTAATTTCTCCATTTTAGTTGTCTTCTATTTCAAGCATACCGTCTTAGAGCGAAAGAAGGTCACGATACTGTAGTGCAAAACTCGAAAAGAAACACGAAGAAGCAGAAAGAAGTAGGAAAGTCGGCCTCTTACTCTTTATATTTGAGTTTTGCCCTACAACATCATGCGCTTCAGTAAGTACCAACTCGCCCAAGAAAAACTAATTGTGGAACGAAAGCATCTGGAACACAAATGAAACAGATTAGATGTGGCCATGTTGGTTGTTTTGGTCACGATTGTTGACGCAGCGCTGGTTTAATGAATGTGGTTCAGTTTGATTGAAACAGATGCAGCATTTGGCTCATCTTTTTTTATTAGAAACTGTCTTTTTGAGTGCATGTTACACTTGGGAATTACGTCATTTCGATTACAATTGTTTTAAAAGTGAAAGATACTTAGGAGCGCTTTACGCTCCCGTGAAATTTAGATCAGCTTCGGGTTGCGGATTTGGCTTTTTTTAGAAACAAAAACACCACAAATAAACACAAACAAACTAAACAATGATCTTCTAGATTAGTGTCACATGTACTTGTCTAAAAATTCATACTATCAATCAATAGCGTCACCGATGGTCTTGTAGCAACGCGTAAATTGGAATAGGGGCCCTTGAGCTTCGGGAAAAGGCTGGTGTCCATCGCCGCCACGAAGCTGTATCCGTGTCCCATATAACAAACATACCTTGCTGTAGCTTCTCACAAGGAATAGTAACAAAAGATTAACTCACTTGTATCATTCTTGCTTGAAGTAAAACATGTCGACCTCGAAACACTATAACTGCTATAGGAGACTTCCGAGAGCCCTAAATATACTGCAAGCATATGATATTACCTCCGCACTCAATATCGCCACCAATCGCCAAGCAATAGATTCGATGGTCAATTTTGTAACCAGCGTAACGAGATCTCAATGTGACGCCAATGCTCAACTCCAAGGAGAATGAAAAAAAAAATGGTTGATCCCTCCGTCATAGGAATCGGAATAACACGAAAGTAAAGCATGCCCTTACAGAAGTAACTGAATTTTTACTGTACATTGATATAAGAGAGTTTGCACAATGTATATTGATGTCTGGCAGCTATAGCCCCGTTTAACGTGGATGCACCAACTTTGAGGGTTGGTGGTACATCTTCATCCCGACGACTAACGTCTCTGCTAAATGATTAAACAAACCCTTGTGGTAGCTGTAGTAGTTAACGGTGAAAGCGTAATCGGAGAACAAGGTGTGATAGCCAGAAGAGCGTCGCATATTGGACGCAGAACTTGGTCGCCATCCCGCGGCCTGTTAAAATGTGATTGAACACCAAGCGCCGGACTAGAGGGAAACGCAAAGTGCGTCGTGCCGCCCCGGTAGCCCGGCCGCGATTTTTCTCGGGGCGAGCGCGTGAGCGGGGAACGCGGTGTTACAGCCAGGTGAGGCAGGTGCGCGTCGCAGAGCTATTTTTGGTTTGGATTAGCGTGATGCTATGAGTGAGGCCGACGCTTTTACGACGCTTGAGCTAAGGTCGCCACCTCGCGCTGTGTTAAGGCATTGACAAAATTGAACTTCTATTGAAAACGCGCCGAATGGGACGGACGTGTAACGCGTTGCAGGTGCTAATCGCGAAGGCCACAGTAATGACGAATTACTTTACTTTACCGCTCCCAGAGGGCAACACCACCCCGCCGACCGGGAGAGTGGTAGATATAAAAGGAGCGTTTGTAAAGCCTCTAGGGTTTGTAGTGGATAGCGTGCCCGGCATGTGTTGTTGCGGACCGAACCGTCGTGGGTTCGACGCCCGTTGACGGAACTTTCTTTCTTTACCATCTGATCGTGTACATTTTTTCGACGTCATTTCCGTGACGGAAATACGTCACTGAAGTCTTGGTGAACCCCGGCATAAAACACTTCCGTGTTAAAAAAAGTAGATCCAAGAAAGCCTTTGTTGTCGATAAGAAAGCCTTTGGCATATAGAGTCTTCTTCTCTTTTTTTTTTTTAATTCGGTCCCAAATTTCTTTCATATGTTCCTAGTATCGCAGTTGGACTCACGCATGCGAAACGCTGCAAAGCAGCGACCTTGTTCTCTGCGTGTAAGGAGCGTTTTCAAAGCAATTTCCGCGGCAAACAAGTTATCACCGCTTTGAAGAAAGCTTGCGATAAATGACCCACACAGTCGCGCGTCCATACACATAACGCCAATATAGCGCACCCGGCTTACTTCCCGATGCCTGCAGGCGTCTGTCACTTGCGATCGACATTTCTCAACAAACGTGTGCTGAGCGCCGGGTCTATTGGCGCGCGCGTCGCAGTAAACGCACGCGTGCGTGTCAGATGCGGGCTTTCTCTCAGCGGGTCCTCGCCATCCATCAAAGGAGAGAATGGTCCAGAAACCGGCGCGAAGACTGGTTTGACTGCAGCAGTGACAGCCTAAAAGTGGGAGCAAATAATGGAACGGCCCGTCAACACGATGTCGCCGAAGCCGTCGTCGGCATTTTTTGGAAGGAGCAACGACTTTTAAGGCGCGAGAATGACGAATGTTCGAGCATTTGTAACATCTCGCATTTTGAAGCGACCTCCGCTTATGGTAGCCACTGTGCCTCAAGCCACGGACGCTCATTACTTGGCTGAATATGGATGGGGCCGGCCTTCGTGAAGGCCGATCCACCGGCTGCAATGTTATTTTTTTTGTTTTTTAGACGTGTGTATGTTTATTTTGTGATGTTCTAAATAATTTGGTGCATCATATGGTGATAATGTAGTTAATCTGTTGATGATCGTACGTGAAACGGCACAGCTATAGCGACTCCCCTGACCGGCGCTCATTCCCCGTATTCCTTCAAATCTCGTAGCATGATTCGATCTTGATTCTTACCCGCTTTGGTAGCTTAGCTCCTATAGGTGTTCCGCTACTAAGCTAGACGATGCGGGTTCGATTCATGGCAACGGCGGTCGCACTTATACTGGGGCGAAATGCAAACACACCCGCGTACTAAGATTTAGCCGCACAGTTGAAGAAGCCCAGGTGGCCCGAATTAATTCGATGTCTTCCCATACGGCGTGCCCCATAATGAAATCGCACTTATGCCACGTAATGCCACAGGATTCAATTCATTCCGAGTCTTTTTTCTGAGTCGCTTAAAGCCGCGGACCGTATACTATATACGACATGGCGCTAGGCGATGCGTTCCGGTTCGTGCGATCCGCATCTCGACCGTCCGGCCTGCGCGCACCGGCGAAACTGCGATGGCCAACGCCCATCTGCTGCAGGCACGCAGGGCGTACCACACGCGACTCGCTAGCCCGTGCAGGTTGGTCTGGCGAAGTTATAAGTCCGAAAGAGGTGACCGGTTTTTGTATACGTATACTACAATGAGGCGCAAACAATGGCGCAGACGGCCAGCCGTAAGCAGGCGTGGACATTATGGCGAAAGATGAGGAACAGGGTGCACTCACGCGAAAGCGACCCGCGGGCCCTTTCGGCTGCGTCTTTGCGCGACCCGCGACAAGACGCGAAGTCAAGGCGCGCTTTGCACGGAAAGACCGCCTTGGAAGCGATGTCGTGCAGCCAGGCCCGTAGCCAGGCGGGAGGGGGGGGGGGGGGGCGCCTGGGGTCCCGGGCCGGCCCCCCAACCTCCCCCCCCCCCCCGATGTTTTGATGACACGTGGTGTTTTATCGACAATAAATAAAGAAAATAGGCGTTTTTTTCTCAAGTAGTCAAGGCTCCGAAAAAGGATCCGAAAAAGATTCCTGGCTACGGGCCTGCGTGCAGCAAAGATACGTCTGCGGCTTCGCGTGGCGGCGAATACAATTTCGTTTAGTGGCGCTAGGCAACGAGGTACATGATAGAGCCTTGAAATACGGCGCCCCTGAAACAGCTTACTGTAGCGCTTAGAAAGGTAAACGCTCTAATCTTTTCATCTTAAATTACAGACTGATAGAACGTTTCGTGGATTTCTGGTTCGTGATTTATTTTCTGAACAGTTTACGTATTGAAGCTAAATTGCTGATTTTCTTTCACATCTTCTGTATCAGTACGGTCTAGATCCCCTTGTAAACTGAAGACGGCGCGTACCTTCAACCTTGGCCCGAAGTTCAAAGCGTCAGTGAAGATGCCAATAACTGTATTCTATATTTAGAGGAACAGGTTCCTGCTATTTCTCTGCCCGCTCTGCTAGTCTATCTCCCTGTCATTGTATTCCATCAGGACAATCGCATCACACCTGATCTCCATTCAGATGTCGGGAGCAGACTTCTGGGAAGGTTACTTTACCCTCCACTTTTGAAATGTTTGAGGCCCGTGTGCTTAGATTCGAGTGCACTTCGAAGAACCCCAGGTGGTCGAAAATTTCCGGAGCCCTCCACTACGGCTACCCTCATATCGTGGTGTTGGGAACCCCAACAATTATCACTAATTACCCTTTAACAGCGAATCTGTTTAGGGTGGCGGTGACTTGTACCCCGTCGTAAACAGCTATCATCATCATTGACCAGCACGCGATCTCTTCATTCTCTTTACAATGAGGCTGTTTAAGGTATCGGTCACTTGTCCTCCGTCGTGCAAAACTCCTAAGGTGGGTATGCGCCACAGGAATTGGGCAAGCCCCACTACCGTGTACAGCAAGTGCGAATGTGAAGCGAAAACGAACACCAAGAAAAAAAGGACAGAATGAAAGAGATATAAAATAGAGAGAGAGAAGAAAGCGATAGAAAGAGATAGAAAAACACACACGAAAAATGGATAGAAAAAACAGAGACCAAGAGAGAAAGATAAAGAGAGAAATAAAGAAATAAATAGAAAGGAAGAAAACAGATACAAGAAAGAGATGCAAGAAACAGAGAGAAAGAGAAAGAAGCCTAAAGTAAGATATAAAGAGAAACAAGCTGCTGCGCTCTTCCTTCAGGCTTGGCACCACTAGCGCGAAGCCGCCTTTCTTTTTTTTCCCCCTCTATTGCTTATAATGAGATTTTTTTTCTTTTCTTTAGCTGCTCGAAAAATTCCTAGTGTTGCGAAGGGGACGCCATTGTGGAGAGCTTTTGACTGATGACTGATAATGAACAAACATCTCGGGTTTTTTGTAAAGTGCATACATTCTTCTCGCGTCGGTGCGCGGTCACTACCTACAGGCTTTCTTTCGTCGTAAACAACCAAAGATATACTACAAGTATTGCTGTAAGATTAGTATAAAAGCGTTCCTACACCCCAACCCCCACCCCTCCACTGGTGTAACCATGGGTGGTGTTGGGGGTTACAACCCATCCCCTTCCCTCCAAACCCTGACAATTGTCTATTTTGTATGTGTATACATACGCGCATACATACAAACGCACGCACGAGCGTTAGCTAAAGGGTGGTTGAACCACCACCACCCCCCCCTACCCTCCACTCACCCCGAAACAATTTCTGTATACGCCTCTGCGTGGTCGTCATGCTGTTCCCCGGAATTAATATCGGCAATGGCACATTCCTTCACGTGTCTCGAGCGTTTGCGGGCTGGTCGTAGCCCGAAAACGGCTGACAACGGTGCACTTCTTATTATTTTTTTTTTTTCGTACCGCCGACTTAAAGTTTCGCTGTAGCGAAAATGGACCCCCCGCGTGGCCTCCACTGAGCGGCCAAGAGCGCAGCGCTCTCGGCCCACGCACCGCTCGCGTCGCCGTGCACGCTGCACTGAGGAGATTTAAAACTTGGCTCGCACACGCGTCGACACTAATGCAATGGCGCCCACGCAGTTGGGGAAGGATACGGGCAGCACTGCTATGCGTGAAGTTTCACGTTAATCGGCTTTTCGGTGTTGTCTACACTGAGAGGGTGTAAAGACTCGCCCAGACCCGCGCCAGACTCGCGAAAACAGTTGGCTTTGGTATTACCAAGATCACGAACATATGCGTGCTACTAAATGGCCTTGAATGGCTTTCACTGTGCAAAACTCGGGGCTGGATCCGACAGGCAGGGCGAGCATATCTTAGGACGTTATCGGTATTGTCGTACCCGTAAACAGAGAATGAGCATTATTAACACGGAATTCAAACGCCTGAACCTTTACGAAGCGCACGTTTCTGCCACATATACGCTTCATTGCAAATACTAATTTACATTGCGTTGCAGTGCGATTTATCGATATTGTGTATGTGTCATTGACTGCCGTGTGGAACGATATTTTATATTTAAAAAAATGTTTTTAAACAGATCGATCCAACTCGTAAAAACTATGTGGCAGAGTCATTCGTGTTTCATTTGAGCAAGTTAGTTGGTTGATATTCGTCGTGGAAGTAATAATCAGCGCACTAGAGTTCATTAATTATACGGGCGGAAAAATAAGATGACGCAGCAGTTTTGTCTCAATGTTTTTTTTTTCTGTTTAGACCTATCACTCTGAGCGATATTAGAGAGTGAGAGAGGCAACTTTATTATATATATTGTCGCGACGTCAAGAGAGAGGTCGTAACGCACAGATCAAGAGAACAGCAGGTCGGAGTTTTTTTAATACCGCGCGCAGCGAGCTCTTCTTCTTTCTTCCTTTCTATCTTCTGCACGCAGCGCATGCCCATTTGTGTTGTCGTCGTCTTTCTTATTGCATGCACGTGGCATTTGCCTCCCTCCGAAAGAGGCATCGTCCCGATGCGCAACCTAGTCGCTCTACTTAGCAAAGCACACACAAATGCAGTGGAATCCACACAATACACGAGAGTTAGCTGGATAGGTACGGTTTCATCCGCACGACGTGAACGACTTCGGGTGAATGTTTCCGGCGACTGGAGCTGCAATCACTGTCGGGAACGACCTCGTAGTTGACGTCGTTCAAGCGTCGGGTGACTCTGTATGGCCCAAAGTATCGTCTTAGCAGTTTTTCACAAAGTCCGCGTCGACGTATTGGTATCCAGACCCATACTTTGTCGCCTGGTGTGTAGCTAACGAATTTGTGTCGTAGGTCGTACCGTTTCGCATCTTGATGTTGTTGATGACAGATGCGTACGCGGGCAAGCTGTCTGGCTTCCTCGGCGCGCTGAGTAAATTCTTCGGCGTCTGTATGAATGTCGTCACACTCGTGCGGCAGCATAGCGTCCAACGTTGTCGTGACTTCGCGACCATGGATCAAACTGAACGGTGTCATGCCAGTAGTTTCTTGTCGAGCGGTATTATAAGCGAAGGTCACGTAAGGCAATATCTGATCCCAGTTTTTATGTTCAGTGTCGACGTAAATGCAGAGCATGTCTGTGATGGTCTTATTAAGGCGCTCCGTTAGTCCGTTTGTTTGGGGATGGTATGCAGTTGTTCTACGGTGAGCCGTACCGCTGAGCCTGAGAACCGACTCCAAAAGCTCTGCGGTGAAGGCAGTTCCTCTGTCTGTGATCACAACTGTTGGGGCGTCGTGCCGAAGGACGACGTTTTCTATGAAGAACTGAGCCGCTTCTGCTGCTGTGCCCCGCTGCATAGCTTTAGTCTCCGCGTAGCGGGACAGGTAATCGGTGGCGACGATAATCCATCTGTTCCCCGCAGTAGAAGTTGGGAATGGGCCTAGGAAATCCATTCCAATTTGGGCGAATGGCTTTGCTGGTGCTTCGACTGGATGCAAGAGACCGGCTGGCTTGCCAGGGGGCGCCTTGCGTCTTTGGCAGTCGGCACAAGTCTGCACGTGATGTTTAACGGCAGCAGGTAGCTTTGGCCAATAGTACTTGCTTCGCAGTCGGCACAATGTCCGGGTGTAGCCTAGGTGACCAGAAGTGGCTTCATCATGGCACGCGTTCAGAATTTCTTTTCTAAGTGATTCAGGCACGACGAGCAAGTACGCGCTGCCGGTGGGAGAAAAGTTTTTCTTGTACAGAACATTGTTCCGCAAGCAAAAAGACGGCAGTCCTCTGGCAAATACTCGCGGCGCGTCATTGCATCGTCCTTCTAAGAAATCGATGAGCGGTAATAACTCTGGGTCGCCGCGCTGCTCTTGTGCAATGGTGGCCGTGTTGACGACTCCCAAGAATGCAGCGTCCATGCTTTCGTCATCAATAGCGGCAGGCTCGACAGGCGACCGCGAGAGACAATCGGCGTCAGTATGCTTCTTCCCGGATTTATAAATAATGGTCATGTCAAACTCTTGAGGCCTCAGACTCCAGCGCGCCAAACGGCCAGATGGGTCTCTCAGGTTAGTAAGCCAGCAAAGAGAATGGTGATCGCTGACAACCTTGAACGAGCGGCCGTACAAATATGGACGAAATTTAATTACCGCCCACACCACGGCGAGGCACTCCTTCTCGGTTGTCGAGTAGTTCTCCTCCGTGCGAGAGAGAGTTCTGCTGGCGTACGCTATTACTTTTTCAGAGCCGTCTTGCCACTGCACGAGCACGGCACCCAGACCCACATTGCTGGCGTCGGTGTGGAGTGCTGTAGGGGCTTCCTGGTCGAAGTGCGCAAGAACTGGTGGTGTTTGCAAGCGTTGACGTAGCTCGTTAAATGCCATTTGCTCCTTTTCGGCCCAAAGGAAGGGAACGTCCTCTCGTGTGAGTCGTGTCAATGGCGCTGCAATAGATGAAAAGTCCGCGATGAATCGGCGGTAATAGGCGCACAGCCCTAAGAAGCGCCTCACTGCTTTTTTGTCTTGTGGTGCAGGAAACTTTGCCACAGCGTCTATTTTGTCCGGGTCAGGTCGAACACCCTCGTGACTGACGACGTGGCCTAGGAAGCTGAGTTCACTGAAGCCGAAGTGGCATTTTTCCGGCTTTAATGTCAGGCCAGCCGAGCGTATAGCTTGGAGAACAGCGCATAGCCGGCTTAGGTGTTCCTCGAACGTTGCCGAAAATACAATAACGTCGTTTAGATAGACCAAGCATGTTTGCCACTTCAGGCCTGACAGCACGGTGTCCATTAGACGCTGAAAAGTGGCTGGCGCTGAGCATAACCCGAATGGAAGCACCTTAAATTCGTAAAGACCATCGGGTGTCACAAAGGCAGTTTTTTCACGATCTCTCTCGTCGACCTCTATCTGCCAATAGCCGCTTCGCAGGTCCATGGATGAAAAGTAGCGCGCAGCCGATCAAGCGAATCGTCTATGCGTGGCAGCGGATAGACGTCTTTCTTCGTCACTTGGTTTAACTTGCGGTAATCGATGCAGAAGCGCAAGGTGCCGTCTTTCTTTTTTACCAAAACCACAGGGGATGCCCAAGGACTTTAAGAAGGCTGTATGACGTCATCCTCGAGCATCTTCTGTAATTGATTTTGAATCTCCTCGCGTTCTTTCGGAGCCACACGGTAGGGATTTTGTCGGATTGGTCGCGTGTCATCTTCAGTAATTATTCGATGCTTGGTCAATGGTGTTTGCTTGACCTTTGACGTAGACGAAAAGCAATCGTGGAACTGGTGTATCAATTCCAATAGGCGTTTCCTATCTGATGGCGACAGCGTAGAGGAGACGTCGACAGATAAAGGAGTCGAGGCAGGGTCAGTCGCGTCGTCCGGTTGCAAGGCGAAACAATGCCTTGCTTGGTCTATGTCGTCGTAGTAAGCAATTGCGGTGCCCTTCGGGATGTGACGGCGCTCGTTGCTGAAGTTCGTGAGGAGCACTTCTGCCTGCCCATCAGTCAGTGCCAAGACGCCTCTCGCGATGGAAACGCCTTGCGTAAGCAACAGCGTAACTATTTGCTCTGCTATCACATCCTTATGGCATTGCCTTTCACATGACACCGACACAAGGCAGCAGGATCTCGGCGGGAGCGTTACATCGTCGGCTACTCGCAAACGCCCGTGTGGTTCGTCAATGGTGGAGTCGACATATGGATGTGCTGAAAACGTCACCATACGTTCTGGGATGTTGATGACGGCGCCGTGATCTTGCAGAAAATCCATGCCCAAAATGAGCTCTCTACAACACTCTGGCAAAATGACAAAAGAGGCGACGAAGCTAGAATTACCGATGAGGAGCCGAGCGGTGCATTTACCCGTGGGAATTATTAGGTGACCCCGAGCACTTCTTATGTGCGGCCCTGTCCACGGTGTCTTGACCTTACGAAGGCGGTTGGCGAGCTCTTGCCGCATAATCGAGAAGTCAGCGCCTGTGTCAACCAGTGCTGTCACATGATGTCCGTCTATGAGCATACTGAGATCGGCCCGTACGACATCGTCGGCATTAGTATTCGTCGTTGTCGTCGTCGTCATATCGTCTTCTTTCGGCGGTAGGGGGGACTTTTCGGCGTCTCGACGATTGGCAACCTTGCCCCCGGAGGTCGCAGCAGTTAGTTTCCCCGGCGTGGGCTAGGGGAACGGCCTCTGGTGACGTCTGCGTAGCTCTGGCGGTTCGGGGAAGTCTGACGCACAGGTGACGGAGATTGCCAGCGACGACGTGGTGAAGTTACTTGGCTGGTCGGCAGGCGATCACCGTCGTTGGCCCAATGGTCTTCAATGCCAAAAGATGCAGGGCGAGAAAAGTTGCCAAACCCAGAATCTCGATGGTGGCAGTAGCGGAGAATGTGGCCTGGTTCCCCGCAGTGGAAGCAAAGGGGTCGACGGTCGGCCGTTCGCCACAAGTCGGTTCTGCGAACTGGTGGTCGTCTCACAGAATCCCGTTGCCACCAAGGCACGGCAGCGGACCGTGGCTGGAAGGGCCGTGGCTGGAAGGGCGCTGCCTCAGGTGTGGGCGAAGGCCGACGAATCACATCAGCATAACTCGGACGTGGCTCCGGACATGGTGCGGGTGATGTGAACGCTTGCCTCAACTCCTGGCGCACGATTTCGGCAACAGAAGCGACTGGTGACTCGATGGAAGGAACGCCAAGGGCCCGAAGTTCCTCACGCAGTATTTCCCTGATCATCTGTCGTAGGGAACTTTCGCAAACGGCAGCGTTCTGAGCCGCAGCGCTTACTGGCGTGTGGCTGGGCAGGCGGTCGTAGTGGCGGCATCGTTGTTGCAGTGCCCGCTCGATGACAGTAGCCTCTTTTATGAATTCGTCTACTATTGTTGGTGGATTTCGTACGAGGCCCGCGAAAAGTGGCTCCTTTACTCCCCGCATCAGATGACGCACCTTCTTCGACTCAGGCATGTCAGGGTCAGCCCGGCGGAACAGGCGGGCCATATCCTCTGCGAACATCGCTACGGTTTCGTTAGGTTTTTGCACGCGGGCTTCAATCAGTTGCTGTGCGTGATCCCGCCGGTCCGAGCTCAGGAATGTTTCGAGCAGCTTCTGGCGGAAATTGTCCCAAGTTTGGAAAGTGGCCTCCCTGTTTTCGTACCATGTACGAGCGCTATTCTCCAGCGCGAAATAGGCACGGCCAAGCTTTTGTTGTTCGCTCCAGCGATTGAGCACAGCTACCCGTTCGAACTGTTCGAGCCAGTCCTCGACATCCTCATACGCTTCCCCGCGGAAAACTTCGGGAACGCGAGGATGCTCAAGTGTCACCTGGGATGGAAAGAGATCCGCCGACGTTGTAGGCGCTGCCATGCTGCGCTGCCATGCACTGGAGTCGTGACGAGAGGTTGAGTCTCCAGACTGGGCGTACGGGTCCGAATCAGGCTTTCCTGCATCAGATTGCAGGCTCCAGCACCTCCACCAGTGTCGCGACGTCAAGAGAGAGGTCGTAACGCACAGATCAAGAGAAGAACAGCAGGTCGGAGTTTTTTTAATACCGCGCGCAGCGAGCTCTTCTTTCTTCCTTTCTATCTTCTGCACGCAGCGTATGCCCATTTGTGTTGTCGTCGTCTTTCTTATTGCATGCACGTGGCAATATGCAAAAGTGAAACATTTCGATGGAGGAGGTCGAACCCCCCCGCCCCTGGCTACGCCAGTGGTTTCGTACGCTATAGCAAGCACCGTGCACGACTGGAGTCACGCGGCCCTCCCGTTGTCGACTTCGTTTGGCGTCGGTTGGGTACATCAGTGCCGGACTTCGATTCGAAGGAATCGTTGCCCTTTGATCTTCGGCACTGATCGCGCCATCCGCATCACAAAAAGAATGTCTGTCCCATCGTTTAAGGCCAATCTATAGACCTCAAACGTGTTTCGCGCCACTGCCATTGTGATGTAGCAAACAAGTTCTGCTGAGTCAAGCTGCTGATCCTTTGGCGCAATATCCGTCACTCCACAGCCACCTCCTGACTGGCGATTATCTTTGCCGCCAACTCGCCACGAGTGACGCATCCACATTTATCGGAGCATGCCACATCTGGATTGTGTTTCGGGGTGGAACGTTGCCCGTTGCAATGTTTTCTCCTTTGTCCGTGTACGTGTATTGAGTTGCCTCGATTAGCGCAATTTCCTTTAAAGGAAGTTGCGGTAATGTTGTGTATTGAAATATATTGCAATGATATACCTTGTTCTTTTCCAGCCTTATCGCCCACCGTGCCTCTATGTTGGCAATAAAGCCAGTAAGATAGCACGAAACGGGGAATGTTGGAGCTGTGAAGTCAGCCGATATTGAATTAGCAGCCGATGTAATTACGTAAATGAAGCGGAAGTGTACAGGCCGGAAGCGTTTTATCTCGTTGATGAGTTCAAACATATAGCCTATATACACGTGCTGTACAATCGAATTGCCCACTGAATGGAACGTGCGCGGATGAAATCGTGACTCAGAAGCTCATCCGTAAAACACATAACTTCGAAAGTATCGCTGATGATCCTTATAAAGCAATTGACTATAACAGCTATAGAAGCGCAGGAGGGAGCATCAATAGCACTTCACATTAAAAGTTGACCAAAAGATGGCCGTTGCTGGTTCGTGTCTCATTGCCAAATTTTGTCAAGCTCATAAAACACGGAGAAATGGAGTGGACTGCTCACAAGCAGCCCTCATATGCGCTGAAATGTCCGATGCTCCGAGGTCCGAGATTTGGTGCTCCGAGGAACTTGCCCACATCAATAAAACCGCCATCCCTATATAAGACATGCATCACGACTGGTCACTCTCAAAGTGGACGCACAATGTGTTTTTTATCATCAGTCTCTATCGCAGCAAGCTTCGCATGGGCTGCGCCATACAGACACGTTGGCAGAATGACAAATTACTATGATATACTGCGCGTGTCAGTAGACCCGTAAGACGACGTTTACGCAATAATTTCTTAAACTCAATCGACAGACGACGTCATTCTGTGTAGCATACGATAAACAAAACAGCAGGATCGCACATGAGCATCACAGACAAAAACACTCTTTTAACCAGGGGAGGCGCCAGAGGTGAGAAGGGGGGGGGGTGCAGCCTCCTCCTTTCCACATGCACCCCCCTTGCCTCCCACCCCCCACAAGAGCAAACATTGTCGAAACACAACGCATAATTTCCCCAACTCCCTACCGCCACTCCTCTTCTGTAAAAAAAAAAAAAAAATTAATCCTGGCACCGCCCCTGCTTTTAGCGCTGCTTGCACATTGGCGGGGATTAACATTTAAGGTCCAAATCTCCACTTTCACGTAAAGTGGGTCCACAATCGCCCACCGACTGCGTGCGCAGCTTTCTCTATAATTTGGAAAAGAAAGCAAGAAAGAAGAAACAGAACCTAAGAAGAATGATGTGAACAATGCTATACACACTTCGTTGCATCGTGTCTCGGCAACTTCCTCGTCTTCTTTCTTCATCATCTTCTTCTTTCCTCTTCGCTTCAAACGACTCGCGCCCGTCGCGATATCATTTTCTTGCTCTTGGCGCGCAGTTCCTAATCGTACATAACAGTATCCTAGCGCGACCGACGCGCTCCCGCGAACGAAGAAAGTCCCGTCAGCGGTGTTGCTTCTCTTCTTCCTCTTTTTCTCTTCTTCTTTCCGGAGCAAAAAGTAGGCCGCGCCGCCGTGGCTTACCGTAATGCCACCGCGGAACCTCGAGGTCCTGCCGGAACTACACGTGTATGCGGCGGCGGCGTCGTCATCTCGGTGCACACGGGGCCTTTCGAATGGTCAACTGAAAGTGCGAGCGCGCGCGCGCGTGACCGCGTTAAAAGCCTCGCGAACATAAATAGCGACGCGCTTTGCCACGGTCTAGAAGCACGCGCTGATTCCTGGCACCGCGGGTAACGGTCGACGGTTGTAGTAGTTTCACCTTATACGTGACACGGATTCGCTTTCATGCGGCGTCGCCCGACTTTCTCCTTCTCTTTCTCGAACTGTTGGTTAGGCAATCGGGTTATGGTAGACACCGTCGCCTCTGCACATCCGTCTTCCCTTGTCGTGGTCTCAATAGAGAGTTTTTTAAGAAAGCATACATTGGTGTCATAGGCGTGCGCAAAGTTCTTTATTATATGGAAGGGGGGGGGGGGGAGTAAACGAGCGAAGTAAACCGTACTTGGAATGCAACATCAGGGGTCGACGGCCGCCCTGTCGAGAATTTGCATGGGCATAACCCTGCACTTAAGACAATGACGGAACAGGTTCAGATGAGCAAAGATATGGGATTGGCTTGGCGCCCTGCTTAGATAATTAGAAAGGGGGACGCCCCCCCCCCCCACCTTTGTGCGGACGCCTCTAATTAGTGCTATAACGGGCGACGCAACGCTAACGATGACGCACGCCGCTGCAAGAGCACGAGACACAATTTTGGCGTTCTCGAAAATTCAGACAAAGCAAGCTCAGTTTGTTGTCTATGTGCGGGGTCATATAATTTAATATGCGACTGAATACCTGCAGCTCTGAACTGCTCAGATCTATTAATTTTCGAATTCCTCGTAAGATGACCAAAGAGCATATACCGTTTCATGTATACCCGCCTGCCTCTGCCGACACTCATCCGTCCACAGGACGAAAAGTCTTTATGATTCTTATACCTCCTTGATCTGGGTATTTTTCCTAGCTCACAGTCGTTGTTTTCTCCCGAGCTTTATGCTCCTTTAGAATATAGTGTCGCACATAGCACATATCCGTTTCTCCTGTGTCTTTCAACCTACTTTCGGCGTTGTTGTACCTGATTTTATCATTGACATTATATTATATCTCATGTTATGTTATCATATTTTGCACTCACAAGTGTCGCTGGTGTTGTTGGTGCTACCACAAAAAAAGACCTGCGCCCGCGAGCGCAAAGAAATGCAGCCCTCGAATGTGCGCCGGTAACACGCGTATTTGTGTACGTGTCGTTTTCCATTAACCGATGCTCTCTGAAACGTGGCTTTGTCGGCGATCAGCCGTCTCTGATAGGGCAATCCGATCTTTTATCGTGGTCACTTGCCGTTTCACATTGCCACGTTTCATTGTTGCCTGTATATGAACGTATGATCATCGTTGTTGCCTGTAGCAATTGAAGTGTTGCACTGTGATGCACGTAGATGACTGTCCAATCCCCGGTATGGAAGAAGGAAACAATGTGGAAGGAGCACTGCGCAATGCGAAAGAAAGAAGGAAAGAAAGAAAGGAAAGAAAGGAAGGAAATGAAAGAAAGTAAAGAAAGAAAGAAAGAAAGAAAGAAAGAAAGAAAGGAAAGAAAGAAGGAAAGGAAAGAAAGAAAGAAAGGAAAGGAAGGAAGAAAGAAAAGATAGGAAGAAAGAAAAGATAGAAAGAAAGGAAGGAAAGAAAGAAAGGAAAGAAAGAAAGGAAAGAAAGAAAGGAAAGAAGGAAAGAAAGGAAAGAAAGAAAGGGAAAGAAAGGAAGGAAGAAAGAAGAAAGAAAGAAAGGAAGAAAGAAGAAAGAAAGGAAAGAAAGAGGAAAGAAGAAAGAAAAAAGAAAAAGAAGGAAAGAAGGAAAGAAGGAAGGAAAGAAAGAAAGAAAGAGAAAGAAAGAAAAGAAGAGAGAAAGGAAGAAGGAAAGAAAGAAAGAAGGAAGAAAGAAGGAAAGAAAGAAAGGAGAAAAAGAAAAAGAGAAAGAAAGGAAAAAAGAAAGAAAAGGAAAAAGAAGAAGAAAGAAAGAAGAAGAAAGAAGGAAAGAAAGGAAAGAAAGAAAGAAAGGAAAGAAGAAAGGAAGGAAAGAACGAAAGAAAGAAAGGAAAGAAAGAAGGAAGGAAGAGAGAAAGAAAAGGAAGAAAGAAAGGAAGAAACAAGGAAGAAAGAAAGAAAGAAAGGAAAGAAGGAAAGAAAGGAAAGAAAGAAAGAAGAAGGAAGGAAGAAAGAAAGAAAGGAAAGAAGAAAGGAAGAACGAAAGAAGAAAGGAAAAAGGAAGAAGGAAAGAGAGACAGAAAGGAAGAAGAAAGGAAGAAACAAAGGAAGAAAGAAAGAAGAAAGAAGAAAGAAGAAGAAGAAAGAAAGGAAGAAAGAAGGAAAGAAAGAAAGGAAAGAAAGAAAGGAAAGAAAGAAGGAAAGAAAGAAAGAAAGAAGGAAAGAAAGAAGAAAGAAAGAAAGGAAAGAAAGAGAGAAAGAAAGAAAGAAAAGAAAGAAAGAAGAAGAAAGAAAGAAAGAAAGAAAGAAAAGAAAGAAAGAAAGAAGAAAAGAAAAGAAGAAGAAAAGAAAGAAAGAATAAAGAACGAAGAAGAAGAAGAAGAAAGAAGAAAGAAAGAAAGGCAGTACGTCAGGCACGTCCACGCCAAGCTTGAAGCTTGGCGTGGACGTGCGAAGCTGCTTCGCTTGCCCCAATTTTCACGGTAGGGCAAGGGCTCCAGAATTTGTTTGTACTGTTTTTCATTATTTTTTTAGGGCAACAGCTCAAATTTTAAGAATACTTGGACAGACAAGCAACGATACACACACCACAGAGGCTCATGATGAGCAGCGCATACGGTGTGTATCATTGCTTTTGTGCACATGTTTTCTTACATTTTAAACATGCTACCTTCCCCTTCAAATTTCGAAAAGGTCGGCGAGAAACCGCACCAACATTTCTAACCTCTATAAAATTTGATGAAGCAAACCATCACACAGACAACCGCTAGTCGGTCGGCCGGCTTGTGAGTCAATCATTCAATCAATTTACCGCTTATCATTCACTCAGACTGAGCGTCAATTTAATAAGTTGGACTTTGTAACTCTGGGTTTGAGCGAATCAAATGAATGGGCTCATAATGGGAGAGTGGTGTGTTCTGGATAGTGCTAAGGCGAGAAGGCTGAACATGAGAAGGATGGCAAAACACCCTGTGTCGTAGTTCTTAAATATGTCCTCCTTGACCTTTCGACAGGTCGACTATCCTGAGTGTACCCCAGCTGCTGTTAATCATGTGTAAACCACGGTTAAGCGTAACCGAGGTTAGCACTGTCCGTGTGACAGGAGAGCCAGGCATCTCGCATGTTATACAACCTGTGAAATTTCACCCGCAAAGGTTCCACTCCAAATACATACAGCACGCTAGTGACGTCACCGCAACTGGATCTTTTGAACACGCCTCCTTAACGCAAACAGTGCAGGGGCGCTCCGCCGGAAGCATCAATGAAATTAGGGCGTAAGCAGCAATTAGCCTGTTTGGCGACGCAAACAGAATGGATGCTCCACGCTGCGCCGCGGCTCACGCAGTAACTCGGGGGAATTCATGAGGCGTGACTGCCTGCTTGAGCGCAAGTTTCAAGCTCTGTTTTGCATGATGCTATAAGCGCCGAACCTCCCCACGCACTGTTTATGTTCTACAGATGTGTTCACCGATGTATTTTAAAGAGGAAAAGTCCGTAACTCCATAGCTCTTTGTATTGCACTAAGAAAGAAAGAAAGAAAGAAAGAAAGAAAGAAAGAAAGAAAGAAAGAAAGAAAGAAAGAAAGAAAGAAAGAAAGAAAGAAAGAAAGAAAGAAAGAAAGAAAGAAAGAAAGAAAGACATCGTATAGCTGACCTTGTCTCCTCTTCTGCAACTTGCTTGCTTCGATGCACGCTGGTGTGCGCGCCGCAAGGCGCGAAAGTGAGTTAGCGCCACCAGCGCCACCGGCGGCAATCCCCGCTAATGCGAGCGGCCGTAAGTGGCCCGAAACTCCGAAACGCGAGCGTGACCAGCTTGGCCTCGACAGGACGGGGCGACCGACTTCGGCTCACAGCGCAAACAACTGTTCGAGACAGTTGAAAAAGCAACGCGCGTTCTTTGTTTTCGCCGTCTCTTTCTTGTGAGCAAATGGTGCATCCGCGCCAGGAATATATAACTTAATCTCGAACGTAAAAGTGTGAACAATCGAAACTGTCGCGTGGGTACACGCAAAGGGTTCTCCGGCGGTGAAAGTGGAGCACCTGTTCGAATGACACAAATGTTCATTAGCGCCGCCTTGCTTTTCACCAGTGTGCTGTATACCGTTCAGCACGAGTGTGCAGTATCAGGATCGACCAAGGAATGCCTAAGTTAGCGAATTCTGGTTCGTTTGGCACTGCATGGCCGTTGGCGGTTGTCTTGCCGAGTAATCAAGAACTTGGGCCACTGCACTGTTTCACTGGCCATAGTCTACAAACAGTTTAATGATAATTCTTGGGGTTTAACGTCCCAAAACCAAGATACGATTATGAGGGACGCCATAGTGGAGGGCTCCGGAAATTTCGACAATCTGAGATTCTTTAACGTGCACCTAAATCTAAGTACACGGGCCTCAAGCACTTTCACCTCCATCGAAAATGCGGCCACCGCGGCCAGGATTCGATCCCGCGACCTGCGGGTCAGCAGTCGAGCACCATAACCAAGCCACCGTGGCGGGTTGCTCCTTTATCACCAAGAATGTGACGCTGATAGCGTGCACGCCATTCGTGAAAGTATCGGGCTCATTACATGCAAGATAGCTGGCGATTATTACTCTGCGACTAAAAGAAGCTCCAAGGGCCCGGGTTCAACCATAGGTACCTAAGAAAGGGGGGGGGGGCGAAATCTGCCGCGTACATTGACCCTACTAATCATATAAGAGGGGGGGGGGCGCAAAATCTGCCCCATACATTGACTTAGTGGGGGGGGGGGGGCGCTGCGATGAACCTTTGCCCTCCCTGATGGGGAACCCTGCGCACGCCTATGGTTTCAACTGTTCGGAAGGGTTCAGCTGTATTTAGAGAGCATATGTCCAAAGAAACAACTTGTAAACCACTTGAAACATTTGGCATGTGCAACTCAGCCAGTTGGTGCCACCGCGCCTCGGCCGCGCCAGTCTGCAGGGCGAAGTCCTTCAAGGATTGCAGGACAGCCCCAGTCGGTCGCCGCCACGGGTGAAAACATCAAATCCGGTAGCACGCCACGTTCTTGAGGCGGGCACAAGGGCACTTTCTACCGAAAGACTTTACGCTACACAAATTACAAGCCCCAGAAATGCCTAATTGCCAAGTATGCGGTTCCATGGCGACCCTGTCCCACACCGGCCTCTCTGCCTTCTTCTAATAAACTATCTGTCTCTCTGCCCCACACCTACTGGCACTGTAACGGAGCGTCAATACAAGTCAACAGTGCCTACATCACCCTTATATTCTTAGGTGGAAGTCCTGTTTTGCCAACATGTGCAAAACAACCCCCTCGTAGACAACTCTCATTCACCATATCTGACCATGTACTCCCCATCGCGGAGGAAATCTCTCAAACATCACCCTAGAGGGCAGACCCTGATTATACGCTTTGAAAATAAATGTTTTTTTCTTGCTCTCTCTTTCTCTCTTTCTAGAGTTTTTGAGAGTCCCTACGACGGTACCAGCTCTCTTGGACAACTGGCTGATACAGAGCATGTGGCGTATACAGGTGGACACAGTCGATAAGGCAAACTGTTTGATACGTCGAAAATTTGGCCCTAGGTTCGCAACACACATGTAGGTCAACACACCTCAGTGCGGGAGTCACGTCGTGCTTGCTTGTCGTCCGTATAAGAATCGCAACGACACGTTCGTCGCCATCTGCTGCCGGAGTGCTTGTCAGGTCGGTGTTCGAAAATGACTTGTACTGACAATGGTGTGTCGTCAGCGCAGCCGGTGCGCTGTTGTCTCGGTTTACACTCTATTGAGGCACACAAAAGATGTGTTCAAGCGCCTCGTGACGCACAAACTTTTAGGTTGTGCTATAAACACAGGACGGAGAACAAGTCTAAACACACGAATGACGCCGTAGACAGTGACAGCATCAGCGATGACGAAAAGTATACGTGCACTGCCTTCTAAGAAGGACTCCACATGCTCGGCTGCTCACCCGAAGGTCGCGGGTTCGGTCCGATCCGCCGCAGGTCGCATTTCGATGGAGGCGAAATGCTAGAGGCCCGTGTACTTTGAACCCCAGGTGGTCAGGTGGTGCACGTGTACTTAGAACCCCAGGTGGCGCACCTTAAAGAACCTGCGTGATAAGCACGAAAGAAGAATCTGCGTGATAAGCACGCGTTCTACCACAAAGCCACGCTATCGCTTGGGATTATTTCAAAAAAAAAAGAAGAAAAAACACTATACAAATGTCATGTAGTGAAAAAATTTTCCTCAACGCATGTAATACTGCGTGGCAGTAACGTAGAATCGCACGAGGCATCATAACATGTGAACTGCGCAACGAGTGAGTGTTTTAAAGGCACACCCATTACAGAGCGTTAAGACATATTTAATGATCATCAGCTGCAAAAGCATTAACAAAGTGAACAGCTGAGTAGGTTCGCGTTGCCTTACGGACGCATACCCTTCGCTGATTCGCAAAAGGAAGAAATATGGCATAGTGGGCACTTTATTTACAGTAGGCATTCTAGGATACCTTGAAACGGCCAATGTTACGCGCACTGTCGTTTGTTTCCCTATACGGCACGGTTGAAGTATGCACCGAGAACCGAAGAGAGGCTAGCAATGCAGAAGGCGATGCGCAATGGGGGCCCGTTTACGCTATCGCGTTCTACTCTTGAAGGCGAAGCTCAAGCGTCCTCCAAGTTTTTATGCTCTACCCTCAAGTCGAGTGGTATATCGGGAGAGAGAGTTGGTAGCAAGAAAATTGGGGAGGGGCGAAGCATGTAGAGATGGGTGTTTCCGCTCCATTGACGTGAAACCTGTGGAGGGGCGAAGCATGCAGTGTGCGCCGATGTTTCCCACAGCAAAATCACTGCTAATGTGCAATGAGAGACAGAAGAAATATTAGACACAGAGACCCGCAGTCCGTTCTTTGTTAAAGTGCACGCTGCTAATCTCTATTGTTCAAATTGTTCAAGAGAAATTTCCCACCGGCACTACACTGCAGGTCAAGATCCAGTGCCTATATATATACAGGGTGGCCGGTGAACGGTTGTGCAGCGCGAGCAGTCGTTTTTTTTTTTTTTTCAGTCAAGAAACTCTCTAGCAGGCGCTGCCTGCGTCGGCGTTGTCTCTCGCGGGCGAGGACGCGTTCTCGTTCCTTGCGAGCGGGTAGTTCAGCGTCATCGCAGAAAGAGCGCGCCGTTCGCTCACTCTAACCACACGGCGAGCGCTGAGGCGGTGGCGCCCTCTCTTGCGCTCAAGCAAATGGACCGTCCCGACAGCAGACGACGATGCACGATGCACGCCGACACGCCGAGTCCGTGAGGGCCCCTAAAACATGTGAATATAACAAGGGTAAGAGAGAGACACGAAATACGCGGTGAGAGGGGGTGTTAAGTCCAGTGAAGCCTGGGTTAATGCCAACAATGGGTCGTGTTCTCCGTCACGGCAACAGCTGCTCCTGGAAGGTAGCACGATTGCCTTAAAATTTAGGTATGAGATTCACCAGAAGCTCTGGTGAGGCATAAGCTAATTTCGAACGTTATGGCGGCGATCTCCAGTGAAATACTTTTGAACATCAGCAGGTAATTACGGCAGTTGGAA
Organism: Rhipicephalus sanguineus; assembly: GCF_013339695.2. Taxonomy (NCBI): domain Eukaryota; kingdom Metazoa; phylum Arthropoda; class Arachnida; order Ixodida; family Ixodidae; genus Rhipicephalus; species Rhipicephalus sanguineus. The sequence goes on along the minus strand of NC_051178.1, from coordinate 110,391,366 downwards.
AAAGAAGGATTGAAACAAACAAGAACAAAAGAAAACTGAATATTCACAGATTCTCATTTTTGCTGCTTGAATTCACAGTTCTAGTTTGTAGTTGGTATTGCGACTCGGAAAGTAAACCGTTAAATGAGGAACGTGCAACGCTACAGAAATTCGCGCTTGTCGTGGAATCAATTTTTCGTAAAGCTTCGTGGCCGACTGAACACGTTTTTCGCTCCACACCTCCAAAACGTGATTGCTCCCGTACGCTTAATTGTAAGGCCGACTTGTGGTTTAGTCTGGAAACCGCCAAGAAGCAAGCGTATGATAAGTGGCATGCAAGCTATCGCTCCGTGGTTTGCAAGTTTTCCAGTCCGGCACAGCGCACGCGTAGATATGGCACATCTACTGCTTGAGGTTGTGCTCTACAGTTTAAGAGAAAAGTGAAAAAAAAAAAAAAGGCGTTCTTACTTCACGTTCCAAGCAGAATCGAGAACTGTTGCAGCAATAGCTAGGCACGCACTAAATGAGGAAGACCGCATGTGTCACAGCAACGCGCTGCGCCGTACACTCGTTCCCAGTTCGCTCCAATTTCACCGACAAAGTGCTGTTGACGATCGTTGAAGCGGTCGAGGCGGGGGATCGTAATAAAAAACAACGAACCTCGCGAAGCATATCCGTCGTGCGATGACACACGAAACGTCAGCGGGTGGCAGTGCGGCGCCAGTTGCTGACTCCATCGGTTGTTTCGAGAGACAGCTCCGCTTCGAAACGGAGAAGAGAAATAAAACGTACGCAACCAAACAAATGAAAAAGACTGCGTGGATACACGTCAGAAGCTGCGGATGGGCTTCGCACTGCGTTGCGCCGTCGGGGCTGCAAGCAAGCGCTTCGGCCGCCGCTTCGCGGCCTCTCAGTAGTGAGAGTCATAAAGGCCGCTTAGTTGATTAAGGAGTTGTGTGGTTGCGATCCGGACTTATTAGATCGTGAAGTTGAGAGAACCCCTCATAGGCGTGGCCCTGCATAACCCCGCCGCTCTACAAAGTAGCGACTATCACAGCTCGTTTTGCGACCGTTCAGTCGAGAGGGAGCGAACGGAGACGGGAAAGAGGAGGGTTGTGAACCCCGGTGAAGGCGAGCGAAGAGAGTCTCTATCTTTCTGAGAAGCGAGCGGAAAAAATGTACAAGGACGAGCCAGAAGGAAAAAGAAAGAAAGAAAACGCAAAAACGTCAAGCGATGCCTCCCAGCCAGCCCGTACGCGCTCTCACGTTCGGTTTCATTCTTCCCCCGACTCGTTTGCCGTGTTTGTCGACGGGTGGTGCTGGCTGCTATCGTTCGCGGCGCCGCCTGACGTCGCTTGCCGTGGCTGGTCCGCTCTGCTGAGCTGAGCGGGTTCACTAGGTTCAGTTCGGCGCAGCGTAATCCGTAGGCTGTGCGTGCAAGATCTTGCGGTTGTGGGGCGGCGACGTTGTGAATTCAAAAACCCGCGCGTGTGTGCGAGTGTTGTTGGCGGCGGCCAGCGTGATATGCGCGATGGCCGGTTTCGACGACGTTGGGATCGGGGACTTCGTGCTCCTGGAGAACATCACCACGGATGCGTTTTTGGATAACCTCAAAGTCAGGTGAGCACCGAACGAGCAACGGTCAAAGTCGCGCGCTCTCCCGTCGCCGGACGGACGAGACATCACCGCGCACCGTTTTCAAATCGGCCGGTAGCTCGCTGCGGCTACGCGAACGGGAAACTTCAGAGTGTGTTGCTTCACAACGTGTCAAATCCGTAGTGTGTCGTATTGGCTGTATAAAGCTGGGAAGTTCTGTAGTTAATAGGTTTTCTACCTTTCGGATGAAACTCGTGAGTTGACGTCTAACGTTCGCGCTGACAAATACTTGTTGCCGCCGTGTTTTATAGCTCCTGTCTACCTTTTACCTTGGCTGTATCATTGTCGCGGCTCGCGCTGTTTGTAACGATCCGTTTAGTGCCGGTACCGTTGTGAGTCACTTGCGTGGGTGGAAAAGCTCTCGCTTTGTCATCAATATGCGGCGAGCTCGTCGGCAGATGAGCCGCGTTGTGTAATAACCCTGCCCGTTGCCCTCTGACTCACGATTGCAGCCCGGTTCGTGTAAGCGGCGGAAAAGTTTACTATGTGCTGGCGCGCGCTATATTTACGCGGTGACGACTTGCCTCTCTGACGGCAGCTGTCTGCGCTCGCTCTTCAGTTTATTTCTTTTCTCGCGGCCCACTCGACCCGTAGAAGCGTTCGGGGAGGTGTTGCTGGAGTTGGGGAGTTTAAAAAAGCATTCCCATAAATGGGTTTTAAGTTCTCCCGCTCCTCCGCCCAGATCCGCCTTTCACGTCAGTGGAAAGTTGAATGCACCGTTCGCCTTCACTCAAAAATAGCTCGCCGCTGAACGACAACTGCAGTGACTGATCACGGCACAAAGTGCCCACTGCGGATCGCAAGCTTCCGTTGTACTCTTGCTGCTTGTCCTTCCTTCTTCGTGTGTATGTCATTCTTCTAACTCTGCGTTTCAGCGAAATGCGGGGTGTTGAGGAAGGGTGCGTGAACTTGTGACGGGAGGAAACTCATTGACGTGGGATACACGTTTCAGTCTGCGTCACCGGTTCTGTCATATTTATGCGTAGTTTTCTGCCTACTTTGGCATGAGGATGTCCGATACTCGAAGACGGTAACTTTCATATTTCGCCGTGCCCCGCTGCAAACTGCTCCTATTTCTAAAAAAAGCTCGGCAGTTACAACGGAACAAGCGTGCACACTTGTGGTGCTACAGTTGGCGTAGCTGCTTGTATAAAACTAGCAGCATACGCGCCGAGTAAAATATGTTTGCCGCTGGTTTTTTACGACGACGTTTGTGTGTCGTGCACGAGCTTTTCAACTGCCGGTCGGCCGACCGTTGCTGACATAGTTTCCCGTCATTGCCGAGTTGCTCAATATCTTTCGCGTTCAAGTCATGACACTTGAACCACGCGCTTTATTAGGCCGGGAGGAGGAGTGCTACGCCCAGTCGCGCGATTATTTATTGCTTCGCTCACGGCCACCAAATAAGTGCGATTACAAGTCACACAACTGTGAAAACTTACGCGTTCTCCATGTGCCACTAATTAGCAATCACTTAATTTTATTGGCGACGTGTAACGTCGCAAAACAACACTGCTGTCAATTAGACGTCGCAGAGGGCTCCGACATAAAATTCGCTACGCGGGGTTGTCGACGTAACGTCAAAACGTAAGCGCACGAACGCTTTCGTGCGTTTCGTCCTCATTGAAATACGGCTGCCGGGAATCGAACCCGTGACCTAGCAATATAAAAGCTGCAGCCACTCCGTCACAGCGGCTTGCGTACAATTACAGATAGCGGAGCCAGTTTTCATGGTAATCTTGTCACGCACCTGCGCGTGGTCTTCGCTTTCTTTATTGATACTTTTCCCGGTTTCGTGATACTTAGTCGATGTTACGGTCAGCGACCTGCCTCAATTGAGACTTGTTTTCTCTCCGGACGCCCGTACGTTTTGATTCACTCGATAGTCCATAAATAACAGGGCGTGAAACCAGCTTCATGTAAACGTTACACTGGATGGATCGCGTGGTGCGTTTAGTTCGTGCCGTTTCTTTTTTTTATTATTATTAAACGTCCTGTTTACCGTACAGCGTTAGCGCAGCTGTACCGATGTGCTACAGCGACGTGTTCTTACAAGGCTCCGCTCCGTGATGTAGGTGTATGAGCGGCGTAGGCGTAGCCAGCTGAGGCCCGAAGTATCTAGTTGTATATACGGGGTGTTTCAGCTGACTTGCGCCAAGCATTTTTTTTTTTAATTTCGCGCGCTTGAAAGGACTGCTGGAAAAAAAAATTAAACACTGGGCTGTTATCTTAGCACAGATGAAATATTTCGACGTTTCTGAACGAGCGTTACCGCTTTTGCATTGAAGTTTTTTCGTTAGAATTTTTTAAAAATTAATAAAGCAGTCTTTGTTACTTACCCAGCTAAGCAAAATGGAAAAATATCATCATGACTTATACTGCATATGGATCAGAACAATACTGGGGCCAATTCGACGCGCGTAGCGCGTATGTTTTTTTTTTTTTTTTATACTTTTTAATACCACGTTAATTGTACTTCAACTTCCGTCGTACATGTGGGAATTAATTCGGTACTGTCGGCGTCTTGCGTTCACCGTGTATGTACGACTCCAGAGCCGTATTTCTCTTGTGTTCGTTTTAGTTCTCTCACACAGAAAAAAAATAATAATAAATAAATAAAAGAAAAAAAAATGAAAATGTTCTGCGCGTCGCATCATCATATTTGATGCCATCAGCTTGGCTACGCCCACTGCAGGGCAAAGTGCTCTCCCATGATTCTGCAATTAACCCGATCCTCTGCTCGCATACAGTATCGCAAAGCGACGTGCGCGAGTTTAATGAACGATATGCCGGGACTATCGCGCATTGGCTGCAAATGAACGCCACGACGGAGTAACGTTTTATCAGTGACCCGTGCACGCACATCAAGTACCTGAAGCCCGAAGGCCGTCGCCGCCGTAACGAATTAATGTTTAGAAGTTAATATCGGTTATTGACTCAGACTTCGTTACACGTCCTCGGATTGTACTGGCACCCATAACTCGACCTTCCTTGCCTTAATCAGCGGCCGTGCCTTAATTTAATAATAATATCTGGGGTTTAACGTCCCAAGTGCCTTAATTTAGAGTAAGCACCCACAATTGGGGGCGTATCAAAAGGAACGCAGACTGTCCATGTTATTTATTTCGTTATGCTGTTGGCCGTTAGGCCGTTAAAGGGGTGGGTTACAGAAAAAAAAAAATATCAGTACATAATTCAACCTCTAATTACTAGTACAGTACAGAAATTCAAATGGTACATGAGTGCAATCGGTACGTGATCTTTGCACACTTCAACAGCAATTCAAACGCTACAGTGACTCGTACGGTTCGTCTAGTTTTAGATGACGCCCTGTCCTCCTGAAATAACCGTGTACCGAACGTATACACATGGCCTGAAACGACATGCCCCTTCCCAACGACCCCTCGAAAAAAAAAAAAAACAAGTTCATCTGTACTACAGCACTACCCACGATTTGTTATCAGTCATTATCATGGGTGCGCTGCCGAGCAATCAGCTCCAGTGGAAACTATTGCTTTGGGTGTGCCAAAGCCGGTCATACTAAACATTTTAGGAAAGGCCGGTGTGATATTACAAACTTGCATAGTCATTCCTGCGCAGTTCTTGCACGTAGCCCAGCTGTGAGCGTTCATTTATAACTTGCGTTTACTTCATATACCCCGCGGTCTTCCCGAATAGGGAAAGAGGCGATTGGTATTTCACAAACGGGCTTCGGCGCGTCATCGAACAGAAGTTTATTTCTTAACAACATGCTTAAGAAACACGCAGGATATGCGGACGTCCTGTTGAACCCTCAGAAGTACAATGTGAGCTCGAATGGCTGTAGTATCGCGTCTTTAGATGTCATTATGACCTCCTCATATCATATATGTCACCCCCCCCCTTCCCGCTTACTCATCATGTATATAAAGTGTGTTCACTAAACGGCATTAAAAATGTTTTCTGTTGTCTTTCTTTTGTCGTTTTAATGTTTGGTCATTGTAACACCAATCGCAATATACAATCATGAACGCCTCCCAACTTGCCCCCTTCATTGCTTTGCTATAAAAGAGAGAGAGAGAGAGAGAGAGTGGGAGAGTTGCGCGACAGCCCAAGTCTGTAGTGTGTCCGCCTCCCAGCTGTGTATTCCAACTGGTGCATGGGCTCCATCTTCCGTGGTTGTGGCACATGGTAGTAAGTTTTTTAAGGCGAAAGCCTTAAATGTCTCGTTGCGCGGTCCCTTGAGCGAAACACGGTTGCCGAATAGAGTGGAACCAAAACCCACGTGACCTACGTCACTGATGACGTCATGCTGTGACGTTACCATGCGCTGTCACCATGACGTCACAGGTATCCGAAATTTATGACGTCATCAAGCAATGACACCATGTGACGTCATCAGCAGAGATCGTCGCCTTGACAGAGGCGGACCCCGATCTCGCAGGCAGTACAACGCTACGTGGGATGCAGAAAGCTTCATGGGTGTGAAGGGACAATGCAATCGACTCGGAACATCCGGGTAATTTAACGCGCGTCTCTTACACAGCGGCTTGTTATGCCTTGCAAGGACTCTGGTCCTCGATTGCGTAACTTGAAGCATTACGAAGTTTGCAATAGTCCTTCGCCTTCGATTGTTACAGAGGGTGTAACATGTAATATGCTGCAGAACTTTCGTTCACTGCTTTCGCGGAGGGGTGCAGCTATGCGCGATTACTTGGGCATTGTCGCGATGGAGCTCTAGATAGCGAAGCTAGTTTCAGGATATCTTAAACGCTGTCGCAGTTAAGATGGCCGCTTGCATATAACAAGACGCGGCGAAGAACAAGGGGGGGGGGGAGGCAGTAATGATTAATTAAGGCCGGTTTGCGCCTGCGTGAGAACCGGAAAGGGTGTAGCAACTGATAATGTGCTCTTAGTGTTGTCATCCAAACCTCTTATGCAAAAAAAAAAAAAAAGAATATACTGAATCGATCGCTACCTAACTCCAGCGTTCGCTGTCTTGTTTTTTTTTTTCTTTTTCTGTTCTTCCTGTTTATTAGCCGCCGCCCCCCTAAACGTCCAAGGGGGCACCAAGTTTGCCCCGTACCTTGACCGTCATATTCTAATGTGCAGGTCTATGGCCACGCATGCATTTCACGATAATGGGGTCCGAGGACACCCAATATTGCATTCCAGGAATCGCGTCGTCGCTTCATCTTCCATTCCTGCTTCCATTGGGAAGCGTTTCTTCTTTGGGACGCAGCTAACTCGAAGGAAGGGGAAGGGGAGGAGGCGCTGCAGTGGCATTTGGCTTAGAGTTATACTGCATATGCTCCCTGTAGTACATACAGGGACGCTAACTTGGCTCTCACTAAGGGCGCACGCGTATATGGGGACCGTTTTTAGGGCTTAGTTGGCATAAAACTTCCAGAATTTGTGTCACCCTGCTTCGGAGGTAAATAACTCACAGGGTCCCTTATGCATTCGCGTAAGACGACTCGAAGGCGAAAGCCATCTTCTTCTTTTTCTTCTCAGTCGACCCATTGATCCTGTCCCCGCCACCGTCCGAAAGCTTTCTGCACCTAGCACAGCCTTGCATCTCGAAAAAGAAAAACGAAAAAGACCAGCGCTACTTCAAAATCTCCTATCAAATTTGTAATGTTTCTATTCTTTAACCTCCCTTATTCTAAGGTACTATAAAATTATATAAAACCACTCAATTCTTGGCCAATCCCCCACAGTGGGTGTGAGCCACAGTTGAAGGTCAACCGGAACACGCAGACAAAAGAACACCACTCAAGGACGGGCGCTAACTGTGTGTGTGTGTGCACAAATATATAGCTTATGAAAAGGGAGAGGGGGGGTGAAAAGGAAGACAGTTGCAGTTGCACGTGGTTCTGATGATAAAAAACAGAAGCTGAAATTCCTTATCAAAAAGGGTGAGTGATGGGGCACTGACACACTTCGATCCTATGCGCATCATTGTAAAGGTTTCGAAAATTTCTCCATCGCGATTGTCTTTGTACTTGCGCGCAACCTTGGTTTCATGGAGTAGGGGCGAGCACCCGCATTTGTCACAATGAATTGGCAGATTGCTGCTATACTTGTTCCTCTTCCTCACGTTGACCGCGTGTTCCCGCAGGCTGTTTTTGCACTGCCCCCAGGATTGGAGGCATTGCAAGCTTTCTGCACATCACCTGGTTTTGCATTGCCTCCGGGATCGGCCCACCTCTGACAAAGCGACGATGTCATGTGACCTCACGTTATGCTACGTCAAATTTTTTTGGCCGCGTGTGACGTCATCACGTGATGGTGATTTGTTTCTTCTTTTTTTTCGCATCACTCGTGTTGACGCCGACGGTGAATTTTCGCTTTTGGTGAGGCATCTGGGGCTTTCGCCTTAATAATGCTCGAGGTCAGACTGGCCGTGGCGCCGGGCAGCGCAGGAGAGAATCAACTCCCCCTGACCTGTCCTTCGCCCTCATCGCGGTGTTTTTTGCGTGAACGCTGGTCCGGCTTCAGGTGTGGCTTACCTGCTTCGTCTGCCGCTTCGTTGCGGTTTTGCGCGCGAGGAATGCTCGGCACGCGGTGTGTGTGACGGGGCTTCCGTCTAGAAAACCGGACTCTGCATGCATGCAGCAGGCGGCGCCGATTGCGGCGCTCTATCGGTCGCCGCCGTGTCGCCCATGGCGCGTGGGAGGTCGTGTTTTGGCTGAACGAGTGGCGTCTGATGTGACCCCGCTTCCGCCCCGTGCCGGATGTGTGTGCCTGCAGCTGCGCTGCACGGTCACCCCTCTCTCTCCCTCCTTTCTTTCCTTTTCTTTTTTTTCGCACGTTGTCTAGATGGAGAACCTTGTTGTAAAAAAGGGGTATGAATGAATAGTCGAAAATTTTCTTGTCAACACTGCAATCATGTAAAGTTTCGCTTCTTCCCCGTCCCTTCAGCCCGCTCGCTCCCTTCCAATTCGCTTCATTACGATAGTAAATTGATTGAGTTGGTACTGATTCATCGCGACTTGCGTAGCCAACTTGGGGCGGGGAGGTGTTCAAAGCTCTGCTCCGAAATTTTTGCATTTTGTATGTGCACAAACGTACTCGCATAAACACGTGCACATATGACACAAACATACTTGTAAACAGGGACGTCGCCAAAAAATCTTGAGGCTGCGCCCCTGTTCATTACATGGAGCACCAACAAGCTCTAGCCGCACCAACAAGCTCGAATTTCAGCCTGGAATCCTTGCGCGCTGCAATGCGTCATCTCAGTCACAGCTCAATGGATTGCGTATGCCTTTTCAAGCTGAAATAAATATAGAAATGTGCACTGATTATAGCGCGCTGTCATTACGCGGCTGCGGGGGAGTGGTCGCGAGCACCGTGCCCCACTGACCCGAAAGTCGCGGGTTCGATCACGGCCGCGGCGGTCGCATATCCATGCAAGCGAAATGGTAGAGGTCCGTGTACTGTGCGATGTCAGTGTACGTTAAAGAACACCAGATGGTCGAAATTTCCGAAGCCATCTGCTACGGCGTGCCTCACAATCATATCGTGGTTCTGGCTCGTAAAGCCCCAAGTATTATTAGAGCACGGTACACAACGTGATCGAAACTAATACCTGGCTTCGACTATGGCGCTTTCCGAAAGCGTTGGTTTAGCTGAAGGGGCCTCAGAGGTGCGTCAGAAAGCGCCATTATTGGAGCCTTTGCTAGTTTACAACATAGTTAAGCCGTAAAATATGGCCAATAACCCTAGTATTAAAACGTGCGTGTTGTTTGCACCCTGTTGAAGCTGTTGTAAATAATATGGGCTTCTATAGTGCTACTATAAATGTTCTCATAATACGAGGTTGCTGAGGCTAAAACACATATACACATACACACACGCATATACGTATATATGTATGTATGTATACTTACTTATTCTTCCTGCAATATTGGAAGAACATAAAAACGAACAGATCTTGCCGATTTGAGTAAAGCATGTTGTTAAATCGGGGATCCGATGTTTTTCCAATTATGAAAATGACTGCTTTTATTTCGTGCTTAAGCGCCTCCTAATCATCGGAATTCAATTGAGCAAACTCCTGCGAATTAGGTTCTCTCAATACGCATCTTCGAAGCACGTTTGCCTGTTTTTTTTTTTTTACCTTCTCATTGTCGTTTATCTACTTATAATAAACATTTCGCATAATTCTTTCGGTCGTGCTCGCTTTTGGGGAACTAAACGGTCCTCGAGTCGCAGTTGTGCAGTGATCCTATTTAAAGAAAAGACCAAGCGAACAATACCTCCATCTCGTAAGGGAGATCAATCAAGGATGTTCTTTCGACCTAACTGTAATGAAGGTAGAGCTTTTCTGTTCTGGTAATCTCGTACGAGCTACCATTTTAATGGAGCGATGTTAAACAAAGTAGAAGTCAAGATAAAAGGAGGCTACCTATTTACAAGATGGTAAGATGGTATTCTGGAAGCGACAGGAAAATGTCCGGCTGAGATTAAAGAGCTTGCAATAAAGAGATTTGATTAACGTTTCTGTGCTCATGGTGTCAGTACAGCAGTTGCCAGCTGCCCGACGGTGCTTGACTGCAAGAACACTTTGGGAATGAAGAAGAAAAAAAAAACAGGAAAAACAAAGCAAGACTTCGCATTTACTCGTACAATCTGAAACCACTTATTACGTAAGCGGTAAACAAGACAATTAAGTTTTTATTGCATATGCAGTACAAGTGGAGGCGATCAGCCGTCATTACAAAACAAAATGCAGGTGTTGTGACCCCCCCCCCCCGCTTAAAAAAAATAGAAAGAAAGCTGCCGAATGTGGAATGTATGTCGACAAAGAAATAAATAGCAAAATAAGTGCCTTCGTCCTATATTGTTCCGGCTCACTGCGTTTCGTAAACGCTCGCCAAACATTCGCACACGCGAGTTTCCGGTAGACCTGTATAGGCGGGCCTCGGTGCATCCGGTTTTGATATCGTTTTTTTTTTTTTCGTTTATTCGAATTTCGTTCCAGTTCAAGCACTCCGCGGCAGTATATGCGAGTCCGCATAGCCCGCATAGCATATGGGCATCTCTGTTATATTTCCTTCTTGCAACGACCTATCGATACACACCAATGCGAGACACATGCGGGTCTCAACAGCGTACGTATCGAACATCTGTTGTGCACCTGTCGTCGACACGACGTTCCAGCGCACCTGACTCAAGAAAAACGTTCAAAAAAATGTCTTCTGAAAAGAAAATGATTCGACCCTGACCACATCCGTCGGTGGCGCACACACACACACACACACACACACACACACACACACACACACACACACACACACACACACACACACACACACACACACACACACACACACACACACACACACACACACACACACACACAACACACACACACACACACACACACACACACACACACACACACACACACACACACACACACACACACACCACACACACACACACACACACACACACACACACACACACACACACACACACACACACACACACACACACACACACACACACACACACACACACACACACACACACATATATATATATATATATATCCGAGCTGCAGTTTTTCAGAAACACCGGACTGGTTGATCGAATGCTCATGAAAAGATTAGGGAAATTTTTCGTGAAGCTATACAGCTTTATAAGGTGACGTCTTGCATCTAAGTAAGTCAGGAACTCCGGCCTGCTTTCAGCTTTACCTGAGAGACTACATAGTGTGGCATGAACAATCACAATACGTAGAAAGAGCTGCGCAAATTAAAGTAGTTCTGGACATCTTAGAGAGAACTACCCAAGTTTTTCACTGGAACATGGTTCCTAATATTTAGGCATCCTCATTGTGCTCAGGGCGAGGACGCGGGTTCGATTCCCTGCCATGGTAGCCGCATTGCGATGGGGGCGAAATGCAAAAGCGTCCTTGTTCTTAGATTTAGGCACGCTTAATATAACCCCCAAGTTAGTCGAAGTTAATCCGGGGTCCGCCTACTTCGTGCATCGTAATCTACGGTAGCTCGGCCAAGTATACAATACTCATCTGTTAAAACGCGAAAGTTTAGCGTTAAGTAATGCGCATACTTTCGTTTCCAGTGTCTACAGTTCGTGTCGTATCGGCGTGATTTTGTATCGATTACTTGCGTCAGACCCAACATTATCTTTAGCGGCCAGATTTGAAGCTACGTGACGCGGTAATCGCGAGCAGTTGCTCATAGCAGTCGCTATACTTTTTTTTTTAATTGTATACTGAAGCACCTCGCGACACAAGTGTTGCGTAACTTACGCGGAGTTAACCGAACAGGGGGTAATTTTACATTCTCCTTGAACCCGGCGCCTCCGGTTAAAAAAATAAAAAATAATAAAAGAAGAAGAATGTATGCGGTCATACGGAGAGAGATCTACGTCTGGGACAGCCTTCTTTGGAAAACGGAGGCATACACGCACACGCCTTGGGCTTTCAACGTCCATATCTCTCTCTCTCTCTTTCTATTCCTCTCTCTCGTCTCGTTGTAGTGTGTTTGCTGTCGAAGGGCGCGGCCGAACTGGGTCGATCAGCCTTTCCGATCTCTGTGCACAGCGCGCGGACAAAGACAAGTGCTTGCCGGGCGCAAGCGGAGCAGCGCGCCGTTGAGCAAGCCACACGCCGTTGTACGCACGGCCGATTGAAGTCAGTTGGCACACTTCACTTTCGCGCTACGGCGCCTGCGGCAACAGTTTTCTTTCTCTCTCTCTCTCTTCACTAATCCCTGCGCGGCCAGCGGACTCGTCTGGCTGTCGTTATTCAGGCCACGGCTTCGCTCTCGATTGCGAGCTCAACCCTTCGACATCTACCCTCTCCCTTCCTTCCTTCCGTCTCGCTCTCTCCTTCCGTAGCCTTATTAAAGGCATAGCGGCAGCCCACTTTCTTTTAACGCTCTCTTCCACGCGTTCTCTTTGGCTCCCGCCGTGATTGCCGCGTGTGTCATTCTTTGTCTTGCCAACGCTGTTACACGCAAGCCCGTCGTTCATTGTTGTCCTCCCTCGTGGTGTTCCGTGTCCGAACGCGATGCGCCGCGGTCACGCTCTGACGCCTGCACCCGTTGTTCCTCCGTCGTTTGCCGCTTTGTTTCGTTCCAATATCATTAAACGTGGAGATGGTGGGAACTATACGAGAACGGACGTCGTTTTCGTGCATGAGAGTTCGCCATTCTTTTTGTTGACTGCGTATGTTGACGAAGGGCAAAAAAAAAAAAAAGCGTGTTAATTAAAGCGCATTTGCGGAAGCTGTACTTATCGGTTCCCCTATGACCCGCCACGGTGGTCTCGTGGTTACGGTGCTCGACTGCTGACTCGGAGGTCGCGGAATCGAATCTCGGTATTTTCGATGGAGGCGAAAATGTTTGGGGCCCGTGTATACTTAGGTTTAGGTGCACGTTAAAGAACCCCAGGTGGTCGAAATTTCCAGAGCCCTCCACTACGGCGTCCCTCGTAATCATATGGCGGTTTTGGAACGTGAAACCCCAGGAATTATGATTAGTATGACAGAAGTCCTAGACAGATGAATAGGGGGAACAGGGAAAAAAAAAAAAGATGTCCGTTCCGTGCATAGGTGTTCGCCAATCTTGTCAGGCTATGTCATAGAGACGTGCTATAGTTAAAGGGCATCGGGGGAGACTGCTTGTCGGTTACTTTATGCACGTACACGCTGTCGAACGCATCCTCAACGAAATTACCCGTATAACGAATTCCATCTGTCACGATCGCGAATTCTTGGGTACAGCGAAGGCTGCCCGGTACAGCGCATTCGCTTGTGCAGCGAAGCCCGCTACAACGAATTTGCTTGTGCACGGAAGGAATGTAAGCGCTCCCTGCATGTACGGCTTTACAAATACACCAGACGTAGCGGCGGTGCCACTGTCCGAAAAGAATCGGCCATCACGAGCAGCCTCCGTCGCCTAATCGATGGAAGCGCGCGTCAGTGTGGCATAGCGTTCATCCCGGCATGAAAATAGCCTGTAGATATCGTTTAGAAGTGTAGAAATAGACACTATGGCTATTTACAGTATTGAAGGACCATTCTACTCTGTGAAGGTAGATGACTAGTAAATCTGTTTTGCGCACGACACAGAGTTGACAGAATGTCGAACCATAACCGACACCCTGCAAATAAATCCGAAATGTTTCTCCGTTTCGCGTCATGAATCGTCTTGTCCGGCTTGCCGCGTGGTCTTGGAGTGGTGAGTAGTGGGGTTTGCCCAATTTGTGTGACACGTTATGCGTTCGTGCTTGCCGCCCGTCTGTTCCCTTCTCCGCATTCATTGGATCTTTGGTGAGTGACGGGGTTTGCCCACTTTTCTATGGCACGCACCTGCGCCGGGAGTTTTCGCACACGTATAATTGGCACTTTGGAATCGTTAGATTAATTAACTATAGCGTCTATGAATTATACGATACATGAAAATATCGGAAGAATTCACCCACTACTCGGCTGCCTGCATCTGGGTACGTGCCAGGCCCAACAGAGGACGACAACGATAGAGACCTAATTGAATCAAAGCGGTTTTGATTTCAAATTTCTAAATTTGCGTTATTAGTTTATTCTATACTATTCTAGAATTCATTAGTCATACAATTCATTTGTGACCACTTTTATCTATAAATTATTCGTTTCTTGGCCGATCCCCCAGAGTGGGTGTGAGCCATTCATAAAGGCAATCATCTGATGATGATGATTGTCTTTATGAATGGCTTTATATCGCTAGGCTATCAGCCTAGCGATATACAGTTTTGCTGTAGCATTTGTTTGGGGGCGCGATGAACCAAAGGCTGCAAGAATTTTACAGCAGAGCTGTTATACTCGATGTTTGCCGGTGTGTCGTAGATAGAAAAGTATCTTCATCATGAACCGGCACGCGCTCAATCAAAGCCCAAGCACTCTATACAGATGGTTAAAAAGAAAAGCTCCAAGGTGCCCACCATCTCCACTGTGAGCCAGTCTGGCTCCACTTAGTGCAAACTGCTCTAATTTCTTCTTCTTCTTCTTTTTTTTTTTGAAGCTTTCGTCACCCGCTCACTTTTCAAGTGCACACTGCCCTCGTCCCTGGAGTGTTGCTATCACTATTTTCCTGTTCTGTTAAGAAATACGCCCCCTCTCGCAGCCGCTGTCCTTCAATCGACGAGGAGGAACAGTGGGGTCGCTCGAGCGCTTCGAGGTCACCGACAGTGACACGCCGCAAGCTCCTGTATAAACGGCCCGATGTCGCTCAGTTGTGGGGAAACTAAATTAGAGAGCTGTCAGCCGCTGAGTCATTGGTGACGCTGTCTAGGGACGCCCGCAAAACACAAATTTCTAGCTCTGTTTGTGTTTTTGACAGTTGCACATTATTGCTTTGTGAAGGAGAATCGCGAAAGAAAGAGGGGATGTAGGGGTGCTCGTTTTTGTATTTTGTTTTTCCTCTTGCGAGGCTGACTACTGCAGAGGTTTTCTTCTTTTTTTTTGAAAAAAACATTCTTTTGTTTATAAAAATGGTGGTAATGAGCCAGCTGTCTTCTCCGCACATGAACTGTATACGTTGAAGCGGAAATAACTTGACGCTGCTGAGGTTACATTGTAAAAAATAGAAACAAAAGTTGTATCTAAACTAAGAAGCAATAATATTTTTTTTTTCTTTAGTTCTCTCATCTTGTCTGTCGTTCGCTTAACAGGTTTCCGTCGATCTCCCGACTGTTTTCTTAAGTTCTTACGAAATGTCAACTTTTATTTCGTTCTGTGTATATGTATTCTCTGTGTTGAGAGCGCTGTGAACTAATACGCGTACGGATTGTGTGGGTGATGTAATTGAATGACATATTATCTAACTTATCCATTTCCTAATTAATTAACCGTTGTACTTGTTACGCCAACTGTTCTTATCCTGTCGTCATTCCTGGATTGTAGCCATCGTTAGGTGGTTTAAGCCAGACCACATGGCAAGACAACTCCCTCAGAACTTGTTGCAATGCGGTCAGGTGCATATAGTTTGGTTCTCCTCCGGAGAGGCGTCTCGCTCGTGCACGGTACTATGCGTAGCAACTGAAGCAGCTCCTCAAGCTATCGATGTGTATCTTGCGTTACCGTGTGTGCCACCGCCGTCATACACCGTTGCCGGCACCAGCAATATTTTGGGGAGTATATATTGAAAGCGTGTCCATTTTATTTATGCCGCCTGCATGAGGTTGTTCACTTACATGTCAGAAAGATTTGTCCTCACCGTTAGTTCCTTTTCTTATATATTTAATGCCATTGCCAAAGCGCTTTGTATAGCTTTAGCTTTTTACATATATCATATATAGTAGATGTATAACTAGCACGTTAACGCATCTAAGTTCGCTATACGTTCCTCACTGAGACCGCTAGGCCACGCCCTACGCTGGCAAAGTCACCGCTGTCCTGGCATTGCCCGCGCGAGGCCAGAGGTCATGGACGACTCGTTATCTTATCGACACGACACTTGGAAGGTACACCCGTCCGGTGTATACCGAGTATTTAGTAGACAGCTTATCGCAAATCTTTCTCAAGGAATGGAAAAAAAAAGACATATGGCAAACTCGATGCGACCTTGGACTGGCGATGCCCCTGTAAAGGGACTCAACGTCTTTGCGTCAGAGGTTGTACGGGGTCAAACAGGAACACTTTATAAAAGGCTTCATACAAGGTGCTGGAAGTTAAACGAACGCAACCGCTTGTCGTTGAAAGCAAATTTTTGTGTGATTACACATCTCTGAGGCGCATACGAAAGTCAATTGACTTCGCGAACTAGTGCATACGATAGCGTATACGCAAAGCGGGTACATCGAAACTAAAATAAATTAAGTAGAACCTGATTCTGTTTTCCGTAACGAGTTGACATCTGTCTACGCGTTCGTTATCGCTCTGTGCTCTGTACGAACTTGCGGGCTGAATTGTGCGAGAAAACGAATCGACCCGAACGACCTTCCGTTCTATGCCTCATCGTGGAGGTCACGGTCGCGTACGTATACACTCGCAGGGACCGCCGTCAGCGCTCGCTGCTTCTGATCAGCGACATTCGTGAAGGTCGGCGAAGCTGCAGAACACTCCGGATACCGCGGACGGCGACGCTGACGAACGGGCGTATATGCAAATGCGTGCGAAGTGCGTGGCGGTTCGCCGCCGTTGTCGTCTGCGAACGGCACAGGTAATGGCGCGCGTCGCCTGCGAAGGCGGACGGACGCGTGTAACAACACCCCGCGCTGTGCGCACCGTAGGTGTATAAACCATGGGTGAGAGAGAGAGAGAGATAGCTCGTGCGTATATGTACTGTCTCTATAGTACATACCTAATGTATACGCGTGCTGTGGCGGCATTGGAGAGGTGCGCGCGCCGGCGACGACTAGTGTGTCAAGGTTTGTGTGTCGCCGGCTGCTGTCCTTGCGCTCCGCGATACTCTCAGCTCGCGAAGGCTGTATCACGTGACTTTTAAAAAAGACGAGGTGGTAGGACAGCCTTCGATCGAGCAAATGCATCAAGCGCCTCTCCTTGCATTGTTCGAGGGGGAATTTCGACCGTCTTCGCTGACGCGGCGACCCTGACGAACAAGGAGGCACTTTCGAAACGCTTCGCTCTGTTGAGCCCCGTGGCGAACGAAGGTTGCGTGCGTTTCAAATGCTCTACGCCCGACGTCCCCGATCGTTCCTTGTCATCTCCAACTGCGAGATTATTCTCAAGAAGCCATCATGGGTCTCCTCCACGCGTCGACTGCGACACTCCCAATGTGTCTTCTACGGTGAATCCCTTTAAGCTCCTCTGAAAGACATCGACACCGTTCTTCCCGACGAATCTCTTCGCATTTATAATACCTCTTTACAGTACACTCTAACCACTGCATGCGTGGCTGTGATAATAGTCACGGTGTAGCGCAATTCGTACGTTTGCGCCAGGCCTAAGGTGGAATCAGCTGTCTCGAAATACAAAGGTTATCGGATGTGTTTGGGAGAGGCCTTGACCCTGCAGTGCACCTAAATCGGCTGCGAGGATGATGCCGGTTGTAATGATGACGCCTGCTGGAGAAAGAGGGGGATAGACGAAACATTATTGTGTGCTCTTGCTGGGGTCAAGGGAGGCTGGGGCCGTGAGACTAGCCCCACCGGAGGCCTCCTTCCTCAGGCGGCGGCCAGATGACTCTGGACGTCCTCTTCCAGCCACACCGGCGTAGCCTGAGAGGTGGCCTGTTGTTCAGATTTCTCTTCCCCGGAAATTTTCAGTTTAAGTTTGGATGTGTATGTACGCACACATATAAAACCATACACGACCATACATAAGTGTGCTTGAACCCTCACCCAGCTTATATACCCGAGAAAATTTTCTGACAAAAAATCCGGCTCGATAGGGGCTACGCCCCTATACAACAGGACTACTTGGAGTTGGTCTACCGGGCACGCGGAGGAGCACTGATTATCGCAGTCTTGGCGTACACCGTGGCAAACGTATTGCCGCTGGGCCGTGTAACACCCATAACACATCGAGCTATCCTGATACGTGTTTCGATTCCTCGAGACCCGGAACATGTCGTTTTATCTGGCGAAGATGGATACATCGCACTCCTTTAGTTGTGATGAGCGCGGCGAGATAAGGTGCGGTTCAAGGTCGCCGTGTTTGTTCCCGTGCCTCAGATGCACTATACGAGACGCGCATGCGCACCTTGATGCTCACTCATGTACACACATCACCTGCTTCGCTCCTGTCGTAACTTGGAAGTAAGCACCGTGCGTGATTGCGCGCGTGTGCGGAGGAAGCACGCAGATATCGACTGAGTGGATTGGCGACGACGATGCAACACCTGAAGATAACGACCGGGAAGAATGGTACGCCGGCCAGATAGGTTGTTTTTCATCACGTTGTATTTTTGGCGACGCTTGCACCGCACGTATACGTGTACACGTCACCATCCTGACCTTTTCGTTATCTGACAACGCTATGTGGCCACCGTTCGTGCGCGAAGCGAAGCCCGCGCGATATACGCGGACAACGGGTGTTTGACGGCGCGCGCAACACCAGATAAGGACAAAGGACGGGGAAGTGATGGATTGCTCGCGTTGCCAAAGCACGGCGAAAGACCCGGCTTCCACTGCTTTCTGCCTGGGACACTGATACTGAACCAACCTGGCGATTAATGCTCTCTCTCTCTCTCTCTCTTTCTGTATACGTCGTAGTGAGGAGGAACTCCCGGCTCATCGGTCACGTCGCCAACCGTGTTTGAGAGCGAACTCGTGCTTCCCTGCAGCTTGTTCTTGTCGAGACGTTGCCTGCTGCTATTGGGCAGAGTCCTTCGCTCAGTTCGTAATATCCTTGGGTGACGATGCACGGCGACTAATTTCGCAGCGGGAGTGCAAGTTGGAAGAATTATCGTGCTTTCCTCTTCCACACGTCGTACAGCAATTTACCCAACCAGATAACTGGTGCCAGTTTGCGCAGTATGGGGCACGCGATAGATTTTTACGCTGTACTGGAACGCCAACTACAATAAACAAATATTTTGTCGATACCTGACGCGTGCTGCTCATCGACATACACCTTCGTTTCAAAAGACAGCGTGAGAGAAAGGTCGCATTCATTTGGAAATCTCATCTACAAGTACAGGGTCGACCACATCTAAGGTGAACAGCTCATTAGTGTTCAAGCCGGTAAAACAAGAGCGTTTATTCTACTTCACGAGTGAAATGTTCGTTACATATAACGTCTAATTATGGTGTCGATAAACACAGTAATAATTTCTCGAATTATGTACCAAACATCAGCTTCTACGATGTCTTGAATATTAATGAGGTGTTCACCTTAGATGTGGATGACCCTGTACACGCAAGGGGGTCGTGCCAGAGTTCGAGTTGACCTTACCCGATTCGACGGCATTCGGATGCCTCTTACACAGCGGATTGGTGCAGCACCCTTTGCAGGCGGGCTGGCGGAACTCGACTATGTACTGTTGCCATACTGACTTGTTGTTGGTATGGCGTACTGGAATACTTTTTTTGTTGAAATTAACGTCCTCTCGGCCCAACCCGCCGCTGATGTTTTGGCTTACGGCCCTACAAACCGAGACTTGAATTTCTCGGGTTGATATTTTCCTTTTCTTCTTCAATAAAAAAATGCAGCTCTAATCTCAGTTTCATGTATAAGTTGGTACACCGTTGCCACGGAGCAAGAATTCTTGAGGAGGCGAAACTGCGCTCGCTTGGGCGCCCTAATAAAGTCACGAAATCGGGCACAGCGCTCCCGCGCCCTCTGTCGTGAGAGTCCGCCAGCGGAGAAGGAAAAATGCGCGCGTCCCTCTCACCGCGCTCTCCGACGAAGCTCGTCGGTTCAAGGCCATTCGTCACCGATTCGCCGTTCGCGCCCGAATGGATGTGTTTTAACGCGACAGCGTTAACGAGCCCGTTTCGCAGAAATACCGGTGTCGGCGTCGGTGTCGGCGAGGCTAGCAATTGAGAAGGCGATGCGCACAGGGCCCGATTACGCTATCGCGTTCTACTCTCAAAGGCGAAGCTCAAGCGCACTCGAAGTTTTTGCGGTAAATTAACGAGAAAAATGGCGTCACATACAGGAAAATTACCAGCGTGATATATTTTGTACAACGTGAAATCTATAATTTTTGATAACGTCAACTCAATGAGAGGTATAATTTATTTCAACGAATGATGGGACTTACCCTATATGCCATTAATTCAGATTTAGGTTGTTGCGGCGGCCGCATTTAGATGGAGGCGAAATGCTAAAGGCCCGTGTGCTTACTTTAGGTGCACGTTACAAAACCCCAGGTGGTTGAAATTTCACATTGTCTTTTTTTTTTTTTTTTTTGAGAACAGCAGACAAGTATCTGGGACAGCGCGCGGAAAGATTGAGGGCACGGCGTCTCGAAACAACACTGGCCGTTTCGGTTTGTCAAGGAGAACTTCGCCATCAAGTTCTCCATAATAGCGCCGCCTGTCTATGTCACTGTCCGAGACGTGCTTCTCGCAAACGTAGTCACGAGGCGTCAGCTGTCGGTCATTTCTTGGTATGGCGCGAGCCCACGCTTCCAACCTCACTGGGTCACTAGGAACTTTGAAGGTAATTACCTTCTCCTTGCAGGACGCGTACCCACTGCTGCAGTTCGGCACGACACATTTCCGCCCCATCCTGAAGTAGCACTGGTCGAAATCTGCAAAGCACTCTCCTTTCTCGCGGCGTGAAAAGCGCGCGCAAACATCGAGGAGTCGGCTCCGCCGGCGCAACGCGCGGAAGCCACTGAGAGCGCTAAAGAGAAAGAAAGAAAACCAGCAAATCGCCAAGGGAACTTTCCCTCCCAAGGCCACCTACGCATGCGCGCGCAGAACATGCGAGCGAGGAGCGAGGGGCGCGCGCATGCGGCGGCAGACGTCGTCTGCACATGGGCCGCTACTAGCAGTTCGTTTCAAGCGCTGTACGGCCTATAATTCCGGCAATATCGATTAGTAACTGCAGCTAAAGTATCTGTCATATCTACCTATTGATGTTACAGACAGAAATCTTAGAAATTTTATAATGTATGAGGCGCTATCACGATTTTTATGCGTCGCGCCCATAGAAGAGCATGTAAAAGATGGCAACAGGCCGAAAACGTCATCTGTCGTGCTTCGGCGTAACCGCATTCCGCCGTGACGCTATCGCGCCGCCCTCGCGCGCTGCCGCGGCCGAGACATTCTCCTCCTCAAATACTTCTTTCTCCGTGACCGTTGCATTGCATTCGGAACCTTCGTTCTTCTCGTTGCTTTTATTGGGCGGGATCTCCGCTATCGTGGCCAATGACGTCACATGGGGGCTTGCCTAAAAGCCGGGACCTTCTGGTATCCTCGCGACAATCGAAAACCGGCCATACGTCGTGTTTAAGGCGAAGTTTATTGTTGTTTTTTTTTTTGTTCTTCTCGCTGTTTTTGAGTTCCTCGTTTTCTCCGAGTTATTTCAATCAGTTCTGCGGAATCCACCAAAGTGGAGGAAACTTCATGAATGTTTAAAAAGTAAATATTGTTAAGTATATATATATATATATATATATATATATATATATATATATATATATATATATATATATATATATATATATTCTATAGCACGAAGCTGCAAATTAAAACCTACACGGGGTTTTCGGGAAATAAAACTTCGAATTCGGGTGGTCAGGGTTCGAATCCCTGAGGTTCGACCTTCGTCGTTGTTGCTTCTCCGTAACGCGGTCGGCTTCTTCCAACAAACAATACGTTACGCTGTATGGATTGGATGAGCCATTACAGAAAGGGTCCATGTACTATGGCCCATTGCCTGTGCCAATCCGCTGTTGAAGACGCGAGGTCGCGTGTTCGACTGCCGCCCGTGCCGGCCGTATTCCGATGGTGGAGGAGGGCGGAATTATAATGCATCGTGTGTTTACATTCGTGTTGCAGAATGCCATGTCGCTGAACTTACATCAGCCGCAGCCATCTTTCGTCCATGACTCTCAACAGGATTTCGTTTTATAACGACGCATCACGTAATAGCAAAAGTGTCGTCGACAGTATTAAATTTTGTTGTTCAATACGGCACTTAGTATAAACAAAAACGCACTTGTCCGTAATCTAAAAAAGAAATATAAAGAGGCAGAATAATTGCCTCGTATTTTGCATATTCGGTCGGTCTTTATGGGCGACTTCGAATTCAGCATGAGGCCCTCCCAAGAGCTGTCGTGAAAAAGGGTGTGTGCGCCGTCGCTTCCGCGTGCCGCGGCACGCAGTACAAGCGCCTATAGCACCGCCGACCCCGTAATCTGAATCGCTCGAGCTCCACTAAGAAGCCGTCCAAATAACTTATGCATTTGGAGCAGGGACGCCGGTAGTGGAGCGATTTTGTTTCGCTTGACGCATATCTAATAGCTAGCGCCGATTCACTGGCGTCTGAAGCCGAGTCAGCGTGTGAGTCGTTAAATGTGAGCCCGCCGTCATTGCCGGCGTGTTAAGTAATTATCTGACAATTAAAACGCGATCACATTCCTGCGCCTGCATTCATACATTAGGAACACATGCACGCAGCAACTTTCCCGTCACGCTAGTACTCGTAAACATCTTGATACCGATAATCAGCGATTTAAGTGCGGAGCACTTTAGGGGCCCGCGCTGTCGTATGCTGTCGTATGCTGTCGTCGTCTCGTGTATCTGTAGTATATTGAGCGCGCGCTCGAGTCAAGGAGAAGTCTTCTTCCTCTTGTTCTTCGAGCGCCTTGATGATGATATCAAGTGCGGATGACTTTAGGGGCCCGGGCCGTCGTATGCTGTCGTCGCTTGGCGAAACGCATTCAAAACCACGTGTAAAAATAGAAAAAAAAAATAAAGAGGAAGCAAGCGAGAAATGGAGAGAAAAAGAAAGGGAAAAATAGGAAGAAAAATAGAAATCAATAGAAACTAACAGAGAAAAAAAGACAGAAAAAACAGTAAAACAGAAGAAAGAAAGAGAGGACGAAAGAAAGAGATGAACCGAAAAGAAAGAAGGCTGCCCAGCTCCGCACTTCCTTCAGGCTTGGCACCACTAGTGCGAAGCAGCGTTAAGTTTTTTCTCCTCAACTTTCACGCGCACAGCGCTTCACGTTATTACTTGCCTGATTTTGAACGATATATATATATATATATATATATATATATATATATATATATATATATATATATATATATATATATATATATATGCGCCTGAATCGTATCGAAGGGAACTTCAATGGAGTGAGGGAGACGCGTATTAGTGCACTTGCTTGCCGTTCTTCGTGTGACATTCTGATTTGTTGCTATCGCATTCATTGCTTCGCCGTTGAGGCGAAACTGCGACTTTTACTGTATTACATTGTTATAAGAGTGAATAGTTAACGCTAGTCGGTGCTGGTATTGTGCGAGTAAATACGTTAGCGTTCATAAAACGTATAAACCTACAACAATTAACGCTCCAGTCTATGTATAATCTTGGTTATATGCCAGTTATTTTTTATGCTGAGGAGACATTGCTTCTTAAACAGCAGTGTAATTCACATATAATGGTTTAAATTAAAAAAAAAAAAAGACTCGTAGTTGTTTGCGTCGCAGCGTTCATAAAACGTATAAACCTACAACAATTAACGCTCCAGTCTATGTATAATCTTGGTTATATGCCAGTTCTTTTTTATGCTGAGGAGACATTGCTTCTTAAACAGCAGTGTAATTCACATATAATGGTTTAAATTAAAAAAAAAAAACTCGTAGTTGTTTGCGTCGCTGGGTAACGATATCCACATCGCGAGTAGGGAAAATCAGTCTCGGAAGGTCATGCGATGGTGTACTGTAAATGACGACATCGATAAGCGGACACACCATTTCTTAGGTGACTCGTCTATAGACGAACGGAGCCGTTATTATTATTATTATTATTATTATTATTATTATTATTATTATTATTATTATTATTATTATTATTATTATTATTATTATTATTAGGCGAATTGCAATGCTAATGCTATGTTGAGCAATCTGTACTACGAATTGCGACCTTGCTGCAAGATTTTAAGAGCAGTGGTAAAGGAGAAATCGCAAAATTAGACCACTGCGCGTGCGAACATACGGGAGAGTACCGCGCCTTTCTTTCTTTCTTTCTTTCTTTCTTTCTTTCTTTCTTTCTTTCTTTCTTTCTTTCTTTCTTTCTTTCTTTCTTTCTTTCTTCTTTCTTTTCTTTGCACTGAAATACGTTGATATGCAGTGCCAGAGGCGTCAGTAATTGTATACTGCTGGAATGAAGCTTTCACAGTAAAACTTGGAAAATTTTGCTCCCAGCAATGGCAAATTTAGTTTCTTTACAGTTAGACGTGTTCGAACCCCCTTCTTTCTCTCCCCCTCCCCCTCCTTTTCGATCAAATTGCATACCTACGCTCCTGTACAGTGCTGCCGCCCCACTCAAAGCAGTAGCTTAGCATAGCAGCTATGGCGTTGTGCCGCTACGCACGAGGATGCGGGTTCAATTCCAGGCCACGGCGACCGCATCTTCGTTGCGAGCGAAAATCAAGAGCGTCCGTTTATACTCCGATTTATGTACCTGTATAAAAACTACGAACGGTCAAAATACGCCGTACCGCTATACGGCGTACCTCATAATCATATCGCGGCTTTGCCACGCAAAATCCCAAGAAATTATTATTGCCGGGCTGTCGTCGAGTGTTGATGGATATCGTATCGATGTAGTCCGCCCTGTTGGCACGCGCTAACGAATCGGCGTGAACTGCGGGGCAGTCGACGCACGGGTGTTTCCTTTAAAGAGAAATACGCAAAGTATAAACTATATAGCGTTGCGTTATCCCTTGCCAAGATGTGTTGGCAGGTCACGTATGGCTCTGCACGAGCGAAGACGTTGGCGGAATTCGCTGCGCTCTGCATGTGATCGGTGCCGCGCAGTTTCACTGAGGTGGCGATCTTGTCAGACGCTTTTACGGCCCCTCCGCATGGCCTGGGCCCTGGAGTGCTGCCGGCGATCGGCGTTTAATTGCGATGAAGTGTTGTACTGACCTCCAGCGCAGTTTAGCAAATAATCCTGATGGGAAGAAAATTGCGCTGTGGTCACGATTGTGTAATGGGTATGTCTGAGCGTTCGTTGAGGACTCGAGGTATAGCATAGCAAACAATATTTCGCAGGCGTGTTTAGCTTTTCTGTGCCTCGTCAACTCTGCGGCTTGTATGCCGATGAGTCTAACATCGCCTCGCTGCTGCCTCCACGGTGACGTAAGGTAGGAGCGCCCCAGAAAAAGGTTTTAAAAATCGAAAAGAAAAAGATGGAGCTAGTAATGTTGACTGAAGCGACTAACTTATTGTGGCGGCCCACAGCTGAACGTGAGCGCGTACACAGCGAGAGAAAACGGTGTACGAGTGAAAAGTGTGCAGTATATGGGGATGATGATAGGGATAACGTGGTATGGCGAGGTATAATAATAAGCAAATACAGGGCCATTTGGAAAGGGTCCAAAACAGCAGGTTGTGTCAGTTGGTTAGGAATTATCGTAAAGTTTCTCACCGTTGTCGTTTATTTTTTTCTTCTTCCTGTTGTCCGTGGCCGTGCTGCGCTGTAACGAACCTTGTACGATGGAAGGGTCCATTTTCTACACCCGCAACCTCTCGTTTTTAGATGGCATTGTTTTTTAGCGACGCTAGAGGCCAAATGATTAATAGTCTTATAGACTTATAGGGTCTAGACCATATAAGGAAACATTTGGAATAAATATATCCCCGAGGGAATGCGGTAGACATTGCCAAGCCATGACGAGCAACTTACCGCAATCTTTGGAACAGTGCTACAATGCAGTCCTACAATACGTGGTGCGCGTAGACTTTGAGATTAATTATTAAGCTCTATAGGAGGAACGATCGAACGAAAATCTATATAAGCATAACAGTAAGGGGCAAGGCAGCGCTGTTCATTAGCGAGGATGCGTGAAGTATATAGGATCGATTATATTTGAATATAAGAGGCAGAAATGTTCTTATGAAGCTTTTATAAGTGTTCGATTAGTCTTAAGGATAGATAATCGGCACTGAACGGGTGCCGAGGGTACAGAAACGCAGTCGCGGTCAACAGATAACTGTATAGGCGGTGTGGTTGCAAATAGGAAATCAGCAAGCGCCTGCCGTGGTAGCATCTTAGCGTCCAAGTTGTTGCGGTGCCGAGCTCGAGGGCGCGGGCTCGATTCCCAGCCACGGTGGCCGTATTTCGATAAGGGCAAAACGTAAGAACAGCCGTGTACCCAGATTTAGGTACACGTTAAAGAACAACAGGCGATCAAATGTATTTATTTATTTATTTTCAGTATTGCATACCTGATTGACCCAAGTAGGAGTGGAATATCGAAACATTATTACAATGCTCGTTCACGAAATAAATAATGCCACTAACAAATGGACAGGGTTATATCACTGTGATGTGCAATAAACCATGCTTTGCAATAAACCAAGAAGAGTAAAACAACATCTGTTCCAACACCTTTTTCAAAGTCAGCGCCTTTTCAAACTCAGAAACGAATCTAGTAAGATCGTTTCAGTCGGAAATAATCTGTGGAGTCTGCACAGACAATTCGGGGTTCCACTACGGCGTGCCTCATAATAATATATGATGGTAAAATCCCAGAGTTGAAAATTAATATTAGTTTCAAGCGTAATTGCGCCAAGCCGAACACGCAAATGTCGCACGGCCCCTTAATCACTTGCCTAAGACGACCGGAAGGCGAAAGCCACGCAGTTCTTCTCAGTCTACTCTGTTCATCCCGCCCGAAAGCCCCGCCACGGTGGTATAGTGGTTATGGCACTCGACTGCTGACCCGAAGGTCGCGGGATCGAATCCCGGCTGCGGCGGCTGCATTTTCGGTGGAGGCGAAAATGTTTGAGGCCCGTGTGCTTAGATTTAGGTGCACGTTAAAGAAACACAGGTGGTCAAAATTTCCGGAGCCCTCCACTACGGCGTCTCTCATAATCTATCGTGGTTTTGGGACGTTAAACCCCAGATATTATTATTCATCCCGCCCGAAAGCTTTCCGCGCCCAACGTGGTTCTGCACTTCCTCCGGGATCGGAGGAATAGGAAGCTTTGCTTGACCTTTGTGCACCTCACGTGGTTTTGCAGCGCCTCCGTGATCGGCCCACCTTTGACCAAGCGATGTCGCGTGATGTGACGTCATGGTCACGTCGCGATGACGTCATAGGGTGACGTAATTACATGATGATTTTTTTTTTGCATCACTCATGCTGACGCCACCGACGGTCACTGTTCGCATTTGTTGAGACAACGAAGACTTTCGCCTTAATAACTGGCGGATGGGCCTCCGTGCAATCTATATAAAAACCACGGTGATAAAAACACAGGCGGCTACCGTATACAATGGCGTGTCGTATAAGTCAATACTGTTACGTACGCAAACCGCGTCTCGACCGTTGACCACGTTACTGCTATCGACGGACCTTAATCGCCAGGTAATCGTCGGTGCGTGACTATCATAACAAAGCGCGCTGTGCACAAGACGGAAGAGTTTTTCCTTCGCATCGCGCGAAGCAGTGGGGCAGCATGCGGAAGGGCTGCAGAAAATTGGCCGCTCCGCCTGCACGATCTCGAAACCGTTTCGCTAATCGGCCGGCCCCGGCTTTCTTCTTGGGGCGCGCCTCTCGAAAAAAGCATTTGATAGCGCAGCGAGCTGGGATGATAGATGCAACGGTGCACGCATTACTGTGCCTGGAAGAAGAAAGAAAGAAAGCGGGCGTGTAGGCATTTTGAGCCAGCTACTTCATGAGGCCACAACAACAGCAGCAGCTCTTAGACGACCGGAAGCTGCTGGCGGAAGTATTGATAGCTCTGTTGCGGTCGGCTTTGAAGGGTCGTTCATCTGCAGTGGTCTACGTAAGCCAAGCTGTAATGAATAAATGTGACTTTTTATGGCGACGCGCTGACGCGTGAGCACTGTGGCCGTTCGATTATATGCCGACCTGTATGGGTTTCTGTGGAGAAACTTCCCGTCTTCGTGGCAGCTTCCGGTACGTCTCCTCTGGCGCTGTCTATCTGCTGGATTTCGTAACACGCGCTGTGTCATGCGACGATATAGGTGGTGCACGCTTCCTCGCTCGAAGCTTCCTTCCTCCGGACGCAAACGTCGCGGTTTTTACCTGATGCGTCGTGCCAGGTTGCGTATGTAGCCGGCGTTCCAGCGTGATATTGATATATACATCCTGCATGCAGCTCGAAAAGCAAATTCTTTCGCGCCCACTGCACATACTGTCTTCCAGTGCTGAGCAGACGGCGTCCCTTACAAAGATCAATTTAGACAGTCTATAGACTGCCTAAACCCATTTTTAGACAGTCTATAGACTGTCTAAATATATTTTTTTGTAAGGGGTCGGTTTAATTTCATTTCTGGCACGCCGTCATTCGTACTCGAAAGGGGACGTAAAAGCCATCCGCGTATACATGGTTGTTCTCGTTATTATAACTCCAGATTGTAAGAACTAATCCATCGTTGGTTCCTATGTATACCAGTGGCTACAAAAATAAAGAATTCAGTGCAGTGGCGGATCCAGAGGGGAGGCGGCAGGGGCGATCGCCCCCCCTAAAGCCTGTGTCATCACCCCCCCCCCCTGCCTGCAATGCCTGCCGCCCAGATCTTTTATCAATTTGCTTCGCCTACCGTTACACAAAAGCGGCAAGGAAAATCTTGTCCCCGGCCTCTACCTCTCTCCTCATCCCTACCCTACCAATCCCCCCCCTCTCCCCCCGGTCAGGTGAAGAGCCGTCCCCCCTAAAGTTGGCACCTGGATCCGCCCTTGATTCAGTGCTGACAGAGGCGAACTAAGGAGGATGACTACAAAGGACACACGATGCGCTACTTCCACATTTATTTCCAGGAAGAACATATGCTTTTATATCCTCAAGACATGATGTGGTGTGCGCACTCTCAGTACACACTAGTCAACAGATAATGAAATTCTTTTTCAGACAGTGAGAGGTAAGGCATGCTGAAACAGCTGTCCCCTTTCTTATCGTCATGGCTTCGATTATTTCTCCAGCATATGTGTCCGCGCTAGTCTGTATTGTTGAACAGTGCTACTAATTAGACTTACATGCATTCTGTCTCTGCCATTGAATGACAGGATGACCGACGTCTTTTTTTTTTTTTAGCTTTATAATTGTGTTCTTACAGACGCGTTCGTTGAGGCACCCGCCTGCTTGAACAGCGTAACATTACCCGCAGTAGAGTGGGATACGATAAACCATGCGCACAGCCTGCTTGCATTGAACTCAATTATCTTTGTTTCGTATTGCTCTGCGGGGTTCTTCTGAAGCCATGGCGACAGGAAGTTTGAGGGATGACTGTGTAAGCATGCCTTCCGCCGCATTACCGGGCAAATCAATTTGTTACCTGGAGGTATACAGTGCGCATACCGCATCGCGTTTTGAATTACAAATTCATGTTCTTCTTCTAAATCAATGAGTTATCAAACATCGTGCGTCCTGCGCCCTTCTTTCTTTGTCCGCGTCGCACAGCGCTAAATTTTTCGTTCTGTACACCAAACTGCCGCCTTGGCTCTGCATGGGGTCGCTCAACGAGTGGCTCGATCATTCTTCGCGGATGGCATAGTGAGTAGTAACGGGTGCCATAAACGTGGGGATGTTCTACTCCACACGTGACCACCTTCTACAGCATGACGTTAAGGAAAACCTAAATTCGCTTGCAAAAAAAAAAAAAAAACAAGTTCAAAACTTTATAGCCAATTATTCACGGTCCTTTAATACTTTCCTAGAAAAGTATGAAAAAACCTTCGCATTACGCAGTGTATTTTACCAGAGGTTTCTTCGAGATCCGTGCAGTGCAGTTATTCACTTAACGCAAGAAAAATCAAGTGAGATGGATAAACAGGGAGATAAACGTTATGCGAGTCCACTTAATGCGTTGCAGAGATAAACGCCAAGCTTTATGGGTCGTTGTGCGCTGTTAACTCTTTTCTTTCTTCTCTCCTTCCGGTTAGCGTTACGCTTGTGACCCGTCAACAGTTCCACTTCATAACTCTGTTGGAATGCTATTGACTTTTCTAGCCACAACGAACCGAGCTGCTGACGGTTCACTCACGTCCATCTGTGCCATGTGCCATTTCGTTTCTTAATGGCCGCATTCTGTAATCATTAATCGCTTCCGCATGGCCATGAGTTATTGCTTGGATTTGTCTCATACGCACGCATGACGCCATATCGGTCCCTGCCGGCGGCAAGTTATATTTTCGTCCACTTTACTTTCTTCACATTTATATCTTAATTACTACAAATGATATCCTTTATACTTTCCTTGGCATTATGGTCTGTTAGTTCTCATTAATATTCATCTTAGAGAGTTGTGGTGTTGGGGGGCTGTCGATCAAGCTCCTCGAGTTCTTTTGTGCTCTCCCTGCGTTTTGTTCGCCAGCCGCCCGCAAGGGAAGTACAAAAGAACGCAACATCTCGGGTATTCGCAATCCTCTTGGGAGCCGTGGCACTAAAATTGTCTATATTAAATGATTTAGTACTAGGGCGCTCCAAGCTGCTTGCGTATACCCAAGCTTTAGCGTTCTTTTGTACTCTCCTTGCGGGCGGCTGGTGTACAGAACGCAGGGAGGAGTACAAAAGACCGCTATAACGTGGGGCCCCAAAGGCTTGTGGGCCGCGGTACTAACATGATCGATTATTAACAGCAGAGCTGTTAAGGCTAGCCGTAATTTGTGGGGCCTATCAGAAAGTTATCATCATCGTAAACGGGTATGTGCCACAGAGATTGGGCAAATCCCACTACTCACCACTGGTCCACTAAAAATGAAGAAGGCAGCAGTTAGCCCAATAAATGGCTGCGAAACGACGGCGTCGAGCCGAAGGCCCCGAGTACGTACAACGAGAGAATACTAGTGAACGGGAAAGGCAACGGCGCCGCTGCGAGAAGACCCCGAAGCGATGGAAGGCCTACGCCAACGACGACGTGCCCGTAGATCTGAGAGGTGCGAACGCTCGGTTTCAGCGCGAGGTTCTGTCTCTGCAGTTTGGACAACAGTTTTGTGTATGTGACTGTCTGTGGTTTAAGTCGAAGCTCTCTGCGCTGCTGAAAACCAACGTAGAAACAATCTAGCATCACCTAGCTAAAGCATAGCAACGACGTAGAAGCAATCGAGAAACAACCTACATCACCTAGCTAAGACCTAGAAACAACCTATAAGCGACCAGATTACTCTTCAGAATCGTCCAGTTTCGCTGTTTCAAGCCTTGCGCGGCTTAGTGCAAGCATCGCCTCCCCCCCCCCCCTTTTTTTTTAATTAATGCGGGTTTGCGTTCGGGCTCGCTTCTTGATGTTTTCGATTGCGTGACCTTACAGACAAGTTCGTGTATCGGGTGAAATCAGCATTAGCCTAGTCGCCAAAAAATCCCTGTATGGTAAAAAAAAGCACAACTTTTAAACCCGTATACTGTATCATGTTTGCCGTTCGATGCTCGTGCTGTGGTTCGAAATGTATATCTCCGCTAATAAAGTGCGTATGTATACTACGCAAGAGGCACGCTAGCAAGGCAAGCATTACAAGAAACAATGCTTGCTATCATCCCCCCCCCTCCCCCGCTTTTCGCTTCTGTCGTTTATTTTCGTGTTCGCAGTTTCTTAGACTATGCCCGTCGTTCTGTTTTAATAAATGTTAATTATGTTTTCCATTGTATCTTCTTTTTTATTCTCCACTGGAGAAAACGTATCTTCATATAACATGATACAGAACGTGTCTGGGGATATCGAGCACTAAACTGACTATATTGATCTCGTAAATATTGCTATGATATAGAATGAAAAAAATAAAAAAAAGAAACTCCGGAGGACGCTAGAGCTTCGCCTTCAAGATTCGAGGGCGATAGCATAATCGGGCCCCGTGCGCATCGCCTTCAACCGTGCCGCAAGAAAAGGAACGCTTGTGCGTAACATAGGCCTTTTCAAACTATCCTAGATTGCCTACTGCAAGTACAGTGGCGCAGTGCCCACTACGCCATAATTCTTCCTTTTGCAAATGGGCGAAGTGCCCATTACGCGTCCGTAAGGTGCCACACGCATCTGCGCAGCTGCACAGTTTTTAATCAGTGAGCAGCTTTAAACCGTAGAAGAACTGATAGCTGGGCCAGTTGGTGATAATACTTGAACATGTTTACCTTAGCGCAACGACGGTTGATGGAACACAGGCGTTCGTTGCAAGGAAATGTTTACTCGCATGTGTCCCAGCATGTTGCGCAGTGCCATTGCGCACCCATCTTTCATGAGGCTGAAGTGCTATGCCCCGCCACGGTGGTCTAGTGGTTATGGCGCTCGACTGCTGACCCGAAGGTCGCGGGATCGAATCCCGGCCGCGGCGGCTGCATTTTCGATGGAGGCGAAAATGTTTGAGGCCCGTGTACTTATATTTAGGTGCACGTTAAAGAACCCCAGGTGGTCGAAATTTCCGGAGCCCTCCACTACGGCGTCTCTCATAATCATATCGTGGTTTTGGGACGTTAAACCCCATATATTATTATTATTACTGAAGTGCTATCGACACACCGAGATCAAACTACAGGAGAAATTATTGAAGCTTATAATATCAGAAAAAGGGGAGAACAGTGCATTAGTGTGCCTTCTATTGCCCTACATGATAGCGAGGTTAGGTTTCTAGAGAGCACGATATCTTAACTTCTCTGGTGTTGGAGAGTACACGTGGTCTGCGTGAGGCTCTTTATTCTTCAGGATGTCAGCTGACCTGCCGTTTCATTGGTTTTGTGTGTCACATGGGTGGGAGGGTTGAAGTGCCCCCTTTTCGTTCTTCTCTTCTAATAAAATATTCAGTTGCGAGTCAGCGCTGTGGTTTGTCTCCTCTTCTCTGTGTCCTCGTCGTCGTTGCGCTAAGGTAAACATGTTCAAGCTTTAAACCACCCACTCGTTGTGCAATTCACATGTTTTGACGCCTGGCGCGATTCTATGCTTCTACCACGCAATATTACATGCGTTATGGAGATTCTTTCCACTACATGATAACTATATAGTGTTTTTCCCCCAAGCAGTTTCAAAGCATTATCGTCGCTCTGTGGTAGAACACCTGCTTGCCGCGTAGACGGCCTGGGTTCGATTATCACTCGAACGAAAGATTTTTATTATTTATTTTATTTGCATCTTTCTACATGACATTCATATAGTGTTTTTTTCTTTCTTTTTTGAAGAAGTTTCAAGTAGTATCGTGGCTCTGTGGTAACACACCTAGCTGTTTGCCACGCAGACGGCCTGGGTTCGGTTCTCACTCGAACCGAAGATTTTTTTATTATTTATTTTATTTGCATCTTTTTCGATTTTTCGGTGACGGACAAGATGATGATTTTTCACTCACAACCGACGACACCGACGCCAACACCGAAATGTCCGCGAAATGAGCTCATTAACGCTGTGGCGTTAATATGTACTCTGAAAAAAAAATGCTGCGCACAAGACTTCGTCATAACCGCGTTTGACGGTTGTCCGGCTCGTGGAACACTATTCTTGTTTAGCCATGATGGTCTCGAGCGTGTCGATTACTTAAAACTTTCGTGACCGCACCTATTCCCATCGATAGTATGTTATCGATGACTTCAAGTTCAAATTTTGGCGCTGTCTTAGCGCTTCTGGACAGCTAATGCCATTTAAAGGGTAAAAGACAAAGTATTATATTAGTGTCGCTCTTGAGTTTTTTTTTTCCACCACGGGGGGATTTTTAAAGCTCTTTCGCAGTCGGTGAGGTGAGCGCTCGTGGTTTCGCTTGCAGCGTCGACGTCGCTCGCGGGTGCTCCACGAAAACAGCGAGTTTTGACGGATTCCGATGAATCTCAGCGTAAATCTCTGGGTGATGGTAGCACCACATATACGGAAGACGACTTCGATTCGTCAGACTTCAGTACGGACGGCGATAGTGGGTCAAACCGCCCCGGAACATCAGCAGGTATTCGCCAGTAAGTAACGCTCTGTCCTTGGGCCGTTTTATCGCTGGCGCGCGTGGACGTAAACGTATCCGGTGCGTACTAAAGGTCACAGCTGTTATCTGCAAGGTGTCAACTTTGTTCAGGCGGGGGCATATGGCGCGGCCTTCAGAAAGAGCGGAGTTCTCTCCGCGAAGACGGCACGGAGTGGACCTTGACCTAGCACTTTGGAGTGCCGCGCGGAGGCGTCTTCGTGTTGTTTTTCACCGCAGAATTCGTCAGAGAGACATGCAACCTCACAAACAAGTATGCGTGGGGGCATATTTTCGAAAAGCCGAAGAACAGTGATCCAACGCTTCTTTCACCGCGTCGAGAAACTGCTTCGCGCGGTGACATGATAGGCACTAGTGCTCAGTATTTTTGTATATATGTAAATAACTTTTGTATTTACAGAGCTTATATTTGCAGTGTTATTCTATAAGAGCTTTGTGTTTAAAAAGCATATTTCGATTTTTTTTTAATGTTTACCTGGGCAGGGTAGCATTGGCGTTATGAACTTTTTATTTTTGTTGCACTTTTTTTAGAGTTTTTTGATAATATTCGTAATTAATCAGTTGTTTGAAATTAATACTGTTGGAAAGACCAATGCTTCTTCTATCATTTGATATCCTACAATTTAGTATCAATCAGTTTATGTGGCAGAAAAAAAATATTTCCTGGACGACCTAAAAACAACCGATTATTCCGCGGTCACTAAAGTGTTAAACAGGCTTCAATTTTCCATTATGTAACTGGGAGAGAAAGATGTAGGGAAGACAACCTTGACGCCGGAACGTGGGCGCTGTTGTAAAATGCGGCGTGTGCGATTCTCATCTTCCATTAGGCGCGATGCGAGTGTTTTGGATTCTGCGGCCGCGTGAGAGAGACGACATCGATCGTTGACCTCGCAATTGCCCGCGTCGTTTTGCGTCAGAAGCGATAGATAGCCGGACTGGGACTGGTGCTCTTCGCAGTGTCTTTATCCCATCCTGTTTGCCGTGCATGCCCAGCGGACGCGGTTCACTTATATAGACTACAAAGACATGGAGAGACCTGTAGGAGACGGGAAGATCAGTGCTGTTGAAGTAGGAGGGCAGAATAAGATTTAGAAGAAAAAAAAGAGAGAGGGGGAAACTACGTAAAGGAACTCGTTATCTTGACATCACTTTATATAGAGTTCAACTGGTAAGACTGACTTTGCTGCCGTTTGCGCACACGATGCAAATCACAGAGAGGCTGAAGAAGGGTTGGACTTTTAAGATACGACCAATTGATTCGAAGTGTGTTAAGAACAAAATTTGACGTTGCGTTGACGGAAAGTGCCAGGAGCCCAACATTCGTCCGTCAGAGGAGCCTTGACAGATTTTAAGGCGAAAGCCTTCGATGTGTCATCAAGCACGAAAGTTTACCGTCGGCGGCGTCAACACGAGTGATGCAAAAAATCACGTGATGACGTCACAGATGGTCAGAATTTGTGACGTCATCATTACGTCACTGTGACGTCATCACATGATATCGTCGCTTGGTCAAAGGTGGGCCGATCACGGAGGCAGTGCGAAACCACGCTAGGCGCAGAAAGCTTTCGGAAGGGGGCGGGGCAGGATCAAAAGATGGCTTTCGCCTTCGAGTCGTCTTAGGCGAATGCATAAGGGACCCCTGTGAGTTTTGCCTGATTGCTCATGTCTATATATAAGCATTTATTCACTGTGAGCTCTACAGCCCAGCGTGATACGTGTAGTCGATTCCATATGTAGAGCCACTGTTGTCGCCGTTAACAGGTGCCTGTAGATAGTATCGCCAGGATGGCAGAGAAGGCTGTGTACGCCACGTACACGTTGTGCTGTATTATATATCATGTAGTCGATGCACACGACTTCGGTGTCGCGCCAGTGGCGATCTCGAGGTCTGCAAGTTTCTGTGAAACTCTGAATGATGCGAATAAATGAGTCCCATTTAAGACATACGTGGGAGGTGTTGCTGAGAAGGAAACAGAACGAACAAGAACGCCAGCCCATAGAAAGCTCGTTCCTTTGGACACCGGGGCTGCATATATCTAAGCGGGGACTTCCGTCTATTTATTTCCCGCTTACTTCGCGCATTCGGTTGATTAAAAAAAAAAACGCATCGTGCTATAATATGCGTATATGATGCGACGCTTTCGGGTGCGGAGTCGTATACGTGTCACTCGTGCCAGACCTTGCACGTTGTATATAGCCCGCACAGTAAACTCGCGCTGTAAACGACAGCCGGCGCAGCACGAACACTCTGTACGAAATAATAGGACTGTATGCAGCCGACATATACGGTCTCTCTATTCGTTAGTGATGGAAGAGACAGCGGTCTCTCGGGCGTGTGCGCTGAATGCCGTCAACGTGGTCGCACGCCGCGCAGACGCGCCTCCTTAATTTCCGGTCCTTAATTTATTTGCGTGGGCGCTTATAGTATACATGCGTGAAGCTATAGGCGCGGCCAAGTAATCAGCGTACGTCATCGTCGACAATGCGCGTGCGCTGAACTACGCTTTAATAGCGCGAATGCATTGAATGAAAGATAGGAGATCACGTGCTATAGGGCTAGTGCGTGCGCGCGGTGATGAGCACAGCACACCTGTGCCGGATATGTGTCAAGGTTCGCGACACTTTATATGGAAACACTCTCTGCCTAGAGTCGCAATTAAGTGGCACAAAGCGTATTACTTGTCTTCTATGCCTTGCCGTTTCTCTTAGGAGCGGGTGTATGTGGCTCATTATATGCACAGCTGGCTATCAGTTAATTTAATGTATGGAACATACTAATTATGACATCATTTAATCCTCTGCCGTCCTGGATTACGGATCCCTTACCAGCTATAGTATACTATACCGATTATCCATCCTACTTGTTACGTGGCCTGCCTTAACGCGAATGTCGGCTGCTCCCTCTTGTTCTTTGTTTTATGCCGCTGTTCTCGCGTCTCCTAAAATTACGCGTAATATATTTCGTTTCATCGCTCGTTACGAGATCCATGCCTTCTCATTCATCTTCGTTATACCCTCCAAACTTAGCACCGGTTAGAAGTCAATGATTGTACACTTCTCCTTTCAAGCATACATGCAAGCTGGCTGCCACTTGTGATTTGGTAATGCCTGCCATACGTGCTCCAACGCATATGCGTTCTTACGTAAACTTTCTTCTCGTTATCAGGGTCCCCTGTGAGTGATTAACCTCGATTAGGGGCAGCGGCCCCCGCTCTCCCAATCATCGAATGGCGGGCGCCATGTCAGCCCCATACCTTAATATTCAGTCGAGCCCGTGCCGTCATTGTTTAAAGTGCAGGGATATTACAGCCAGGCAGGCTTTTGACATTAATGGCGCTGAAACTTGCCCCCCCCCCCCCTCCTAACGGAGAACCCTGCTGCGCACGGTCAGCCTTTGCTACAGTAACAGTTTCGATAACCGCAGGGGAACGGCACCTTCACGCAATAAGATCAGCTGTCTTCTAGATACTTATTACCGCAAGTGCGAACGTGTCTTCAGCGGCGCGAGAGTTGCGCCAGTGAATCGTCCTGTCTTGCAGCTGAAGCTTGGAAAATCGTGCCGTTACAGTTCTCATCCGCCCCCATCGTCCGCGCACGCGGCCAGACGAAACGCGCGATGAATTGCCTCTTTGACTTCCCATTTATTTTTTTGTCGCGATACGCTTTGTGTCGTTTTACTTTTATCGCGTTTGGCGCGTAGCTACGCAATTTGGGCTTGCCGAATGGCGGTGGCACACATTCGCAAAAGCGTGCCGCTGCAGTAACGACATGCCATCCAGCCGGCACTTACGCAGGATGCGCGGCGATTTCGCACTCGCATACCGCGTGTGGTTCGTCACCGTTCGTGGGTTTCGCGACCTTGAGTGCGAAACAGCACCACCATTCTTCGAACTAAGATGGCGCCGCCGGAGGGATTCTTTGCTGTTTCGAGGTGATCCAGTTTGTATCTGTCAGCCATACGTGACAATCAGTCAAGCCAGTACGACATGCCAGCCAATAAACGCAGGCCCGTAACTAGGGGGGGGTTGAGGGGGTTCTGACCCCCCCCCGAAATTTTTTTGATGCTTTAACTTTTCGGGTGATACTAAAATATTTACACGCCTTCACAGCGACCCCCAGCTGCCAAAGTTACACTGCAACTTTCCTGGCATTGCTTCCCTCTTCTTCCTTTCTTCAAACCTACCAGAACACCTCAGCGCTCCCTCCCCCGCACGCGCACCTGCCCTATTTGTACAGCTTTGCACTTCGCCCTCGCGTTCCTTCGAGTCTTTTCTTTTTCGTCTTTCACCCCGTAGCAGCTCCTTTATTGATTCCAGATGCTTTCCTTGTGCATTGCCGCTGGAGAAGTTATCCGTCTGTGCGGACCGCACGTGTCGGCTTTGGGTTTCTACGAAAAGCGCGTCTCCTTCTGTGAAAGTAAACAGTTCGACAGCAACGGCAACACCAACACGACGTGCGCAAATTTGCCAGGGAACGAAACCCCTAAGCGGAAAAACTCAGCGGCGCATTCCGAGGACGCAGGCTGCAGGGTAAACTTTTCTCAAACTGTAGTCTTCGCCACCGAAACGAATCATCGAAGATGACATCTACTGAAAGACTGGCATATCCGAGCAACTTCGAACAACCTTAACCACACGCAAGGAAATCTACCTCTTCTGTACACACAAGGTATATGCGCCTCCCTACAAAGCACACAAAGCGAGGATACAGCCGGCACACAATCCGGCACCAGCGGTCAACTTTCACAGGAGAGAAAAAACGCCGCCAAGCTGGGCTGCGCGCGGGAGTACAGAGGCTGACGTCACAGCCTACAAAGTGCATTTTTGGGGGGTCACGGCTATTTAATTAGCGCAGCCCAGAGAGAATTATGCAGGCGCCCAGGGAGCCGTCTGTGAAAAGGTGACTTTTTCACAGGAACGGAGCAACACCTGCTTTCTGGACTGTACCACGGGAGTGCAAATGTCTCGGCAGTGCATTCTTGGGGGGTTCACGTATATTAAGGGGAGTATGGAGTGCCCATGGAGTCTTCTGTGAAAAGGTCTTTAAGTAGCGTTAATCCAGTTTGCTGCAGCGGGAGTACAATAATGGTCCTGCATGCACACCAGCTGTAGCGGCGTTCAGAAAACACATGCGCCACGCGGGAGCCGGCGCGTTCATCACACTTCTACATTCTAGCCACTGTAAAGTGGATAAGAGAGGAAGAAAACATCGCCCGCCGTTCACGCCAGGCAGTCGAAGCAGTCGCAAACGTCTTTTTGGAGCCACTGGCCACTTCTGTGTGCGTGCACAGGATTGCGGCAGCAAAATGAAAAGACACTCTGCAACAACGAAGCAAAGGAGTCTTGCGTCTTACTTCAAGAAAGTTCGAACCGATGAAGCGGACGGAGAAGAACCGCCTCCTTCGAAGGATAAAACTTCGCCCTCCTCAGCACTGGTGGAAAGCCAAGCGCGTCGGAACTTCTGTAGCGACTCAGGAGAATGCACCGGTTTATGTGAATCACCTGAGAACGAACACAAGCAGGACACCCATGCGCCGCCGGAAAATGATGGTGGCCGCAGTGCAACTCCAAGTGACCTTTGTTCTACAGTCAACTCTGGGCAAAGTGACGCCTTTACCACTGGGCAATGCCCAAGGAAGGTGAGTGGCATGGCACCTACACATTCTGGTTCGCCTCCCCTCTGTGCGACGAATGCGAATATTTTGGACTTGGGACTGTTTGTCTCGAAAAGCAATAATGTAAATGATCCAGAGACGACGGAGAAGCTGCTGCTCAATCCGTGGACCCCTCCGGCTAACTATGATTATCCAGCCACAGGGAAAAGGAATCTGAAGTTCCAACCTCACTGGGTAGATCGTTACCCATGGCTTGTTTATTCAGAGAAGCTTCAAGGAGCATTATGCAAATATTGCGTAGTCTTCGCAAGCGAGTGTGCAGGAAAAGGGGAGCACCAGCGCTTGGGCTGTTTTGTAACTAAGGAGTTCACCAATTACAAGAAAGCCATGGACGCCTTTAAGAGCCACGCATCCAGCAGTTATCACGCCATGTCAACAACGCTATCGGAGAACTTTTTAGCAGTCCGGTCCCGCTCACAGCATGACATCTTAACACAACTTCCGCCTGCTTAAAAAGCAGGCGGAAGAAAACCGCAAGAACTTGCTGCCAATAATAGAAACAATCCTTTTCTGTGGCAGGCAAGAAGTACCGCTTCGCGGCACAGACGACTCTGGTCCGATAAATATGTCTGAAGTGCTGCCATTGAAAAATGATGGAAATTTCCGCGCACTGCTTAGGATGAGAGCAAAATGTGGAGATGCCGCCTTGAGAGCTCACATGGAAACATCTCCGGCGAATGCGCTGTACACGAGCCCAAAAATTCAAAATGAGTTGATCACCCTCTGTGGTAAAATCATACAAAGAAAGATAGTTGAAAACGTCAACTCAGGTTCGTGTTTTTCAGTTCTAGCTGACGAGGCCACTGATATATCTCGCACCGCCCACATTTCCCTATGTGTAAGGTACGTTGGACACGACACGTCGGGAGTGCCCATACTTAAAGAAGATTTTGTAGATTTCGTTCCCGTGTACGATCTCACTGGCAAGGCGCTGGCGAGCACAATCCTGAACAGCCTTAGAGGTCATGGCTTTGACCTGAACCTACTTTGCGGGCAAGGATACGACGGCGCGGCATCAATGAGCGGCCACCTTAACGGTGTTCAAGCCTTCATTCGTCAAACAGCGCCCAAAGCGTTGTACGTGCATTGTAGCGCCCACTCGTTGAACCTTGCTCTGCTTCACGCATGCAAACTCCCCAGCATCCGCAACTGTTTGGGAACTGTATCCTCAACCTGTACGTTTGTGAGAGCTTCGCCACAGAGGACGAACCAACTGCGAGACAAAGTAGAAGATTTAACACAAGAAAAAAGAAAATCAGTTCTCTCCTTTTGCCAAACAAGGTGGGTAGAGAGTCACGATGCACTTCAGCGTTTCCTTGAACTGTACGTGCCTATTGTACAATTCCTCGAATATTTGGAAGAAGAGGCCGCGTCATCTGATACTTCATCAAAAGCTTCTCAACTGCTCAATGCCATTACGAAGCCCGAGTTTGTCGTTTCGCTTCAGATCTGTAGCGACCTCTTCTCTTTGACACTGCCACTTTGCAAGTTTCTTCAAAAAATTGACTGTGACTTGGCTCAAGCGTGCGATCACGTAAAGAATGTTATAGACGTTCTTTCCACAAAAAGGGCTAGTGCGGAAACGGAATTTAATAAGATTTTTCTGAAGTCGCTCTCTTTGCTGAAGATCACAAATGTTGAGATGGCCCTACCACGCATCACTGGAAGGCAGATGCAAAGAAGCAACGTACCTTCTGCTACTCCCGAAGAGTACTACCGGAGGAATGTGTATTTGCCTTTGCTGGCTGACTTCGAAAATCAATTAAGAGACCGGTTCGATGCCCATAGAAGGTCGTGGTTGGCCTTAACATGCTGCTGCCGAAATTCTGCGCATCGGCTAGCCTTTCTGATATTGATGATGCAGTGCAGTTTTACCTTGGCGACATTCCTTCCGCTAATGTCATCGAAGCAGAGTTCACACTGTGGGTGAACAAATGCTGCCAGATCGAAGAAAAGAATCGCCCAGCTTGTGCTTTACAGGCCTTAGAGATGTGCAACCGCGACTTTTTTCCGAACATCCACAGCCTACTTTCTATCCTGGCGACTTTACCCGTGTCGACGTCGACCCCGGAACGGACTTTTTCCACACTGAGAAGGCTGAAGAGCTACCTTCGAAATCATATGAACAACGACAGATTGACCGGACTATCACTGCTCAGCATCCATCGAGAACTTCAAGTGACCCCAGAACAAGTCCTCACAGAATTTTGCAAGTTGCCGAGAAGGAAAAACTTCCTCGTTTAAACTTCCCTCTATGTTTCAAGAGTCGATTAAAAGCTAAACCCAGCTAGCCCAAGCTTCAACCCTTCTATTCTTTCGCAATTACGAGGAAACTATCCAGCAAGCAGAATGTGCGAACGGTAACAAGAAGATCGGAATGTCGGGCGACTTGTTTGTTTGCTTGCATACATACTGTCACGGACTGCCATTTTTGCGACCCGGCGTAACGGCAAATTAACGGGCGCCGCACTCCCCCGCTGACCGGTGGAACCGTTCGCTCATGAAAAGACTGGTCTTTAGTGCAGGGAAGTACTGAATGGGGTGTTCTTCTTCAAACGTTAGTCGCCGATGTTTGATCCTTTGTACCTACGGCGGCGTCGGCAGGGTCGTCAAAGGCCGCGATGCACCCCGAACCAGCTGTAGACTGCAAGACGCACCGGCTGAAACCAAGGAAACTGACCATTCCCACGGGCAAAACTGCTTGTGGACAAGCCGTATGAGAGAACCCCAACAGGTTGTCACTCTCGCTCAGTTGAGGACCCTCTCCTAATTAAAAAGGGACGCGGTCAATATATTTTTAGGGTTTCTAACAATGAAACGTGCATGATTGGACCCATGTAGAGGTCTCTTTTCCCCCAGGACGAGAATGAGGGGACACGGAGGTCGATTTAAGCGCAGGATTTCGCCTTGCTAAGCAGTCTAGTTGCTGACCAACATGGTGTAGAAGGAGATCAAGAAGTATCCCTTAAGTGGTTGTGGCTCCGTATCGGCTGGCCACCTAAACTTAGCCATTCGTCTAGTTGTGACGCGAAATTAACGTCTGTAACGTAGGCATCGGTACTTGAATCTCGAGTAAGTTCAACCTGCCCGAGATCGGCTTCAAGCACTAGCCTACCGGAAACACCAGCGCTGCAACACCGCCGACATCGCAGTTGTGCCAGAACTCTCTCTGACTTCTTGCATCCGATTGTCGTGGACTCAACGCTGCCGGTCATCACAGGTATCCCTTCACCTGTTTATACCTTCGGACTTTCTCATCTGTAGTTTTATTGTTGGTTAGTTTTGTGTAGTTTGTAATACTTCTCTCTTGTAAGCTGATTTATTGATTTATATGTATTTTGTTAGTTGGTATTAAGTGTTGTACTAGATTCCTCGTGCTGCAATATCACTAGAGTTTTGTTTTTCCCCACACACGTCTCTGATCTCTTCACTGTCTCTGCTTACGTACGGAACGACCTAACCTGCTGCCATTCCCGTCGCCGACTTCGCGCTGGCGACGCTAGAGTGGCAGCTTGTAACACATACATACCGTTTTTGTACCGTGGTTACATTGTGCTACTTCATCAGGAGCCGTTGGTCGCGGTGTCCCCGGCTTTGGTGGTGCTATTGTCCAAACTTATTTCTTGCTTTAACCAGAATTTGAGGTTGACATACCAATTTCTTTATTTGGGTACAAATAATTGAAAAGTACCATCGAATTATTACAAGTAAGCGATGTACTTGATTTATTCACAAAAATAAGCCAGTATAAATCTTAAAAAATGGCAGCCGTTCTACACGCAAACCCCCCCCGAAAAAAATTCCTGGGTACGGCCCTGAATAAACGGGAGAAAAATTTCATAAAAACGTGCGCAGGATTGCTCTACTGGTGATAAAATGACCAATAACGACCACATAACGACCTCCGTTCATTGGCGTAGCCAGCGGAAACAGCACCCCCCCCCCCCCCCCCCGAAAAAAAAATTCTGGCTACGTTCCTGCCTCCGTGAGTGATGTAGCATTTCTTAGAAAATTACGTACACGACTAGCTGGTGTTCTATAGCAGCATATGTCCCAAGCTTGGTCTTCCATTATATCTTACCGAAAAGGCGGCCGGGATATCCTCGTGGTTGTGGATGTGGTGTGTCCTTTTATATTCTTTTGTCCGTGTCGTTTTTGCGCTGCATTCAAGATGTTCAAGAACTATTGCCAACCAGCCCAGCTGTAAATTCTTCTGAATTTCGTATGCCCTTCTTCAAAATGTATATTAGAGCGATTACTGTACCTCCCGGCACAAATTCAGAAAATGACTTTGTGCATGCGTTTCACATTGAAGTTCTGCCAAGGTCAATTTTCTCCTCCTCGCACATGCGTCGTCATGGCAATGGACATGCGCAGTGTTGGTTTGTTCTCTGCCATGTACCCATCTCCGTCGGTCGGCGAGAGCCGCGAGCCGGCAGGCGCGTGCGCTTCGAGACAACGCCTGTCACGTAATTTCCCCGCTGGCAATACGAAGAGAAATGTCAACAGCGTGCCGTTGCTTGCCGTGCGGGGGCTAGCTCCGACACGCGGGACACCGCCGCGGCATGCCTTCCGCGGTAGTTGCCGTTATCTTCGTTTAACCGCCTTCAACCCATGGCCGTCGCCCCCCCCCCCCCCAACCACACCAGCGTGATGCTACCCCCCGCCCCCAAATAATATATAAGATCCTGCCGACGCCCATGGATGAACGACAGTTCAATAAAAATTTTCAGTTCATAGTTGCGCTCGTCTTGTGTGTTTCCTCCTCCTTATTTTTGTCTTTGTTTTACATCCGCGCTGTTCCTTGAAAAAATGTACGATCACCAACTCGCCCAAATATGCATCCTTCTT
Source organism: Rhipicephalus sanguineus (assembly GCF_013339695.2). NCBI lineage: Eukaryota > Metazoa > Arthropoda > Arachnida > Ixodida > Ixodidae > Rhipicephalus > Rhipicephalus sanguineus. The sequence continues at coordinate 110,346,705 of NC_051178.1, read as the reverse complement.
CAACCACGGCATTTCTTTGATCCATTTTGCTTTACTTTGCCTTATGACATCGAAGTGTACGCAGTAATAAAGCCCTAGCTCTTCCAAATAAAGTCCAATGAAGACATGGCCCATATGAATCTGCATCTAATTGTGTGCGTCTGCTTCTTCACGAAGTGCCACCATATGTACTTACAAGCGCCTGCATTTATGTTGCTTGTGCAGGTACAATGCGGGTCGCGTGTACACGTACATCGGCGAGGTGTGCGTCTCGGTCAATCCGTACCGGACGCTCAACATCTACGGCCCCGACCAGGTGGCCGACTACAAGGGCCGCGAGATCTTCGAGCGACCGCCACACGTGTTCGCCATCGCCGACGCCGCCTACAAGGAGATGAAGCGCAAGTCTCGTGACACTTGCATCGTCATTTCTGGTACGTATATACACTCCTATGCCGGCCGTGAACACTCGTACTGCTCAAGTGAAAATCCGAGAAAGCCTCGTACACCATTTGAGGTTAAAGATATGAAATCCCTCTAATACGTTTTTAATGGGACCGCGCAAAAAAAAAAAAAAAAAACGCAGTTGCCGGGAAACGTATAATGCGAGCATGCGGTTAAAATCGGGAGGATGAGAACAACTTTATTTTGATCTGAGATCAGCGTTACAGAGGGGTGGTCTGTCGTTCTCACGCGCGAACTCTATTTCGAGGTGGAAATACCTTGCCGCAACTAAAATGACCCTGACGCGACTATATATAATCAACAAAAACTTGTTAAATTTTTAATTATTGACGTCAGGGAAGTCGTTTATATTAGAAAGTTGTACTGTGATGTCAGTTTATAGCATACCCATGTTTTATAAATCACGAACGTTTCACCTAATTCGATCGAGATGTCCATAATTGAATTTTAAGGGCGACATCGGAACTGACCGCGCCCGGCGTGCACGGAACGCGTGTATGGGATATGGCGTAGAGGAGCCGTGGAATAACTCGATTCCATCGAGGTAGTTAAAAGAGCCTTTATTTTGCTGACTGGGGCCATGAAGATTGGTTGGTTGGTTGGTTCCTTAGGGGAATAGCTCAACCCACTACGGGGGATCAGCCACGAAGCGTGTGGCAGTAGAATTTGTGGAAAAATATCTCCTCGTGCTTGCTGCGCTAGCTTCTTCTTCCTCTATTGTGGATTCGCTGGCGCGCGCGATGGAAATAACACGCGGCCTATCTGTTACGCAAGACCGGAGCTACACGTGACAAGGAAGTGATGGCGCCGCTCTCCATAGTCTACTAACATTACACAGTGAGCCACAGTCGCTCATATGGAGGAAGTGGTCACTCACAAAAATAACAATGGGAAAGAGCGATCGCGTTTCATAGCGCGCGTGCCCAAGGTCATGACGCGCGCTGACGTAACTTCTTTTCCCCGTGCCATCCTTCCCTGTGTAGCTTCCAGCGCGCGCTCGTCGGGACGAGAGGAGAGAGAAATTTAAGCGATAAAATCGCCGGATTCGCGAAATTTTTGCGGCAATCGATTCATAAGGCAATAAAAAAAAACTCCGATGCTGAGGTCATTTGATGAATACTTGGAAAAGTGGTTCATGACCCGTTTAAAATTCGATTATCTGGAATTGCGTGCTTTACGTAATTTCTCAAAAAGAATGAGTATGCCATAAATTGTCATGTACTACAACTTTGTTATATCAACAACTGCCCTAAAGTCAATCATTAAAAATGAATTAGCGAGTCTTTTTGTTAATTAGTCTTATATGACCTGGGCAAAGTATGTCCGCTTCGACTTCAAGTTTGTGTGCAAGGACTACAGGAGCATTGCTGTCATAGGACTTTTATAAAAAATCTGTATTGCATTAAAAAAACACCCCGTAGAGATATATATAAAGCTATGCTGAACGCAAAGAAATATTTGAAAGTGAACATACACAGGAATTTTTTGTTTTAAATAAGAACACACACGTTTGTGTGTGTGTGCGCGCAAAAATGGGCCCTGCTTAAACTGCCCCTAAGCCACCCAGAGGTCGAAATTTAGTTGAGGTGTTGCAGTCGTGCACGAGTTTTCAACAAATATGTAGCCACGAGAATTTTTCAAAACGGTGTGGTAATAGCGGAGTTACGCGCTTTTGATTATCCAAAAGAGGCCCTCGCTTGTTTCGCTCTTTCGTTCGCTATGCTCCTTTCGTCGACTCATCTCCACCTGGCTGAGTGCTTCGACGGGGTTTAACAGCGGTGAACGCGCGTACCCGTGAGCAGGCAAACAGGTTCTTTTTGTGGATGGCATGACCAGACGCGAATGGTGATGTCACGGCCAACACTGGGGATACCGAAAGGCCCGGAGAGGACGAGGGATTGTTTCTTGGAATTTGTGGCGCACTCGCAGCTCGTAGCGCTGCTGCGCTTGACATTGTCAATCATAATGGCATTTATTAAGAAAAATCATTGATCGCAAGCAAGGCACATCCTTTTGTGTTAACGAAAGAAGGGAAATTTTAAGGGCTCACTTTTCTTTGCTAGACACAACATTAATTAGAACTAACAGGCTTTCTTGTCTGTTAGTTCTAATTAATCCTTTTGTGTTGTAGTTTTAATTAGCAGAGCATACTTCTTAAAGTATGCTCTGCTATTATTAAAAACTATTAAGCATTTCCATTTCGCTTCCCTATGACTCTAAGCTTTCTTTAGTGCATGCATCATTTTTTTTTCTTATTTCTCACTGTGCACCTCCTTCTTTTTAGCGTTCTCCCTACATTTATTTTTTATACTTTTCATTTGTTTGTTTGTTGTGCTTGATCAATCTTCTCGCTTGCTTCCTTCTGTCACTTAATTCTTCTTCCATTGATGTTCCTACTTTGCAGGCTCATTTTCATGCGACAGCGTATGGCCTTAGTAATTTCTCAGGCATGCTTAAATTCTGGATGAATGGGGGTGTTTAGATGTCCTAATCCGCCTCTCCCTTGTTTGTTTGTGCAGCGCCAGCGTGTATCATCTAGGGTTGCCACCTTTTACCGAAAAAAAAAACCGGCCCTTCGACGGAGGGGGAGGGGCCCGGGTTAAAGATTAAAATAATGTTGAACAATAGACGCTATGTCAATTCTTCGGCAAGCAGTGTCATTTAACATAACATTGCTTTCATTAGCCCAATTAAACCCAATGCACAAACAAAAGCAGCACACTCAGCTAACCAACTAGCCTAATTGCGGACATAAGAGTACCCGTGATTGGAATGACGCTTCGCTTATTACTCGGAATGTGCTGCACTGTAAAGGAACCACAGTGCTTTGTCCATAAAAAAGCTCTTCTTTGCATTTGAATCCAACAGGCCACTGGCATTATAGACGCAAAGGAACGTTAAAATGTGCATATGCCACAAAAATGTTGGATATTCATGTACCACACACGCACAATAATATGCTCTATTCCAATGATCGGTAGACTTGGAAGGGATCCCAGAAAGTGGTTGACTAATAGCGTAAGAGTTTTGGTGATTGACGATAAATATTTACCGTTGTAGTTGTTGAACTGATGCTTATAAAACACCCAAAAAATAAATAATCGCGATATTATGACAAAAGAAAAACCGGCCAATGGCGGCCAGTGCGGACTGGCAACTAGCCCGCCATCTGAAAAACCGGCCTAGCCGGTCTGAAACATTGGGACATGAATGAAATTATTATATGATTGTTGATCGTGAGTGTCCGTGAAGTCATCATCATTAATCACCTCTCAATGCGAGCCCCCTCCCCACAACCTCTTTGCTAAAAAAATCCTGCATCCGCACCTGATCGGAGGGTGCATTCATGTGCTTTTCTAGGTGAGAGTGGCTCTGGAAAGACAGAAGCCTCCAAGATTATTATGAGGTATATAGCAGCCATCACAAATGTCACAGGCCAGCAGGAAATTGAAAGGTAGGTGCTTGTTTCGAATATTTGGCAGACTTTAGACTGTAAACATGGTTTCAACCTTTTTTCGGTGTGTAATGAGCATGAAGGGGAACTGAATGGCCTGCCCTATGTTAGTCATGTTCGTATGAAGTCAAGAAACAGTGATTGTGTATGATGCTCTTACCGAATGGGCTGTCCTGACAACATTTTTCACTATACTTTATTAGGTATCTATGCAGATGTGTACATTATGAAACTGTGGAAACTCTGTAATCAGCACCATGCATGCACAATTGCTTATGACATCTCTCTAAATGTTTTTTTTAGAGTTAACCTGTTTATGTTACTTGTTTCTATATTTACTGAAGCACTTTTGTATGATGTGCATTGAGGTGTATCATTGCTTTCACTTAGGCACAAGTACATATCCTTTTTGTTCGAAAGTAAAAAAGTGCCACTCATTGACAATGGATGTAACATGTGCCCATTTCTACAGCTTTTTGAATGTCATTCTACAGCGAATGTTACACCTTCTATGTGGAAGATAGTCTATTCCTATTTTCAGTTGCAAAAAACATGTTTATATAGTATTTTGCATTCAGTAAATGTTAATGGGGGGAGGGGGTGTGTGATTAAGAGTAAGGTTATGCCAAGGGATTAGAAATTATAATTAGTGCATAAAGTGAATCAAACGTGAATCAAAGCTGAATTAAAGTTAATTGAAGGTGCATAAAATGCAGATTACAGTGAAATACTAATATATTAGTAAGGGTATGCATGTTAATAACCTGTGAATTAACAGCTAGTAAACCAAATGTCAAAAGGTATTAAAGTGTGTCAAATATAAATCAAAGTTGTAATGGTATGTGTTTGAATCACAGTAAATTAAAGGTTAATCAAATGTGAAATAACAATGGGAAAAATGTTGTAATGAAAGTGAATAAAAGGTAACTTAATGACTGAGAGCTTAGGCTTTCGCCTGCGCTTAGTGTTAGGTAAAGGGCCTGTAATTTTTTTTTCAACAGGGTCAAAAACATCTTGCTACAGTCCAACTGCATTCTCGAGGCATTTGGCAATGCCAAAACGAATCGCAACGACAACTCGAGTCGCTTTGGAAAGTACATGGACATCAACTTTGACTTCAAGGGAGACCCTCTGGGAGGACACATCAACAACTACCTCTTAGAAAAGGTATGCAGTACAGTTGCTTTTTGCCCGTATTAATCGTCGCATATAGGTTTTTCAAGAAATTCAGGCACTGTGTTGTTAGATGCATGGAAACTTAAGGCGGCACCATATCTAGTGCATCGGCTAGGAGCAGAAGCATGTACGTGATGTGAAGGTGGTATTTCCTCCTGCACCACCAGACTGTGTTATCCTCCACATATCGCAGCTCACAGTACCCACAAATCATTGATGCTTTATTTTCCAGCTGCACGAACTACAGATTAACATTCACTAAATATACTAGCGTTTTTTGCTATTGATAGTACAACTTCTCTGTAACTGAATGGAGTGGTTTTTTAATACCTTCAAATCTTAAAACCGACGCCATGAAAACTGATACAGATCTGAAGCCACTTTTAGAATTTGTGCTTAGTGAATGCTAGTAGGATTAAATCTCATGTTTTTCTTCTTCGCCTTTTTCATGTTTTGGTATAGTCCCGTGTGATCTACCAGCAACCGGGTGAACGAAATTTTCATGCCTTCTACGAGCTACTGTACGGCGCACCTGATTCACAGCTGTCTTCCTATGGCCTCAAGCACGAGCCACAGCTGTACTTTTACACCCGACAGGGAGGCTCACCCAAGGTATGTAGGTACAGGTTGACTAACAGGCACTGTGTGCTAGAGTTTTCCCCATGCAACAGCAGCATCAAAACGCACCGCATTGCGAGCAAACAAGCCAAATTTAGGCAATGGCTGGCATCTCTTCTTTTCTTTAGATGTACACTCTATCATGGCAATGGGCCAAACTAGAAGGGGAATGTGCATGCATCTAATTTTTTTCGTGCCTCTAGAGGGCAATATTGGAGACATGGGAGTGTTAAGTGAGAGCTACATACATAGTGCCCTCTGGTCAATGCATGGTGCCTCTAGCATTGGCTTTCATACCATCATTACTCAAGAGAATCTGGCACCTGTGCCTGTATGCACTTGTTGTTATACTGCAGCACTTCATCCGACATGGAAATGATGGACAGCAAATTTGTCTTAACTTTCGTCTTCTCACATTGAAGAACCTAACAATTACTACAAATAAGGATACTGGCACTTGAGTTTTGTGAGGTTTAAAGAGTATGTCTCATCAGGGACAGCTGGATTGCAGTAGATTTAAGAACCATGTGGGGAAAACAAGGAGGTGCAAGATAGTAGTTGAATGACCCCACAATCGTTGCTTTTCAGTACAGCGGTTCATCCAGCACCAGCACCATTGCCTTGCTTTGAAGAAGATTGTAATGGGATATGGTGAATACTGGTTTAAGTTTTGACCTTTTGTCATAAAATAAGGTTGCTGCGAGTTATTTTAATATTGCCGTAATGTCACCTGAAATTGGCCAACTAACCCAAGTTGTAATTTTTATTCTACTATTTTTAGTACACTAGTACAAAAAAACAGCAGGCCTGCGCGGAGCGCGCAACACAGTCACAGCTAAAGCTGGAAGAGCGGCCTTTCTAGAGCCCGTTCTAAACTCTCTTGGCGAAACTAATAAGAGTACACATGCAAGGTATCCACTATACGCCACAAATCACAATTTTTGTGAAGTATGAGGGGAGCACCCACTATGCCATTATTCGTCTACCTGCATATAAGCGAGGTACCCGCTACACATCTGTGAGGCATTATGCGCACTTTGTTGATGCTGCGTGAGGCTGATGACGATGAAGAATTATGGTTGAGCACTTTGTAGTGGGTGGGAAGCTTTAAACCACACACTCGTTGCACAGTTAGCATTGTGTGATACCTGGTTGTTATTTTACTCTCCTGCCACGCTATATTACACAGGCTAACGTGATTCCTTGCCCGACATGACGCCTGCATAGGGTCTTTTTGCAAAGGAGTTTCAAGCACCAGCGTGACTCTGTGGTGGAATACTCGACTGGCACGCAGAGGGCCTGTGTTCAAATCCCATCTGATCCTGGATATTTTTTTAATCATTTCATTTTATAGCTGTTCATTTGTCACTGCTCAAGAGGCCAAGAAAATGAAACACATACGGCAAACCACATTTTGTGACTGGTTGACAAAATTTGTTATGCTGCGCTAACATTTTGTGGCATTGTAGCTCCTACGCTCTGTACAATACAGTGGCAGTCCTGTCGCTGGTTGTTCACATAGTACCTTTGAGAATTTCCCTTCTCAGAAAATTTTTATTGAAAGTTCTGTTGGGGAATGTGTATCATGTAGTTAATAACTTAGTCTCCTATCAACATTGCCTAGGATTTTTCAAAGTGTTCTCTGTCACCCGTGTACTCAATTACTACTTAAAATAGAGTACTTATTAGTATATTAGCACTATATCTTTCATATCATCTAGCACTGTACCACTTCTACAATCAGTCTGAAAACAATGTTGCTTTTGCTCCTCGTAATCATAGGTGGAGACCATCAACGACCGGGCTGACTTCAAGCAAGTTTGCTCGGCACTGAAGTTACTTGGATTTGCACAAGCTGAGTGCGACTCACTGTGGAAGGTTGTGGCAGCCATTGTGCACTTGGTAAGTTTATATTAAGGTGAAAGCCTTGTATGTCAAGGAGAGCAGCTTGGGCTGGTTGGTATATAACATACGTGGACTAGCGCACACTTGGACAGTGACGAAGCACTGGTGTCATCTTGCTTATGTCAGTGCTTGTGTGTCATTCAGCTTGGAAATTGTTTCCATGTGGCTCTTTGGGACTCCAAAGTGAAACTATTTTATTGTCCAGTGTTTAAAAAAAGAGATCACTCTTTTTGTGACTTAGTTGGTCACTCTGAGATCAACTAAGCCACGCCTGCCAGTTTATGCATTCTTGAATATCCATTTTACCACCTCTTTTGTGTGGGTTATCAATCAATAGAGGCAATGAGGGAGCCACCGTAGCCAGAATTTATTGTTACCGGCCAGTCGTGGTACCAGCGGTTGCCGAGAGGGGCAGCTCGACACAGTCACCCAGGCTGAGCGCATTAGCGTGTTTTAATATCTCGCGCCTTGGGTCTTGCTGAGCTAGTCATTTTTGACCAATTGTGTGCGTGCACTTGTGCCATTGCTGGTTGTATGACAGTTTCACCTTGAATAAGTATTGCTGAGTTGTCATGAGTAACCTGCAACCGAAATGAGTTTGCACTGAAATGTCATCTTTCCCAGGGGGAAGTGTCTTTTGTGGTCGAGGAGGACCAAGCCAAGACTAAAGGCAGTCTCAAGCAACTCAGCCAGCTCCTCTCTGTGTCCGAGAAGGATCTGAACCAGGCTCTGTGCCACAGGGTCATTGCAGCTGGCGGGGAGGTCATGCAGAAGGGGCACACGCTCACAGAGGCCGTCTATGGACGAGATGCCTTTGCCAAGGTGAGCCTTCTTCTAGAGTCATCAGTGTACTGAAGGAGTGACGTGACTAGTAAACTGGTTGTGTGTTGCATACTGACCACCTTTAATAAATGTTCCATTTATATACTAAAAGGATATGAGACTGAACGTGTTGGTATGGCTTCATGACTGCAAAATAGCACGAAAAACAAAGACACAGAAAGAACACAGAAGTTTATCTGCGCCGTTAAGCTCATGTTCTAGATAGTGTGGGACGCACACATGTTTTCACAAACCTCCCTCTCCTATGGAAAGTGTATACCGTATTTTCTTGCATGTAACCCGCACCAAAAATGGAAAAATGTGCTTAAAAAGTGGGGGTGCTTGTTATATGCATATTTTTTTTTATTTTTGTAAAGTTAAAGCTAGGGGTGCGGGTTATATGCAGGGGTGGGTAATATGTGAGAAAGTACGGTATATTCGTGTTCACACAAATAAACGTATTGTTGGTAGTATGTGCTTGGTGCTGTCTGTCCTTTCTGTGTCCCTATTTTTTCTGCTGTTTTGCAGTCATGAAGCCACCTATATATTTAAGTACAGTGACGCAGTGTTGTCAGCCTAAACACTGAAACCAAAACCAAGTGAAATATGCACAGGATACAACACTCTCTGGCAACTTAAAAGTTGTCAGCTAGTTGCCTCGAGTAAGTTTCCTTTACATCTGCGCGAACAGGGCTCGATCGAGCCCTGCACCGATAGAAAGTTAAATTACTCGAATTAAATATGGCAGGTTAAATTCCTGCCTTTTGCTTGTCAATGCGAGTTGTATACCCTTGATTCAAACTTTAATTTAATGAATTTGTATTTTATACCAGCAAGTTTGGCTACCAGCTGTGCAGCAATGAAACGTAATGCTACCAGCACATTTGCACCAAAACTTCTGTAAAACTTTGGTGCATGTAAAAGTATGCCAACTGATAGCAATATTTGTTCGATGCAGCACGCTTAATGCTGCATTTGAACTTGAAATCATTCTGCGATATTATGGAATTCTGACACAGCCCAAGTCTGCTAGCTATTACCAGTTATAGCACAACTCAAGTTATTTTTCCATTTAGTATCCCTCTAAACTCTTCGCATAAGTTGTTATTGAATCAATCCACGCAATTCTTACTTGGTACATAGTGCAGTGACACCGTTCGTGTCGTGGAAGACCTTTTGGAAAACATTGCAAAGCCTTTGATTTGAGCTTTTGTTGAGAAGTAGTTTCTCTTGCTTTTGAAATGCCTTAATTGTAGAAGTACTGAAGGAGCTTTCTAGTTGAGCTTTACCGCATAAACCCTTCAGATTAATTAATATTTAATAACATTTGATTGATTGATCTGTCTACTGGCGCATTGATTGATTGATTGATTGATTGATTGATTGATTGATTGATTGATTGATGATTGATTGATTGATTGATTGATTGAAAACAGGCCATCTACGAGCGCATGTTCTCCTGGATCGTGGGTCGAGTGAACAAAGCCATCGAAGTACACACCAACGGCTTGCTCGGTCGCAAGAACACAGTCATTGGTGTCCTCGACATCTATGGATTTGAGATCTTCGACAACAACAGGTGCGACTCAATAGGCAACTATTTTATTTGTAATTTACCTCGTAAGCGCACACTTTACTTTCTTGGCTGAATGGATATTATGCATGACAAAATTTATGTGGCTATGACATAAGTTTTCTAAGTGTTAAATGACTCCAAGTTTTGTTTGAAACTGTGGCATTATTTCCAAATATATTCGCTGATTCCAAATTTGTGAAGCTCTTGCAGAATACCGAGGCACTTTCTGCTTATAAACCACAAAGACCTTTCTTTACATCTTGTTACGACTTAACCTTGTTACAATGACATCACGCTTGACACAAAACATACCTTGATTTGTTATGAGCATTTATTTGTTACCGGGCAAGATTAACATGAAATATTTCGGTTTTGCTTCTTATATCTTGTTGTTGCATTTGAACAGCATTACAAATAACATCACATTTGGAACAAAATGCCTTCGATGTGTTGTGTTTGTTACATGCGGATATCAGTGTGATGCATTTTACATGTTATATTTTTTATTTCTTCTTGTTACAACTGCAGTTAATTATGAGGTTGTGTTCGGCACAAAAAATACTACTAAACATGACTTTCCTACCTGCTGATATCAGTGTAAAACATTTTAGAATTTCTTGTTGTGTCCAACAATTGTTATGTCCGGTAATTCATTATATCCGCGTTTGATATTTTAAGGTTCGGCTGTATGTGCATTGCCAGCTTGCCAGTGTATTTTCCGTACCACGCCTCACCTTGAAAGATGGTTCCAGGTTATTGATGTTTCATGCGGGCTTTTTCACTTTTTTTCTCTGTGCATGTGCAGTTTTGAACAGTTCTGCATCAACTACTGCAATGAGAAGCTGCAACAACTGTTCATTGAGCTGGTTCTGAAGCAGGAGCAGGAAGAGTATCTCCGTGAGGGGATTCAGTGGCAGGACGTGCCCTACTTCAACAACAAGATCATCTGCGACCTCGTTGAGGAGCCACACCGTGGAATCATAGCCCTAGCCGACGAGGCATGCCTCAACGTTGGCAAGGTTACTGACGAGGCAAGTGTTTCAGAAAGAAACGCCTTGCATTCACCATTCAGAGAATGGAGCTCACATTGCCCAGATGAGATAGGGATTGAAAAAGGAAATAACACTTCTCAGGAATTTCGTGAGGCATAAATTAAATACCCAAGAAAGTGGACAAGCAAACAGTCGCTGCTCGATGTTCCAACGTCTTTTTTTGTCTCGTGTCGCCATTGTCACCGATGTACAGCTAAAAAAATCACTGCTGATATAGAATCTTACTTCAAACACGTAGAAAGTACCGTATTTACTCGAATCTAAGCCGATGTTTTTTTTTTAAACGATGTGCGAAAGTGGGGGGGGGGGGTCGGTTTAGATTCGAGTACAGTGATTAAGTTTTTTTTTCTTTCTGGCCTTGCGAATATCGGGGGTCGGCTTAGAATCGGGGCCGGCCTAGATTCGAGTAAATATGGTAATTGCTATGAAAGCTTTAAAGTGTGGTTTTGTCTTGAAGGTTCACTTGATATGCCTGAGATCACCACGGATAAGATAAACCGGTAAGTTGGGTTCAGGTATCTTGTGAAGATACCACATAGTGGTTTAGTGGACAAATGACTATTATTATAACAGCAGTACTACTACTACTACGTTTACTATGGCTTTTCTGCGTTTTGCAGTGCTGACTCTTCGTATGTTTCTGACCAGTTGTGCCCTAAATTGCTGAACAAATTTTAATACCGACTTGGTATGTGTTATTATTTCATTTGCAGATGCTGCTGGAGTCACTGGACAAGAAGCTTGCCAACCATAAGCACTACACCAGCAGAAGGGTGAGTCGCATCTTCTCAGACGTGCATGTTTTTGGCCCATGCTTTGTTTTTTTCTAGGACCATAATAATTTCAGGTGGTTGCTTTTATGGTAGCTGCCGCAAACGTGAGGTAGTCACCAAAGAAATAGTTGGTGGATTATGTGCTGTGCGATTTAGAAATCTGTCAGCCTAATTGTTCTACAAGAATCGTTCTCTTTCCTCAGCAACGAAAAAAGAAGCGCAATGTGATGGAAATACATAAGGATGTTTGGAGTTTGGTTCAGTGGAGGCATGAAATATACGTCTTGACAGCTCGAAGGCGGAGACTATACAGATTGGCCTTTAATGATATGGAAAAACTGATCCTTCGAGAGGTGGTGGAGGCATCTGAATGAGGTTACAGAAAACCGGCCCGTGGCAAATAGGGGTGAAAGGAAACCTTAAATTGTTAAGGGAATGCTGTTCCACAGTGGTGTTGGTGAAAGGCCTTGAACGAGATCCTGGGGAAGCAATTGAACAATAGGGTTGCTGTTTCAGTACAAGGCAAACTTCAGCATACCAAGCTGTGTAGCTCAGATTGTGTGACACGTAACTTAGCATTGACTAAGGAGCTATTGAGGAGTGAAGCTTGTAATTCCTTAACCCTTTGTATCCCATGGCCAATCCAGCTGCGCAAGTAAATGTTTCTTTGCGTATATGCAATTGCAATACATACGAAAGTGTGAATAAACCAAAACATGGGAAGTTTTAGCTTTAGTTCTACAAGAAAACAAATGTCCACATATGTGGACGCTGGGAACACCAGTTACACTGGGTCCATCATCCTTTTTCATCGTAGATGGGATAATCACTATCATCATCACTACTTACCATAATCAACGCCATCATCAGTTACACGCGTTCATCATCATCATCATCATCATCATCATCATCATCATCATCATCATTATTATTATTATTATTATTATTATTATTATTATTATTATTATTATTATTATTATTATTATTATGATGATCATCATCATCACAAAGGGTCACGTGGCCGATGGCTAACGGCTCTGTTTCAACGCCTTCATCATCACCATCATTATCGCCATTCAAGGCCCATCTGCTTGCCCACTGCTCTACTTCAACGTGTTCGTCATCATCTTTATCGTGGTTGATCATCATTACCAGTGCGTTCATGGTTACAGTCAAACTGAATGCTTTCATCATCAGCAGTAGCATTTTTCATAAGGCATTTGCTTGTTGATGGCTCTACTTCAACGTGCTAATTACCGGTGCCCTCCAAATCGGATCATACGATTCTGCTAGTCAGCTCGAAAATTATGGCATGTATGTCTTCATCACTTAATCCACGTCCAGAATAAAGCAAATAAATTCTAAATAACTTCTACAACGCGTGTTTAGCTATATCACTGACAATGTTTTGGGTAGAGCCGCACGGCAACGAAGCGGGTCTTACTACCATGCGGCGTTCTATCAGCTTTTTACACGAACTCGGTATGCCTGGTGTCCACAAACGTGGACGCCGCAGCGACAACTCAACTTGCAAAACTTTGGTCGCTCACAGTGCAACAAAAGTCACACAAAGACAAGATAAACCCTTCCTTTTCTCGAATAAATCTCAATAATATAAAACCTCTTACGAATTTGGAGTGAACCTATAAAAAAATATGTAGGCATACACCTCAACAGGCGACTTGTGAAGAACGCCATTGTTCTGTGCGCACTTACCACTGTTTGTGCACAGAAAGGGACACATATAGATGTTTTTATGAAATTCTGAAGTAATGCCAACATTTCAAATCGATTTTTAAGGCAATGAGTTGGCTAGCCTGATCTCACTTGACTGATATGTTTTGTCCACATATGTGGACGCTGGGATACAAAGGGTTAATGGTTCAAGATCAGTTCCTCTACGGTTGCCAATGGAACAAGAAGACCAGACAAGTGCTAACTTCAAACTAATGTTTATTCTCGGAAATCCACACCTATTTATCAATCCACAAAGATCACAAAAGGTGCATCATCATGCAAGAACACTTCTTCCCGCCTCCAGAACGATGATGTACAACACGCAAGAGCACTTTAATCGGCCCCTAATACTAAAATTGAACAACAAAAATGTGACGCAGTTAAAAAATGCTAAAACTTGAAATCTTGAGGTTATGTGACGCATGCTCAGACTCGAGCCTTTATCATTATTTCATTGCTCTCCTTGTTCAAGTATGAACACCCACAAATGCTACCAAATTTCAGTCCTCGTTGCCAGTGGAGCCACTTTTTGGGTTTTCTGTGTTTCTATGTGTTTCTGGTATTGTAGCTATTATTGATTGCCATATTATTGATTGCCAACTGAAGAAAAATATAAATGCACAATGTTGCTTCAATATGTGCTTTACAATAATCTGCATCCTAGTTCGTGTTACAGTCTGCACAAGAGGGGAACATTGTTCCTGGATGATAACCTCTCTTCTCGCTTTCTGTGTACCCAGCTTTCACCAACAGACAAGTCGCTGGAGCACCAGAAGCACTTCCGCATCCTCCACTATGCGGGGGAGGTGACGTACTCCATCACGGGTTTCCTCGACAAGAACAAGGACACCCTGTTCCAGGACTTCAAGCGCCTCCTGTACAACAGGTGGGTGGTGAGAAATTTGATGCATTGATGCGTATTGTTCAGCTAGTGGTTTATCTGTCAAGCTGTGCTGCTATTTCTGTCTTGTAATGACATTTCGAACATGGTAGGACGATTGCTCTGTACAAACCATGAGGCGGTTTATGTACACTTCCTGCCTGTTAGTAGCTAAGAAAACAGAAACCTGCTACGTAAAAAATAACTTGTTGTATTTCAATTAATATAACATCTCAGAGAAGTATAAACACCTGACTGAAAAGGTTGAAACTTTGGTTGAATTGCTTATACCTACATGCGAGTACTAGTATGTACTGTTGAAGTTCTGTTGGTAAGGCTGCAGGGCTGTTAATTGTCCCACTTTTGGGGGACACTGCACCTTAAAATTTTAATTATTCGTCTATTTTGATCCTGCTGAGTTTATGTATTTTGTGTGCTAATTTTGGATGTGCTATTATTTTTCTAGTACCTTATGTAGTATTTAAAATATAAAACATTTGTGTGCCTTTTTTGGGAGCAAGGTCGTTCCTAAACTAAATGAGTTACAAGGTAAATCAGCATGTTACAATAATATGGAATCGGAACTGTATGTAGTCTTGTGAGCAAAGTCCCAGCTTGACATAGACTCACTCACAAATGTTCACCATACTGTAATGATTGTTCAAATGGGTTTAGAACACTCATTCTTGTTTTCTTGCATACAGTTCTCACTTCAGATTATTGCGATACATGCTTATTTATTTTGTAACTATCTCAGTTTAGGAAAATATTGCTTCAAAAAGCACATAAAATGTTTGATATATTTTAAACACTACATAATTGTACTAGAAAAATAAATAATTGCATATTGAAATTTGCACACAAATATAAACTAGGCAAGTTACATCAAGATTGATGAGGCATTAAAAAAAATGTTTTTAAGCGCAGAGATGATGCATGTATACATAGTGGTTAGCAGATGTGAGGCAAATCCCAGCCCATGACCTTCGAGATCTTTAGTGCGTTGCAGCCATTACCTGGTCTTAGAGGTTAATTATTTCGAGGAGCAACAAAGGACATCCAACACTCGGTTGCGCGTCATTTCATTTAGGCCACAAAGTTGCCTTTTTTAAGTTTTGGTATAAAAAATGACTGTCTTTATGAGCTATATATGCGTCTCATATACTTTCATTCCAAAGGCAAAATTTTGCACAAGGGCTGCTCTATATTTATGTTATCTTAAACCAGATTTTTTACATGATTCGAAACTTCACTGCGTTATAGCTTTAAGTAAGGCCATTTTGCTGTAAGCTTCAGTGACCGAAGTGCGCGAGCCTGTGATTAAAATGAAGAAGTTTTTTATACCTGGCTGTTTCACTGATTGACTCAACGTACAATGATCATGTCGTTCCACAGAGAATTATCTTCTTCACGATTGCATTACGAAGTAGACCAAGAGACTAACCTTTAACGTTAAGGACTACAATGTTTAGCACGCATGGCACTCCGCAGAATTAGACTTTTTCCTCCCCGCCTCTGTTTCTCAGCTCGGACCCTCTCATCAAGTCCATGTGGCCCGAGGGTGCAAGGAATGTGAATCAGGTGAGACAGCGTTACGTTAGTTTAGTTATTTATTTCACTCTTAATTAGCACCTACTGTGTTGTTACAGTTACTCGTTTCAAAATGAAGTTGTCGACTAACAACAACTGGTAATTTCATCACCCTGACAAAGATACTTTTGGATGTGGAATAGTCAGTCATTCTCATTTGATGATGATTCAGTGTGGTCAGCTTTTGAAGAATGGAAGCGCGAGAACTCAAATATTTCAGCTGAAAACTGAAGCTTGTCGAGCTTTAGTCTTGGATCTGCTATAGTACATACGTATTGGTGTTCTGAATGAAGAAGGAAATGATCAAATCCTTGTACATATAGCTAATTTTATTTCCACATAACTTTTTGCTCATCGTGTTTAATTAGCACAGCTCATTTCGAGTAGCATGTCCGACATGTGCAGAGTATGCTATGCAAAGCATGTTGGCGTAGTAGGTGTTAGTATTTATCTGTATAAATAGTGAGTAAATAAATAAATAAATAAATAAATATGCATATGAGAAACATTAGAGCGCACAGGCTCATCTAGGTCACTGTACTCCCACCTAGTGAAGAACGCCAAGAACTGCAGCTGTATTCTCCTTATGTCATACAATAATTATTCTTCCTCATAATCACGACCAACTTATCTAGAAGATCATTGTAGTGTTTCACATTTATCACCTTCAAGATGACTGTAAGTAAGCTGTCCATGTCACTAACAATTGAAGGAATAGAATATATTAGTATGCACTTATGCAACCCAGGATCTTGATGGTATGTCTGTGCAAACATGTTTATGTTGCCTTGCATTTGTTTCGTTTAGTTTAACTAGATTTTTCCTGCCATGTTTCTGTTTTGTCCGTAAAGTGGCACAGATGAAAGGTTCACTTATGTGTGTAATTTCCTAATAAATTTCAGTTGAGTCGGCAAGCTGTCTTGTTACTTCTCATGTTCACGTACATCTTTGGTGCTGTTTTATTATGTCACCACGCCAACTCACCTGGCTGTCCCTAATTTTCGCATATGCTGTTATCTGTGCAACCTCCACTAATTCGCATTTGGAAAAGTGTGGCAGCGGACAAGGTCTTCAGGCCACACCTCTGCTGTGTAGCCAGCACTGTGGGTTGCTAGTGCTACGAAGTGTTGGTAATATGTGCAGTCCTTTTCTTTAAATTTCTTTTGTAGGTCACCAAACGACCCCTGACGGCAGGCACATTGTTCAAAAATTCCATGGTGGCCCTTGTTCAGAACCTCGCTTCCAAGGTGAGCAATGGGTTACAAAGTTCCTTCTTGGATAGCACATAATCCCCCTCGCGATATCAAAGAAAGGAAAGAGGAATCTTTGAGCCGTAAAACAAACAATAAATGAGGTGGATTTATAAGGAGCTTTGAAAGCTTGTTACCATTCTTTACATTTCTAAAATTAATTTCTGAGTACATGCAGTAAAAGCTGGGCAAATTAGCGCCATATTTATATTGCTGTTATTTCCATGGTGAGGATGACAAATGCAAGTAGTGAGCGTGCGCTTTCGACAAATGCAATAGAGTGCATGCCATGTCTGCTTGCAAATACTACAGGTGCAGCAAAGCCTCAGGGCTAACGCTTTATAGCCGGAATATATGGTATATTGTAGATTACTAATGTATCCACTGATACATATATTTGTCTCAGTGGGTGAGGCTGTTGTTCACCGCTCAAACTTTGCTGCTTTAAATCACACATGTGCCATGCTGGAATTCAAAATGTGTGGCCTAATATGCATAATGTTCATATTTTTTCGTGTTAGTGTGTCACACAGCAGTGGCTTGAGCACAAGCATAATGAACAGTTTGCTGGCACAAGCAGATGAGTAAAAACTATAAATTCGTAATTAGATGACATCCCTAGCAAAAATCACCCATAGAAAAACCAATAGCCTATCGGATTATTCAACATATTGGTCAATTGGTATCATATTGGTCTATTGGTATCATATGGGTCTATAGGTGGCATGCTGGTCTATTGGACCTCTATTTGTTCATTGGTGTATTTGTCTATTGGCACTCTATTTGCCTATTGTGTATTTGTCTATTGGCATTCTATTTGCCTATTAGTACCGTTAGTACTGTATTTGTGGATTGGAAATCTATTGGCCTATTTCTCCGCTGGGAGCCCGTAATTTTGGCATATCAAATAATGGGCATTTCAGGACTGCAACATAGCAGCGCCTGTATAAAATGAACAAATTCTATTTGAAGGGAGGCACGTGCTATATTTATCATTATTGCAGGATAACTTCATCAAATCGGCGATCTTCCCCGCAACAAGCTTTCCAGCTAGGCATGCTGTGCTTCCTTGTCGAATATATGCCACTGCACCGCTTCTCTAGGTAGTGCCTGAAAAAAGAAACAAACATAAATACTAAAATGCCAGGAAGTAAGAAAGAAAATATTTAGATGCGCTACTGAAAGAAACTGAAGCATTAGAATAAAAAAAATATGCAGATACAAACAACTGTAGAATGAGCATAAGGGAAAATTCCGGTGAGCTGGCTGTAGGTAACAGCTTAACATGACAGGGATGGATCTTTTGTCAAATTCGTACAGCAGATTCGATTTATACTTGTATCCAGAAGCATAACCGCAGTCACGTGTGTGGACTTCGGACACTAGTGGAAAAGGCAAACAGCACTAGCACCAACAACGATCGCAGCGTTGTGAATTTCGGGACTTCACGCAGAACTCTTCATTAAATATAGTGCCTCTCTATGCAACCAGTGTGTCATAGAATGGGGTTCAGTCAGCATGACTATTAATTGATGATGGGACAGCACACAGGATTTTATTGCCAATAAACTTCTCCCTCTCCATAAGTGTATTATGAGGGTGAACGAAGGCATGATTACATATTTTAGTCTATTTAGATTATCGCGAAAACAATGCGCAAGTCGTAACGTACGTCTATGCCAGCGTCTGTATATGCGAACAGCCCACACGATGTTCAAAACTATTGTACTGTGGAGCGGAATAAATACAAACGAAGGGGCTAACTTTAAAAAAAAAAACTATGCCAAGTTCTCAGACTTATTCCATACCAGTTACAATGCTAGGGCCGTGAGAGCTGGGCACATGCAGCGACAAAATCATTTTACGTGGCTAGAGGTATTATTTCAATACATCTGCAAAGATCCGTAAGTGAACACTGATTTATCGCTCTTGTCCTCGCTGTCCGGTGGGCACGCTGGCAGATGCGCGAATTAGTAGCACAGCAAGAGCAACTTTTACTGACTAGCAAATACATAAAAAACAGTTCACTTACCGAACATCGGCAGGGTATGCGCACCGAAACAACCACCTTTGCGAGCAGCATCCTGTCAGCATACTCGGTACCATACTGCTGTTGAAGTCCGAGACGCTTTTAGCGCTGAAACGTTTAACTTCTTTGACGCTCATGGCCGACCTTGCATTGTCGTCGCGATTACACACGTGCGTTTTCGTGCAACCTTTAATAGACAAAAACATACAACATTTCTAAGCCTGACTTCGACCACGAACATGCCACACCACACACTCGTGACTCGACCGAAAACACCCGCTGTGGCTGGCTGTAGTCGGCTCGCTTGCTGGCTGGCGCTCGTGCCGTGGCCATACCACAAAAACAAGATTTTATTTTTTGCTATTGTATTGCAATATTTTGCTCTATTTCCAACCCCTCGAAAATATTCAGCTGCTGACACATTGGGAGGAAGGTTATGGAAAGCATAGCGAACCGAAATTTCAGCTGCGAAACGAAAAAGAAAATAGAAGACATACAGCGCCTTCACGCGACAGCTATTATCTTCAATGAGCTCTTTTGGCAAGCCTGTATCACTTGGTTGCTCGGCGTTGGTTGCTCGTGATTTTTTGTTAACGTGTTTCCGCATGTTTTGAACTTCAGGTTTTTCTCGTTTTTATATGACGCGCATTACGGGTGACCCCCGCAGGTACAGTAACCTGCGGCAGCGAACGCGATGTTCACCGTCGTTAAAGTGCAAGCGCTCGAGCGAGCTTGCACTTACAACCTACCACCTACTACTTACAAAGGCGACGGAAAAGAAACTGCGAACAGCGCTGTTCGCATTTGTTTTCTCCGCGCTCGCTTTGGTGACAATAAAAATACGCTAGTCTCGTGAATGTATCATGGATAATTGTCTTATTACCAGCCAGGCTACAACTGTTTTGAAAAGTAATGCGACCAGCGGAGCTGGTAGATGCCGTACTGTTCGCGTTTGTTTCCATAGCGTGCTGTCGAGAGAGAGAGAAGGAATGGTAGGAAAGGCAGGGAGGTTTAAATAAGAATCGCAATAGCCCACCGGCTGAAAACAACTATGTATACATTATGTGCACACATTCAAGCAGGAAATGACGACTTCTACCTTATATGCTGACTTCGCTTATTTTATTAGCAGCTTATTTTCCACCCCGTTTGCACCATGCAAGGATTAGCAGAGTACAAATTGCTGCCTTTACAAGAACATTGAGTACCCCAGTTAAAACATTACCTATACTGTGGCGTTCCCTTTTCAACTATGATAACTTTCTCTTTGTGTAAACCTGTCCTTTTTGCGGGTTTATCCCACAAATATTGCATAACCATAACCTTCAGTACAGAATGAAATTGCACTACAGGCGTCTGTGTAATTATTTTGGTGAGATTTATGAAAAATATGGCTGCGCTATTTTGGAAACACTATGTAAAACGGCTGCCACTTTGCTCAAATACTGAACAAATCAAAAACTGCCGTTTGGCTGAATTCGCTACTGCATGACCCTGTAAGTGAATTAAATACATATAGGTGGCCTTTTAATACCATGCATAACCCTGTGACTTTGGTGGCAATTCACACCTGCTAGTTCTATAAATGACAAATAGGTGCTATTTATTGGTTCTATAGGTGACAAATAGACGTCGCCTATTAAAGCCTATTGGTTGCCTACTGGTTCTATAAGTGACAAATAGCTGCCGCCTATGGTACTAACATATACCTATTGGTTCCATTGGTGACAATAGATGTCTCCTATTTCACAAATAAAAATTATTGGTCCTATCGGTGACAAATAGATGTTGTCAATTGGTCTCTATTGGTGACAATAGAATTCTAATAAGACCTATAAAGCTCTAATTGAGCACTTATATAACAAATAAGATTTTTCTATAAGACCAATAGAAAATTCTATTGGCATTTTTGCTAGGGATAGTAATTCAATTGCTTTATAACTGAGACATCTGTCTGCTCAAGTATCGCAAGTCTTGCTTTGCACACAACGCTTTCTGAGAACAAAGCAAAAGCCTGCCATGGCATGTTTCATGCTTTAAATAAACAGCACCCTCACCATATTCAAGCGTGCATAGTAGTTGTATGTTTAATTGGCTCTCACTCACAGTCACTCTTAGCTTCTATTGCGTCCTCTTGCCTTTTGACAGGAGCCTTTCTATGTCCGGTGCATCAAACCCAACGAGCACAAGTCGCCGATCCTGTTTGACGAAGAGCGAGTGCGGCACCAGGTCAACTACTTGGGACTGCTCGAAAACGTCCGCGTGCGACGAGCAGGATTTGCCTACAGGCAGGACTACACTCGCTTTCTGCGGAGGTGTGTTGCTCTTTTGTCTCGTAGAGATACTGCCTCTGCGTGCCATTTGCCGCACAAGAAATGTCTGGAAGAAGAACTGACATTCTTTTATTAGCTACCCTTTGACGTGACTAGTAATAGTCACAGGCACTGTCAGACGCTGACAAGAGCTACTTCGCATGATGACGTCACATTTGGTTGGCCGATAAGACGAGCGTCAAAACATCACAGATGCCAGGACTGTTGATAGGTGCACGCCGTGTTTTTTGCATTTGTATGAACGTACAGATGTGACTGAGAAATGGAACAGGACACGCGAGTGGGACTATGCATATCATGTCAGTACAGTAACCAGGCTCGCAGTGTATTTTTCATTCACTACTCCTGCTTAAAGATTGTCAGAAAGATGTACGTAGCTTTCATAGCATATGTTTCATACAACGTTTATGCAAGATGAGTAGTTAAAAAAGGAAAATAAGAGGTTACATTGCAATAGTGAGCACGTGTGTATTCAACATTCTACAAAGTTTACAAGCTCTTTTATTTGACTTGTAGGGATCTTCCTTTAAGTATCTCTTTACATTTAGTACTCAAAGAGCAAATATGTTATACCTATATACTGCCAGAGAGAAGTGATACAGCATGTTCAGTTCAAGATTTAGGCCCACGGTTATAGGCACTTATGGTGCTTCAAGAAGAAAATTCATTCACAATCGGGGCTAATTCTTGGTGTCTGTATGTTCTGTGCAGGTACAAAATGATAACAGAATACACGTGGCCCAACTACCGAGGTGGCTCGGATCGCGACGGCTGCAAAGTCATCATCGACAAGATGGGCTTTTCGGACGATGTCAAGTACGGCCGCACCAAGATCTTCATCCGGTCGCCCCAGACGCTGTCACGTTTGGAGACCGAGCGCCTCGCTATCATTCCCCGCATCGTTGTGTTCCTCCAGAAGGTAAGCGCGCAATTAATGTAATGATTGGAGCTTATCACTGTTGGTAGAAAAAGATCGTTTTCAATAGTTGCTAATAGAAAAAACCAGGAGATAAATTTGATGTGTGTACTTATGAAGGTTGTGGTTTGAGAGAGAGATATAACGAAATAAAGCCCTTTCTTAAACACATTGTTTTCTATCTTATTAATGTGCCCTCAATGGTGCAAAGCAGCATTCAAATTTATCATTTCTTTAGAGTCAGAGGTATGGGTCCCAGGTTAACTACCTTAAAGTTAAGGTTTATTTCATTTAGTCTATGTCACTGTAAAATTGCTTTTTTAATTAGAAGTCAAAATTAGGCTGATATGCCATGGTCTTCTTTCACCATCACTCTTGCACCATGATGACATTGGAACATTATTGTCATAGTGGGGCACATTAGCGCACCCAGGATTTCTCTCAGGGGGGGGGTTGAACTTCTGACAAGATTACAGGAGGTGCGGGGGGGGGGGGGGGGGGGGGGCAAGCACATTGCATAATATGCCATTTCCTTGCTTCAGCTGGAGTAATGCGACAACAAATAAATACCAAATAATAATAATTTTAATAATAATAACATGAATTATGATGATGATTATTCAGCGTTTTACAGAAAGGTCTTGGAATAACTTGACAAGGCCAAAAAACCGTTCAGTGGAGCAGCTGTGCACGTAGAAAATAAACTGCAAATTGAACCGACATGTCGGCTGGCTGGCGGTCGCACAATGATGTTAAAACTTTATTACTATGGTAGGTAGCGCATACAAACGGGACGCAAGAAAGGCACATGAAGACACCCAGCGCCGTGTGTGTGTTTTCGTGTGCGTTTCTTGTGTCCCGTGTATTTGCACTACCAGTGTAATAAGAAAATGCCATACGAACAAGCCCGCATGCATGGCAACTTCAACTCTTAAAAAACGCTGCAGCTGATAATTTCCTACGCTTCCTTGGAGTCTCGCCAAATTATAAATTTCAAAGCGCACCATAAATATTACTTATAAACTACATAGTATTGATTATAAATAGCATGTACAGTTCAATGCAGCACACGTACAGTACAATTCTCAGTTCACGGATAAACTGCATTATAACCACATTTACTGACTTTCCAGCGTAGATTCCCAGGTCACTCCGGCGCATATAGGTTGGGCGGCTGAACCATCCTTAGTAAAAATTGACTGGTCAATGGACGCATGAGACGACGATATCTGCTGAGTTACCAGTTCCTCTATGGACGTAATCGGGCATTCCGGTGTTGTCGCTGCGTCGCTTGAATATGAACACGAAATCCTTTATGGGTAGTAGGTGAGGATGTGTTCGACCATAGCCTCGTTCGACTGGCGCTTCGAGAGAGGGCTTCGGCGAGGTAGGTCATTGCCAACGCAGATTCACGCAGCAAACACGGCCACAAGTTCTAGCAAGCAAACTGAACGTGCACGCATGTGTGCACATCAAACGTTGTAGTTTCCGTCCGATGTACATGCAAAAAAAGAAGTGGTAAAAAGAAGGGCGAGAGACGTTTACTGAGGAAAAAGAAAAGGAAACGTGCCGCCCCAACAGACCTTCCGCACTTTCCCAAGGTTCTTTTTTTCTTACCAGACGTCGTTAAAAACATTTACTCCTTCTGCCACGGCTTCTTGCTCCTCCCATCTTTGCAACGGCCGGACTCCGCATGGCATGCTTAGAGTCACTGTGTGCGTGCGATGCTGCGACAATGGCTGGCGACGCACACACTAGTTGCTCCAAGGGTTGCTCCGAAATGCAGGAACCACTCAATGTGCTTAAACTCGTCGTGTGCTCGTGCTACGCAGCCTCCGTGGGTTCGCGGTCACTTTGATGAACGAGCCGCTTGCGAGGTGGCCTTTCTTCTCGCCGCACTAACACGCCTCGTTCGTCCGCTGTCAACGAGGTTCAGAAAAAAGTGCGCGACCACTCCGTTGCAGCCATTAAGCGACAGACGGTACCATTCACCAGCAGCCCCGAAGAAAATAGAAAACATGTGCATCGAAGCTTGGTGGATGGATCAGATGCCGCCGACGCCTTCTTATCTTTAAAATTTGAGTGAGCATTGTCCCGACGTTTCAGAAACCATGCGGTTCCCTCTTCGGAGTTTGAGGAAGGGAAGCACATAAAAAGGGCTTCTTTTCTTGTTCGGCGGGTATGGAAGGGTGCTTCAGGCCGGTTGGCGGTGCTTGTCGGCAAAGAACAGAGCAGTGCAAGGGCTTGACCGGAAGGCATGAGTTGAACAGTGAAGGGGGTGGGGAGCTTTTTAGACGGACGCGTCGAAGTGGGTACGCAGATGCCTCTCTCTCTCTCTCTCTTTTTCTTTCTTTTTTTTTGTGTGTGCTGTACACAAGGGGTAGGTTGCATTGAGCGCGGTTCACGTTGTTTGGGTCGTTAACATATGTCAAGATTCATTTCCGGTAGTTGGTTTCAACTGCGAAAACTGTAGTTTAAGGAAAATTGATTCGGCTGTCCGCGTCCTCGGAATCTTCGGCTATGGGGTTGCGATCTCTTGCAAAATTGGGGACGTCGTTCCTGTCTTTCTTTCAGGTTCTCGGTTCAGCTGGTGTCTTAAATTTTCTCTTTCGGCGGCCGGTCGTTGCGAGCGATGGTTTTTATCACTACTCGGATAGTAGAGACTGATGCATTTCTGTGGTGGTGTCGATTGGAAAAGGGGGGGGGGGTTGCTGGATATATCAGCTTGCGTCGTGTTTTTGAAAGTGAACTGCTTTCTGAATAAAAGACTTTCCGTAGCTGTTCTTGCTGAGTTTCTTGAATATATCCTCTGTTTTTCTTTTGTTTTTTCACGTTGTGCGCTGCAGTATGTTTCGGCTCTTCGCATTAATGTCTAAGACTAATACATTCTGCATTTTTGGGGGGTCTGAAAAAAACCGAAGATATCGACTTGTGTAGGTGTTTTTGCAGCGTTTTATTTTCAGGCTACGGGAACATCCAAACACGGCCGAGAGTCTTATGTTTCAAGGGCGAATTGAATTCTCGTTCAATGAAATTTATATGAGAGATAAAAATTATGACGTAGGATCTCTTGACGATCGAAAAACAGTCGTTTAGACGTATCTGAGAAATATTTTTGGTTGCGGCTGGAGTGAAATGAGAGCTCGTCCCTCGATGTGTTCCATTCTTATATTTGCCGTGGCATGCTCTATTGTAGTAATCAAAGGGGCAAGAAAATAAAAAAAGGGGCCAGACTGACAACCCATGAAAGCATATTTTTTCTTGGAAAGCTGCGCCCCGCCGCGGTGGTCTAGTGATAAGTTATGGCGCTCGACTGCTGACTCGAAGGTCGCGGGATCGAATCCCGGCCGCGGCAGCTGCATTTTCGATGGAGGCGAAAATATGACTGAGGCCCGTGTACTTAGATTTAGGTGCACGTTAAAGAACCCCAGGGGTTCAAAATTTCAGGAGCCCTCCACTACGGCGTCCCTCATAATCATATCGTGGTTTTGGGACGTTAAACCCCAGATATTATTATTGGAAAGCTGCTTCCCTGGAAATTTAGGAACGCAGAGCCATAGAGCATGCGGTTTGCGTTTTTTTTTTTTTTTTCAATTTAGGAGTAGATGAGTGAATACAACACATTTCTAGAGCCAGTCAGGAAAAGTCGACCTCAGGACACCTCTGGATATGAACTTTGGACTCCCGGTGAGAAGGACAGCGGGGCAGTTACGGGGGGGGGGGGGGGGGTTGGTCGGCCCTCAGGGGGGGTTACAACCCCCGAAACCCTCCCCGTCGGTGCGCCACTGGTGGGGCATGAAAATGTAGCATTGGCCACCGCTAATTGCGTGCAGAGCCCATATGAAAGCTGCTGACAGGTGTGATGATAAGGTAATCACGTGACTGCAAACTCCGGTCCTATTTCTATGATTGATTTCAGATGTGGCGTGGTGCTATTGCACGAATGCACTATCGCAAGACACGAGCTGCCATCACAATCCTTGCCCACTACCGCAAGTATGCTGCTCGGAAGTACATCAATGACCTGAAAATGGCCTTCAGGTAAATGAATTCTCGAATTATGGCTGACACCTTTGACTATGCTTACTTTTTTATGTATCAAATGTGCATTTTTATGCATTAAATGTGCAACCAGAGATCATTAGTAAGGCTTGGAGGGAGGGAGATTGGAAATTGAGGCACCTAGCTGTGTATTGAAGAACCAAGCAATTAATCATTGCGATCAAAATTTGAAGCTTTTTGCACAAGACGTTTACCTAGTACACTACATATATAACAAATTCATCCGGTAGGTCAGGTTGCCAGGTCAAAAGACAAAAAATAACCAGAAAATTGGAAAAAAAACTAGCCAAAATGTAGCTACCTTGAGCCAAGGGCAGTAAAAGTAGCCAAAAGTTGCCACGCACGTGTGAAAACCACTTCTACATTTTTTATCTAAATGAATAAATGCAAAAGCATTTCGGCAAAAAATGTACTTATGTGCTGCATGAACAATTCAAAATCTAATTCCTGAGATCCCGCATAATTTGTTGACTTGAGTAATCCTTCCATGCATGATGAAGTAGCGTACGCGCTGTTGAAAAAAAAATGGCTCTTTTCTTCAGGCATCTTGCATGACTTTTCTTGAACTGACTAGAAGTTGCAACAACAAAAATGAGCGTACGGCATGATGAGTGTGCTCTAAATTGCACTTACTGCATTTGAAGCAGAAATTGAAGCCGTTTTCGCAGAAGTTTCTTCCGTGATGACGAATCCATAGTCGCAGGCCGTACCTAAGCCTTAGAAATGATAGAAGCAGTTCATCAGATATCCCACAAAGATTGTTTGTTGGGCGAGTTGGTACGAATTCTAAGGACAGCACTGAAAAACCAGGACACGAGAGGCAACAGCGGCAACACAAGCGCTCTCTAACAACTGTTGTTAATGAGCGCTTGTGTTGCCTCCTTTGCCTCTTGTGTCCTGGTTTATCGGTGCTCACTTGAAATGTCGAATATCGATTTCTAATGTCGATGAGTGCAGAGTGCCCTGGCTGCGGATCGCCCTTCGATTCCGGTTCCTTGCAATTGTGACATCAAGCCGTGTTCAGCAATCGGTGATCTGAAAAATGAGGCCCCCATGCAACAGTTCTCACTGAGTCCCAACCAGGCATCCAAAGCATTTTTTTTGTGTGTGTGCGAGGCCTGTTTGACTGGCAGGTTATTAACGGGTTGTTGTTATGTTATGTTATGATCAACCATTGCCTCTTACGCCTGCTTAGGCCACTGCGCCATCCTTTTCATTAAAGCTCATTATCTGCGTAATCAAAGTGCAAAATTCAATTTTCAGAGTTGGGATCACGCTTTGATGCCATCTTTTGGCGCAATACATTCAAACACCAACGGCTGCGGCGTCACCAGATATTGATAATTTTGCTCAAATCGAGGGGATAAGAAAGTAGCCAAAAGGAGCAAGTAGCCAAAACGATTTTTCTGCCGCCACCGGTCTAAAAAAGTAGCAAATTGGCGCAAAGTAGTCAAACCTGGCAACACCCTGCAATAGGTGATTCGGGATGTTAAAGTGTTCATTCACCCCCCCCCCCCCCAATTGCTGAAGTCTTCTACTCTGGTACTGGGCTAGTCTGCTACTTCTAGTCTGATACTTGGCTTCACTCTTCTAGCAATGGTCACAGCTGTCAACTACTGTCTACAGACTTAGCTTAGTTACTTGTTTTTTTTTTTAAGGTTCTAACTAGAGGCAGTACAAAAAGATGACTTGGTTAAAAGCTATTTCAATTAAGGCAGTTGAAGAGAGTGGAAATTGTGCCTTCTTGAAACAGCCTTACTGTTATTTGTAGGATATATTCAGTATACTATTACTTGTAGGAACACAGGATCTCGTGATGTTATCATGTTTGTTCTGAATGGGTGGCTTATCTGTGTAAACTTTATTTCAGAATAGTAACGCTACTTCTCTCACTTTCTAAGGCAACTGATGCAAGTGCATACTTTTATTGAATAATAAAAAGTTCTTGCTGTTTTGAAGTATGCCCATAACTATTTTCTAATTTTGTGTCAGCATCAGTTATCTTATGAGAATTAAGTCTACTTAAACAACCCTCATTGCTTCTTTGATAAAGCACTGCAGGATGATACAGAATAGATGTACAGGCAATGTATATTAAGGGAGCATGGAAAGAAATATAAATTGTTCACTTAGTGGTTCTCACATTTAGGATGCAAGCAGGTCAATACATAGCTATTACTGGAGTCCTGGAGTCTTATTCTGCAAGAGTTCATAAAGTGGACAGTTTATTTCGGCTCATGCTGAATTAATGGAGCACAAGCACTAGAGATGATGATTGGCATCTCTGCTTCTCGAGCTCTATCCAGTCAGTGAATTCTGGACGTAACAGTTCACTTACTAGACAATTATAGAATATCCCTCTGGTGAAACAAAAAGATTGACAGAAGTAGAAGACGGATCATAAATGTATGCACCAGCTTCCTATGTGACATATAATAACAGTAATAATGATTGCTGGTGTTTTATCTGCCAAAACCACAATATTGATTATGAGGCACGTCATAGTGGAGGGCTCCGGAATTCGACCATCTGGGGTTCTTTAATGTGCACCTGAATTCAAGTACATGGGCCTCTGGCATTTCGCGTTCATCGAAATGTGACTGCCGCAGCCAGTCGAGCTCCATAACTGCTGTACTACCGCGGTGGCTTATATGTCGCAATTGTAGACTTTGACAGAGACTACATAGAAGCTTAGTCATTGCTTGCCAGTAGAAACAAAATAAAGTTACATACATTGTATTCAAAAGTAAGAAGTAAGGCTCACTACCTTGTAAACCTCCACTGTGTAAAAACTGCCCAAGATGCATGAAAATATCCAAATTGTGCATTCATAATACTTTGTCAACAGTGTCATGGCCATAGTTGTCAAAATAAATTATAAAAGCAGAAATTTCAGCCATCATATTTTCTCTGCTGATAGTCAAATGTTTTAAAAAAAGGAAACTAAATCTAAATTTTCGATGGAGGCGAAAATGCTTGAGGTTCATGTACTTACATTTAGGTGCACTTTAAAGAACCCCAGGTGGTCAAAATTTCTGGAGCCTTCCAGTACAGTGTCTCAATCATATAGTGGTTTTGGGATGTTAAACCACAAGAATTATTATAATAAATCTAAAGGACCTAGCTATTTGTATTTACCTAAAGTTTCTCTTAACCCGTCCTTTCTTTTTTTTTTTTCAATGGTAAACAATCTTTCTGCAGAACATTTTTTTACAGTAAAAGTGAAGCAAGGACAAATTCCATTAATGAGAACTAACAGTCATTAATGTTGTGTCTAACAAAGAAAAAAGAGCCCTTGAAATTCCCCTTCTTTTGTTAAGGACAAATTCCAGTATCACGAATCCCTCACTTTTTCCACAGACCTTGGTAACAACACTTCAATTATGTGCAAGTGGTTAATGATACAAGCGTACCATGCTTTTGAAATGTATAGTGTTCTTTGCAAGGCAAGTTTGAGTGAGGGAGGAGAACATGCTCTTGTGAGATTCTGACGGCATCTTCTTTTGAGGAGTTTCTCCGGGGTCTCTCCTTCACTGCTGTCTGTGTTACGTCCATCCTCAGGAACGTGCACCAGACCAAGGACTATGGCAAGAACGTTGCTTGGCCTCCACCACCGTGCTGTGTTCGGGAAGCTGTCCCTGGACTCAAGTCTATCTTCTCACGGTGGGTGCACTCGCTAATCTGACAATGCGTACACTTTTAAAATAAATGAACACTCATTGGCAGGTGCGGTTTACATTTTCTAGATGTGAGTACAGTGGAAAAACTCGCAGGGCCTCTTATGCATTCGCCTAAGATGACTTGAAGGCGAAAGCTACGTCTTCTTTTTCTTCTCAGTCGACGCATTGATCCTCCCCCACCTCCTAAAGCTTTCTGCCCCTTACATGATTTTGCATGGCCTCCAAGACTGGAGGCATGACAAGCTTCCTGCACCTTGCATGTTTGTGCACTGCCTCCGTGATCAGCCCACCTTTGACCAAGTGACAGTGTCACTTGATGTCATCACGTGGTGATGTTATCAAGCGACAGTGTCATGATGTGAAGTCAAGTTTTGTGATGTCATGATGATGTCACAAATTTTGGCAATCTGTGATGTCATGATGATGTCATATGGTGACGTCGTCACACGGTGATAATCTTTGCATAAATCATGTTGATGCCGTCGACGGTCAAATTTCACATTTGATGAGGCATCGAAGGTTTTGCCTTAACTTTACTTGGTCGTTTCATCGAATGGGTGCTGTTGTTGTTCTTAAATATACTGATGTGGAAATCATTTAAGATCAATTTTTTTGTCATATTTGTTTAATGTGAGACTTACAGGTCAATTTGACTCTGATCCAGCTTTGCAGCTAAAAGACAGTTACATTTTATAGTGGCTCTTCCCTTCTTTTATCTCATGAGTGCAAACTCTTTACAAGTCCCCAGCTCCCAGATATCCTTAAACTCCTAGTTCAGAGGAACTCCTTTGGGGATCCTGAAAGAACTTCAGTGGTGGCTGAAAACCCATGAGCGATGCTAAAAGTCTCCACGTGTACTCAAGAAGCATGCAGCGTGTGTACAAAGTAGATGTGTAATGTTTTTAAATTGTCAAACAGAACATCGATGTACCCATTCCAACATCTCCATTAATTAAACGTGACATTTCATGAATGCAGATGTTGGAATGAATACATCGATATTCTGTTTGAAAATTGAAATGAAAGGTAAACATCTTCATGAATGGAGGGTGTTTTACGTTTCTATTAATGCAACGTTTATAGAAACGTAACATTGATGCAAATTTGTAATCGCAGATTGTACTGTTGAATATTTGCTTTACACAGTAGCCTTTATGGTGAAGATTAAGCAATAGGCTCTGATAATGTCCACTGCAGCATGCCTGCTTTGTAAAGTTAAGAGGCGTCTGTGCCCATAGGACTTCGATGTGCTACCATGTACTATTCTTGTCATCTGTATCTGTGCTTTGCTGTCCTCTACAGCTTGTTGCGTATTTGGCGGCAGAGCAACAGCCGGTAGTTGAGAAACGCACGACCAACACGGAGGTCAAAAGACAAATTCCGTTTATTCATGTGAAACATGCTTTTTGGGAGTATCCTAGCCAATCGCGTTAGCGCAAAACACGTAAGGAAAACAATGTCAGAGAGTGAGAAACGCTCGGTCCCGTGTTTAGTTGGAACACTTAGTGCACAAAAGGCACATACACAGGAACACACATAGAGATGCTCGGCAGACATAACCTGTTGTACGTGTGCATTGGAGTATCATGCCGGATGCGAATGCCATTGAATTAATATAGGGCAACATATTGATGTTCCTTGCACATTCTTGCAGCTGGCGCGGCAGCATGATCCTTCGCAAGGTTCCGCGGGAGCAGTGGCCGCAACTGCACCTCAAGGTCACGGCCGCAGACGTGCTTGCCGGCAGACGGCGCGACTGGGGACAGTCACGCAAATGGCACGGCAACTACCTCTCCCTGGTGAGAGGCGGCCGGGTTCTTGTGCTCGCTTTGCGTGATACAGCTCAGCACATGCATCTCACTGCTAATCGCTTCTGCTAATCACTGCTAAGCCCTGTTTTAGGAGCGTAGCCTCCTCTTAGTCTAACCTTGTCCCATGTCAGGCGTAACCGCGGCAGTATCTCCCGAACA
The DNA here is from genome assembly GCF_013339695.2 of Rhipicephalus sanguineus. Classification (NCBI taxonomy): domain Eukaryota; kingdom Metazoa; phylum Arthropoda; class Arachnida; order Ixodida; family Ixodidae; genus Rhipicephalus; species Rhipicephalus sanguineus. The sequence goes on along the minus strand of NC_051178.1, from coordinate 110,314,438 downwards.
GTATAATAGATGGCGCTGTCCCATAGAGATGAAAAAATAATAATAATAAATAAAAATAAATAAAAATAAATAAAATTAAAAAACTAATAAAAATTTAAAAATAAAAAATAAAAATAAATAAATATATAAAAATTTTAAAAATAGAAAAATATAAAAAAAGAAGGAAAAACGGAAAAAGGAAAAATAATCAAAGCGGCATATCACTTTGATTACTGCTGGGCGAAACCACTGAACATTTCACGGTGTACACATGATTGCTTCAGGAGCTTCACCCAAGGTCTTCATCATTCACCCGTGGATATGCTGTAATTTTTTACATCTGTGGCTGCTGTTCACGATAGGAGCACAACCAGAAGGATGCATTCAAGGAGATGTGAAACTTAGGCAATGCAAATACCTATTTCATATTGTTTATTTTTGTTTTGTTTGTGTTTCTCATTGCACATACAGTGAAACCTCGGTGATACGATTATAGCTCATACAAATTTCGGGGTGATACGAATTTTTCGTTGGTCCCGGCCAAGGCCCATTGGCCTTCAGTGTAATGAAGTACGGTTGTTGTGAACCGATTTTCACCCAGCGACGTTTGATGTGAACATACGCTACCGGCCAGGTACGAAGAGGTCCTATCCGCGCTGTCGCGGAAGACGCGCCAAGCACGCGCGAGCGCGGGAACGCAAGCGTGGGCATGCGCACCGCACCGCCAAATCGTCAGAATCACGGTGTAAGAAACACACTTTTCTTACGGCCAGAATAAAACTTCGGAGACGCGTCACGGCCTCCGAGATTGGTGCGTGAATCTTTGAGGCTCTTATGTGCCTCCGTGTGCCTTCGTGTTTAGATTACGGAGGACATTAGCGCCATGCTTTTTTTTTTCCTAACGCGTCGACGCGGGCTGCTGTCGTTGTACTGTGTTTACACGTGCCTGCCTCGTGCATCAGACATCCCATGAAAGGTGGACGAGGACCGAAAGAGCGCGAGGACAGTCTTGGCGAAAGAGTCGGGCCTCACAACGTCAACATGTGCGACCGTTGACGTCGCAGTTGTGCGGGCACGACTGTAATTTTCCCAAAAAACATCCTCAACACCTCCGCGATAACAAAATCATAGCACGGAAACCATGGTTCTGTAATTTTGTGGCCTTGACCCATCACGTCAAAGTGCTTCTTTTGTTACTTTCGCCACAGTACTTCGGTGTCATGCAAAAAAGCATACTAAAATTTGGAAGGGGCTACTGCTGTCCCGCGTCACAACGCACCTGGTTCATTAATTAAATACGCGCGTACGGGCCGTATATTATGGTATGATTGCCGACATCTAAAAACTTAACTGACAAATCATTCAGGGTTCTTCCTGACGTTGCTGCGGCCCTGAAAAACAATAAATGAAAATGTACGACAGCTTTCTTTTGTCGCGTGCTAATTTTCCATGCTTTCTGGTGATACGAATTTCGGATGATACGAATATTTTTGGTGGTCCCGTGAGATTCGTATCACCGAGGTTTCACTGTAATCATTGCAAGCTCATGTCACCTTTTGTACGTTTGTTATGTGGAAGTTGCCATTTCTCAATGAGTTGTCTCCACTGTTTTGGTCTTGAGGCCATCTGTAGTGGTATTCTACAACACTTGTGTTATTTCGGCATGGGTAAATTCAGCCATCTCAACCAAATTGAATGTGCTGAAAAGTTTGAGGAGGCATCGATTCAGCTCAGTTTGGCTACTGTCTTACGAATTTAGTTATGAGAACTGTATTGGACAAGCTACGGAAGGGCAACAGCATGCGGGTCATTAATACGCAAACAAGAACAGTTAAGTTCACGGGAAGGTGGGATTAACTGTAGTCAAACAAGTGTTGATGGAGCCACTGTTTTCACGAAGGGACTCGTCTTTGTCAGGGCGTGAAGGCAAGTTCCTTGTGAGGGCATGAAGGCACAAGTCCTGCTTGTTAAAACATTGACTCCAGCAAAACTTTTTGTTCAATCACTGTTGGACAGTCGGTAATCTTGTTGGTGTTGACTGGCAGAAAGGACAAGGCAATAAGGAACCTTGTCCGTTGACTGCTTATTTGGCAAACTTGTGCCCACTAATATGGACACTCCATTTTGATAATGACGACAGCAATTCCAGTTAGCAGCTTTCAGGTCATAAACACGAATTTTATCCGAGACATCCCTTTAGAGGCATTGATGCACATTTTATATCAATGAGCAAGAAATACAATTTTTTAGCTTCCTATTCTAATATGTTTTATACCCTCTGCGAAAATGCCGTGCACGAGTGTTTGTGTAATTCACTTTATGTGCGCGTTGAAGAAACCTCAAGTATCAAAACTTCTTCAGGGCCTTCCACTATTGACCTCTGTAGCTATGATGTTTCTTGAGGACAGTATACTCCCATCAATCAATCAATCAATCAATCAATCAATCAATCAATCAATCAATCAATCAATCAATCAATCAATCAATCAACTTGTGTGTAATAAACAGATATGTGGTTTGGCATGAAATATTTGCCTATTGCTTCGGTTCATATTTTTTGTCATGGTGGATCACTTGCTGCTGGTAAATTCAGCAAGTTTTAATGTAAAATGGCTGACTTATATTAATCTATTTTGACCCACACAGACGGCTGAAAATGATGCCTGCCTGCCGTACATCACGTCTGTCACAGGCCTGAAGAGCAAGGACAACTTCCGCAAGGTCGTCTTCTCCAGCTTTGTGAAGAAGGCAAGTTAAAAAGTGTGAGCTATGAGATCCCCATCTCAAGGGAATCTCATAGGGGATATTGAAGGGAAGCTTCGAGATCCCCTTCAAAAGCAGCATGAGCAAGCCTTCCTGCTTTTGAAGGAGATCTGCAGTCATAGGCGTGCGCAGGATGTCCCTTTAGGGGGGGCGAAGGCTCATCGCAGCGCCCCCCCTCCCTATTAACTCTATGTATGGGGCAGACTTTGTGCCCCCCCCCCTAGGTGACTGGGGGGGCAGCTGCTCCCCTGCCTCCTCTCTGCGCACGCCTATGTCTGCAGTAGTTGCCAGCATTTGATTATGGCCGGGGGGGGGGGGGGGGGCTTAGTAGTTACCTGCTAGCATTGTATTCTAATGGACCAGATGAATTTGAAATAAAATATATTAAAATGAAAAACAAGTTTAAAAAGTGAAGCTTCTGCAGGAATCGAACCTACACGACCTCTAGCACAGAAGCCCCGTACTGTAACAGTTGCACCATAGATGCAGGTGTAGATGTATAGTCAGGGGAACACTTTTAAGAATATTGTGTCCTAAAGGTATCACTTTGAGACTGTTGATGCACTTTCATTTCGCCATAAATGCTTTGACAGTACCAGCTTGGCACCACATCTGTGTTTTGTGTTGGCAGTAATTCACGCAATGCTTCACCAGTTGATAGCACTTTGATCATTATCGTGCTAGTACCAGAATTCAGCATTGTGCTTAGGCATTTCTAGGCACTTCAACAATTAAGAACCACCAAAATCATCTTGTGGTTGAACATACTGTATCGTATACTGCCCGAGAACTTTAATAGAAAGGAACTGGAGAAAAAAAAAACGAAAAAAGAAAGTTACGTAAAAAATGAAATTCAAAGTGCCAGCATAGTAAACATCCTGCTTCTTTTTTTGTGCCTCTGTTCAGGTGAACAGGCACAACCAGTCATCTGACCGTGCACTTGTTGTGACCGACACCTGCATCATCAAGATGGACAACAAGAAGTTCAAGGCCCTCCGATCACCGGTTCCTATCAGTGATGTGAGACTGCCTCCTTTCTCCCTCTCTTTGATATTATTATATATATATATAATATATATATATATATATATATATATATATATTATATATATATATATATATATATATATATATACCTACTTTCTTTTTCTCAAATTGCGAGTAGGTATGCACATGCAGCCACTCCAAAGTCCTTGAACTAACAGACATTTGCCCAAAGGTGTTCACAGGAGCTAACTCATAGCAAAGGAGTATCTCCTTATTCCCTTTCTCGGAAGAATCCCTTGCAGAAGGGGTCTGAGCTACTTTATGGACAAAAAAGCATGAACTTGTGTGCAGCCAGTAAATGACAGAAAATGTATCTGAGCACTTCGTATTTCACGCTTTATGCTTTCTTCGTCTTTGTTTTTTGCATTGGGCAGATGCATGATTTTATTAAAGCACTTTGTGGGTTTCACTTTGAACTAACAGCACCTTCTGTTTTGCTGTGGTGTTTACTCAGAACAAGTAAAGGAGGTCATGTATCATCGCATGTCACCGGTTAAACTTTTTGTAAAGGCCCGTTCAGCACAAAAGGGTTTTTTTTTTTCTTCGAAAGGCTTTAGTTCACCCTGTGTCAGGAGTATTGCTTATTCTTCTTAAATATGGGGAGCTGTCTTACAGTTGCTATTGACCGGATTACAGTAGACTTTCGTTAATCTGAACCCAAAGGGACCAGGAAAATATGTTCTGTTTAAGAGGAGTTCTATTTACTGAGAGACGAACAGGGGTGCACAGTTCAAGTACAAAGCCAATCACAGTGGAGGCAGTTGTTTCGTTGAAGCAGCAATTTCCTTTAAGATATTTCTGTGTACTGAGAGTCTACTATAATAGCATTATTATACTCATGAAAATCAGATTAAATGATTGGGCATAGTTGCAACTGATTTCTGTTCTTTTCCGTACAGCTCACAGGCATCAGCATCACTCCTGGCCCGGACCAGTTGGCCATTTTGCACCTGAGGGGCAACAATGATCTGGTTGTTTGTCTGGTCACCTCAAACACAGCGGACAGCAACAGAGTTGGAGAGCTTGTCGGTGCTGTCGTGCGTCAGTGGCAGAGGTGAGCATGACTTCTGCCTGTCTTCCGCATTTTCGTGCATGAAGCTTTTCTGCAGAATGTCTGGTGCAAGAATCGGTCTATTTGCCACGTAAATGCTTAGAAATGTCAATTGCTTTTCATGCCCAATGGCACTTGCAGGCTCTTGAAGCACAGTGGAGCCCTGTACTAGAGCAACACTCAAATATGTATTCTTTACGTTTTTTTGTTTTTTTTTAACTTTCATATGAGTCATGCATGAGTGCTAAAGCATTCGTTTGTCGATACAATTCGGCGGTATTTGCAATGGACACCACTGAAATTGTTTGAGTTATCGATTTGCATATCCTAAGAGACATGTCTTTTGTGTTTTAATTCGTGTATGAATGACTTATTCAAGATGTCTTTAGCCAAATGCAGTAGGACAGGGGCCCTCGTAAAGCCACAGCAACAATGGCTTTTTGTTACTGTCCTGATTTCCATATTTTTATTTTGTATGAATCCTGAAATGAATGAATTAAAACTTGTACATTTAAATGAATATTTAAATGTACATTTAAATGAATACTCGCTGTTTGATATAGACTCTGGCAAATCAACATAGAATAAAGAATTTTTTTAAATTACTCTTGTTCTGTGTCAAACACTCAGCATAAGGAGCAACACGGACAATAAAAATGCAAACACAAGCAGTCATCTTCACTTATTGTCTCCTTTCGTCAGCACCTTTATGATTGCACTGTACTACAACCAAGAACGTTTGTTCACTATACCAAAAAGTTCATGCCAGGACCACTCTTTGTGACATCTCTCGTTCCACTAAGCTTGCATTGCATCTGCAATGTCAGTGCAGATTAAAAAACGCCAGATGGTCGAAATTACCGGAGCGCTCCACTACGGCGTCCCTCATAATCATGTCATAGTTTTGGGATGTAAAACCCCAGATATTAAAAAAAAAACAAATGCGTTGCATCTGCACTTTGCAGGTCTCAGAAACGGGATCTACGAGTCATGGTGGGCACGCAGCTGCAATGCATGCTGGGTAACAAGGCCCGCACCGTGTCTGTGGAGAGCACGTCCAGCGTCTCGCAGCCAACCTTCAAGAAGGCACCCAACAATGCACTGGTGCTTCTATGGCCCAAGGACAGGGCATCTGCTTAGTGAGCGAGGCCTGCGCAATGCATCTACTGCCTGGAGACAAGACCTATTGCTGCTTCAGCCACAGACATGCCTGCCATCCAGTAGACAAAGTGCACTGGGCAATTCTACTAACAGGATTCTTGCACGCCTTGAATACCATCACCAGCGTATTACAGCACTCAAGCTCCTGTGCGCCTGGCAAAGCAGACAATTGAATTGTCCTTTCTTGGTAATCGCAGCATCCTATGAGTTCCACACTTTGGTTATAATTAATGTTGCCTCAGGCAATTAGACGGTGAGAATTTCGAAAGCCCTCTTAAAGTGTGACCAGAACATTCGTTGCATAGACGGTGTTAAGCAAAGTCATCCATAGCAATATAAGGTGCAAGCTTTTGCTAGACGTTTACAAAATTCACAAAGTTCGTCACAGACTTGCCGATCGTTTGTGCAGGCTCATTTGGTATAAAGCATAATTGCTAGCTTTAAACAAAAGAAAAAAAAACAAAAGCTAATATCTGTGACGAGCACCTAATCTTTAAATAACATCCCCACATCCTTCGTTTATGTGACCTGTGCAGATTCTAAGAAGGCAAAAACAGAATGACAGGAGAATGAGGACTGTACTGACTTTAAAATGCAAGGACTAAACCTTTGCCTTTGGTTCATATTATACGTTGTTGCTCTTTGCTACCTTTGTTTTGTCGCAATTCCACTTGTAAGCAGTGTTTAGCATACAGACAGGAACACTCGGTGAGAGAGTCGTTATGTGACTACACAGCTCTTTTAAGACTATGTTAATTAAGCTCTGGTCCAGCTTTGAGTGCTTTTCTTTCACATTTTTTCCCCAAGACGAACAAGTGCAGTGCACGTTTACAGACCAGCATGTCCTGTACATGCTATAATGGAGAATGATCTCTTTTTTTTTTTTAGCTTTTGCTAGTTATGGAACCATGATAATGAGGAGCTGCACTTGCTGTTGTTGCCACTCCGAGATTTTCACCACTGCTTTCTTTTCTTGTTCTTGAATCGGAATAGGCTCACATAATGCATATTTACCAAATGACTGCTTTGTGATTGTCTACTACTGCTGGGCATCGTGAACTTTGGCTATACTTGGTGTCAGAACACTCTGCCAGCAGTCTTTGTAAGTACCAGCTGAAGTTTCTGGTGCAATCGGTGAAGAAATGTATCGTCTCTTCTCTCGGATACTTAGACTAACCGTACAGTATTTTCCAGCTGTCGTCAAGATGCAAGCCACGCCCCGCATGTTCTAGAGCCCATCGAAAGTAAATTTTATACAGTAGAGCAAATACATTTTTAAAATCTAAGACAAGCACATTTAAACAAACCGTTTTGTGGCTATGACTTTATGGTTCTGTTTGCAGGCTTTTATGTCTTCTTTCGAAACACAGAAGTTATCGTTCGTGTTGTGAATCATGACGTTTTCCTCTTGTGCGCAGCAGCAAATGGACTGTAATAAGTGTATCAGCTAATGGTTACTGAATGTCTGGTAACAGACTGTCAATATGTTTGTGCCTTCCCTACTGCCATCTGTATCAGCGCATCTAACCTTGCTTGTTTCACGCTGCTATACTATATAAAAGCGGGTCATGTAACCTGACCACAAACAGAGCAGCGATATAGTTGAATGCCATTTAAAGCAGGCACTCTTTGTTGACAAAAGATTGTGCGTTTAAACCAGACCTGTTGTATCTTCGAAAGCTGTCACCAAACAGGAGACACCACTGTCCAGCGTAAATTTGTATTTTGACTATAATTTCTGGACTTCAGATTACCACGACACTCGAGCGCTTGCTCCGTACTCATACTGTGCTCATTTTAGACAATAAGTGCTAAAAATGCAGTGTGTTCTTGTTCAATGCAAAGACTGAAGCATTGTAACATTGAGGGCACAGTCCTGTCATAGAGAGGCGTACGGTGTATTTCACGATTACACGCTTTGAGCTACTATATGGCTGCGGCTGAGTATTTCACACTCTTACTTTTGGTGCTGCGTACATATCTTGTCATTCCGAAGATACTGTTGTCACTGCACTACTCTGTAAATATGGTATCTGTCGTGTGTTTAGTGTGCTGCATTGTGCGTGTTACTGTTTTTCTTTGCTTGGTTGTTTTTGTACGAGACAGTGCCAGTGAGTACCTTTATAAAGCACACTGGTGCAACGTGCCTTAGTCAACGACACGAGCTTGTGGCTTTTTGCTGTAAGCTTGCCAGCAGTGTTACTAAACGGGCGGTTACGCAAACGTGAAGAGAAATTTCTGTCACTCTTGAACGACAAACTTATTTTTTCTATTGTGTTTTTGTTGTAGTTTGCACTGTGTGTCATATCTGGTGCTAAACAAAGTATTCGACGCGTAGCTGTACAAAAGGTATTGACTGCGGTGAAAACATTGACAAGTCATAGTTGTAGGTATAGTTTAGACAATGTTGAGGAACGCTTCAAGCATTGTTTGTGTTGAGTGAGTGTGCATCGAAGAAAGCTTGTTAGCAGGCATAGAACAAACTAAGCTGAAAACGAAACGAATGAGAGCTTTTATAGTCAGCCCCTTTTTTTAATGGGAAAAGGAATGTAAATACAGATGCTTTTTAGTGATGTTTAGCTTTCCCAGTCACTGCGCAGCACATGCACGACTGCAGTCACATGCACAACGCTATCCATGGAAAAGTCGTAAACAAATTCAACGTCCATGAAAAGCTGAATGTTATCGTAGTAGCCACACCTGGAGAACAAATATCTTCATTATAGAATCTGGTATTAGTTATAAGCACGTATGAGACTTTTGATATTTTACTTCATTGTATATCTGATTTCTTATGCCCATGTTCATTACATAAAAAGGTACTACAGGTATGTATAACACTTTCTAATCCTGGAATTGATTAGAGCAGTCTATTCTCGTGTGTTTGAGTGCCACTTCTTGCTTAAAGTCTCGGCACGTAATTGTCATGCGTATGCTTTGCTTGGAAAGAGTTGGATTTTTGCTTTATAAAGGTATCTTCGGATGTCCGGTGTAATGCTTTCAACTTAGGTCTCAAGCTGCGTGCATTCAGTGCTATATGTGCGATACTGATGCAAGGGCAAGTTGAGAATGGCTGTATGCCTTAATGCGTGGATTGATGGATAGCTTTGTGTGAAGAACAGTCTGTCTGCTTCGAATGCACTGTGCCTTTTTTGAACTGCGCCATTGTGGTGTTTTCTATCTCTGTGATGACGTCGCGCTGCCCGCTAATGTTTCGCGAAAATTTGGACGTTGTTGGTTTTTTGCATTGTTTATCAGCCGCCAATATTTATCGGTCATGTTGTAAATAAAGAAGGATTTGCACGATTACCAGGTGGCTTGAAGTGCCTGTATGTTTGCTCTGATACGGGGTATTTCACACTTCCACGTGTCAGTTTCGTCTTTGCAAAAAACGAGCAAGCGCAGGGGTGAAGTTAATGCAACAGGAAAAGGCGGACAGCCACGATTTCTGGTCTCGACAACTAGCACATAGCTGAAGATGTGGATAAAGAAGACCACTGAGCTACACATGTAGGCATTGCAATGCAACCAGTGCATGAAATACTATATGGCACAACTGAGTATAATAGTGATGGAGGAAAATACGGACACAATTGGAAAATTGAGTAGTAATGGAAAAAAATACAGATGCGATTGCAGAACAAATGTCTTTACACATGCATAAGTGGCTCACGAGAACGCAGCACACCCTAAGCATTGTTTGCAATGTGCACAAATGCATCGCAGGAATATTCACATTTTATGACCTCAAGAAATATGATGACCGCGATGAAATAACATAATTAGCTGCCATCTCGCCCTGCGAATATGAACATCCAGCGAAGCTGTATCAAACACCCCCCATGCAGATGGGGGGTATGTTTTGTTATTACTGGTAGTAATATGGTAGTGATAATTGCTTACCAGTCGCTGTAGTAGACTGTGATTGGTTCCGGTGACCATTTTCAGTGAGACGAATTCGTTCCTCTCGTCGAGCATTGTATCCATGCTGTTCTTCTGGTGTCTTTAATTTCCGTGGTCTACCCATGACAGTCTTAGAATGAACTGAATGAGTTGCTAGACGGGTCATCCTTTCATATATGAAAGCGGGAAACACATGCAGGGAGAAGGAGGGGTTTTTAGACACCATTCGAAGCCCTCGTGTGAAGTGCAAAGCAGCTGCAACCTAATCTTTACCGGGAAAGCGTGGGAGGGTGTTCCCATTGTTCACAGGTGCCTTATCATCCATCACGCAGTTTGATACTTGTTTTGTGGTTTTCTTTATGAAACAAATACTGAGCTCCATGCTGTATGCCCGATTGCAAAGAAAGATATGCCGTTTACCTTCAATTGTTAAAGGGCCTCTAAACCACCCAGAGGTCAAAATTTAGTTGCAGCTGTGCACGAGTCTACAGCGAATGCTAGCGGAGTTACACGTGTTCGCTCGTTTCACTCTTTCCTTCGTTAAGCTGCGTTTTGTCGGCTTGTCTATCCACCTCTCCAAATGTAACATGCGGCCTCTAATCAGTGCTCGCCACCGTGTGTTCCCTTGCTAATCTTTAGTGGACCAGTGTGGTGAGTAATGGGGTTGCCCAATTTCTGTGGCATGTACGCGCTATAGGAGTTTTGTGTTTACGTCACGAAATTTTCCGACCAACGAGAGGCATACAGCTTTGCTGTAAGAAGTTCCATTTCCAGCTGGAATACGGGTGAATCCCAGCCAGGAACCGACAAAGTTACAGCTGGTTATTATTCCATTTCGAGCTGAATTATCGAATGGTAAGTCTTTGCAGCTGGAAAGATTTCTTGTTCATAATCCAGCTGGAAACAGCACTTTTTCATCTGGGCAGGCCGTCGCCAGGAATTTTTTTCCGGGGGGGGGGGGGGCACTTGCTGAAAACCTTGACTATTTGAGAAAGACACCTATTTTCATTATTTATTTTCGGTAAAAACACTACTTCACCAATATTTCGGGGAGGGGGGGGGGGGGGGGCCTGGCTACGGGCCTACATCTGAGGATGATGATATGGGGTATTATCATGATATACGATGCCCAGAAACTGCTTAAGAGTGCACGACCTATGAATAAAGTTGTGATGGCTGCGCCACAGTAAGGCATCAGTCAAGGCACACTTTTTGATATGCACTGCTATGGGTAATGAAAGGAGACCCTAAGGTACTAGCTGTATAACAGCCTAAAAGACATACGTGCTGCTAGGAATATGGTACCGAGTGGCACACGTATTTGCTAAGGGACACGGGGTCATGAAAAGCTAAAAACAAGCACCAGTGTTACAATGCACTCTTTACCATAGCCTGGTAGGCTGGCACACAAGGCAGAAAAGGCCGACCGGAAGTGCCTTGAGTGCATAGGCATTGCAGTACAAGTCTACAGCGTGAATGCCATGCTACGATTTAATGTTTCAGAGGTTTCATTCCTAGTGTGTCTGTCTATGCGAGCACATCTTTGGTATGTTTATCCACGTAAGTGATGCTTTCTTAATTAGTTATAAAGAACGGTGCCTTCGAAGCAGCACATGGTAAATACAATTGCAGATGCCTTTGTTTACAGATTATGGCAATGTGGTGCCACAGTTGTATTGAACGATGCACAGTAGATTCCCTGGCCATCATGGTGAACTTTTGCAGAGCAAACGGAAGTTTTATTCATCATTAAAATGTGTTCAAACGCAAGACACGACGAGCTGATTTTGCATAATTAAATGCGCCACAGGGCCCCGGTTAAAATCAAGGAATCTATTCGTGCCATTCGGCATAATGCAATACAGTCATTGTCATCATGTCAAATCAGTCTTGTGGAAGTTGACAAGATGGAGGAAATTTAATGAAAGGGAAAAATAAACCTGCATTTATGTGTGCATTTCTGTGTAGCTTTGTACTACGAACATGTGAATGACAATATTTCCCGCAATCATTATCATAATATTTGGCGTTATCTAGAAGATGTGTGTTACTTCTATGCATTAATGATTGTTATGCACAACATGTACGGCTCAGCATGCACGATATAAGCTTGCATGTTTTAATCTGTCACCTGGCCTAATGGACAGCATAGGGCACCTGTGATGGGAGAACAAGTTGGAAACCGACTGTCAAAAATCCAATTCTTTTATACACACACTGAATAAAAGGGCATCTGATGCTTATATATGCAAGCTAGACAAGTGTTTCTATATGTTGTTCTACAATGTGGACGTTTACAAGAACATCGAGAACGGTTAGCCCAGTTTTATGCTTGCAAAACATGTTCTATGTATGCATAAATTGAAACAGGAGCACTGTAAACAAAAGTTCATTGAAATGTTGCTCTATTACTGTCAATAAATTCATGGCGTGCATTCCCCATCAGAAGACTTTGAACTCAGTTTTGTAACATATATATCAGTACTAACATTATATGTATTTTTTTCTGCAAGGTTTGCAACATGCTTCTAGAAAATGACTATAAATTTGGAAGCTCCTAAAGAATGAATTAGGCGAATAATAAATGCTATTCGTACCATGCAGAAGCCGATGAAACCGGAAGCCTCTTCGTCTACAATGAATGCGATGAACTGTGATTCAATAGATGTAATGTGTGTTTTTATTTGCGCATGTGTATATATATCCGCACCCGCGTATATTTTCCAAAAATCAATAGTCCGCGCCATCAGCTATTGGATCAATTATTTTAAGAAAGTGACGTGCTCTGAAAAATATCTCTGCGGCATCGGCAGCTTTTATTGCATTTTATGACAACTAGAAACTTGCGAGAACACATTGGTAAATGACTGGAATTCTCAAAGCAACGCTAATTGAGATGCGCACGTACGCGTGACCGTTCTTTTTCTCTGGCTCTCTTGGCGCTCTTGCTAACACAGCTCAGCGCAGCTGAAAAAAGTGCACGTATTTCCTGTACGTGCTCAATTTGCGGAGCATATACAGCAACATAAATTAGAAAGTAGCTTGGAACAACCACGACGCAGGTTTGGAAACGAAACCACGTCGCATATGCTGTGACCGCTTGTGACTCGTCGCTTCTTTCCGCACCGTGTAGGATGAACGTTGACTATGTTGGCAAGAAGCGAATGCTGGCTTGATGTAAATTCCCCGCGTTGAGCTTTAAGGGGAGATAAATGAACGAAAAATACGTGGCGCACTTCTGAATACGGTTCAAGCGCCGCTCCGCTAGACACCCGCCACCAACAGACAACATGCAGACAACTGTTGCGTCAGGGTTGGCTGCGCGCTGCGCGTGGCGACCAAGCGGGCGTCACAAAATACTGAGGCACAAAAAAAACCCCATTACAAGCTTGCTATAAGTTAACCTGCATGCAGCTATAATGCAGAAGTTGTTTTTATGTTTGTAGGATGCTCGTGACAGCCGCTTAGCGCGCTGCATTTCATAAACGCACTTTATTTTCCACGAGAAAGCGAAACTTGCGAACGGTTGAGTTTCGAAGCGATTGAATGGGCAACGAACGGCCACTGCGCATGCGTATGTTTTCGTTGGACGTAATGGAGCCGTGCACGGCGTTGCAGGTGTTTCATTGAGTTCACACTACGCTTGTTTTAGGCGCGTTGCTGTCACTGTAATATACCACCATGTGGAACAGAGCTCGCAGCTGGGTTAAGATTAGCTGTAAGCGGCGGAGTATCTCATGCATCGATATGGAAGCAAGTAGATATCATTGTTTCCGATAAGGTTGCTGGGGCGCTGCACCGACCGTCCGATCGTTTTGCACAAGTAAGCAGTTTTTTGTCGTTTATTTACACTGCGAATGTGGTATCGTTGTTGACAACAACGCCGTCCGACTTACCTGCTCTCGTGTTCCTTCTCGCAGTTTTCTGTCGGCGAAAGAAATAAACCATAATGACGATGGGGGCAACTAGGACGATGCATTGCACGCTAGAAGGGCCCGCAAACGCCTTGGCAATAAACCGAGACGCCACGCAGGTTGCCGTCGCAGGACGTAATGGTATGCTGCTCTAAACTCTGTTTCAGATCCATTTTGTGTTTGTTATCTCGTCACTGACGCTGTCTCGTTTGCGCGATGCTCTCAGTGTTCAAGGTGTTCAGTTTGGAGAACGAGGAATTTCAAGAGAGGCTAAATCTGCGTGTGGGCAAGAATCTCAACCTAAACTTCAGTTGCAGCGATGTCGTGTGGAACATGGTGGACGGTAAGTGTCATGCGAGCGATTGAAAACAAACTTTTGACGAAGTTTCTTCGAAGTAACTCGTGCCAATTTTACTTAATTCGTTTCTAGACCATATCCTCGCCACTGCCGCCACGAATGGAGCCGTCGTCACTTGGAACTTAAACAAGAGTTCCCGATCTAAGCAAGGTAAAATGTTCAGTGCGTTCTCAAAGACTTGTATAGTGTGGGGTGAGGAGATTGGGTAATAAATTCTGGCGTACAATTTTGCAGACATGGTATTCCAAGACCACAAGAGGACTGTCAACAAAGTCTGTTTCAATCCGTCCGAGTCGCATATTCTGTTGTCCGGCTCCCAGGACGGAACAATGAAGTGCTTCGATATACGTAAACGGGAGGCAGCGAGCACTTTCCACAGGTATGTTTCAGAATTTATCTTAAGCTGCAAGTACATTACAGTCAACTCTCGCTAATTCATGCGGTTTAGGAGAGCATCTAAACATACAGACCAATGCATGCAGATATGAGGTTCCATCAGGTAGGCAGGCCCCTTGGTGAGAAGAGGGTCCCCACGTGTATGCGTGTTCAGGTTATGGAAGTCATAAATACAATCAGTCTGGTGGTGCTTGTGTAGTTGATAAAACCTTAAAAGCGCAGTTGCCCGATTATCAAGTTCCCGTCGCATCTTGACCAAATCGATGATTCTCACCAGCCTTTTTAACCACTTTGCCATCGGAAGCCATAGAGGTTTGAATTAACCAGGATCTGCACCTAATAAGTGGCTTCAAAACGTACTTGTTATACACAGTGGGCTAATCAAGTATTCAAAATTTATTATGAATAACTGACTCTTAAATCTGTTGGAAGAAGACTGTATTTGGTTATTTCCGTGTAGCACTGAAATGTTTGATGTCTCAGAATAGCGGGAATTTTAGTCATCGTGTAATAATTCATTTGACTGCATGACCAAGTTATTGATGTGGATGTCTCATTTTCGCAGCTCCCGTGTGTTGCTGAAAGCAGTTTTCACACGGGTGGTTCACTAATAAGTTCTCGTGCTGACTGGCAGCAGCTACCTGTCGTAATGGTCACCGCGGCTGTCTGTTATACAGACAGTGCTTTTGCTGTACGCATCACTAACACAAATGTGCCTTTTCCCAATAAAGAAAGTAATTACGCAATTAACTCTTGCAAGGCAGCTCAGCAGAGGCTAGGCTGCCTTTGTCACAATTATGAGGTCAAGTTTTGAAAGCCTTACATAGAACGAGCATGAGCTTAAAATGTGCTGTTTCACTTGATTTCATGGACACCATCTTGTTGGTGCAAGAAGAAAAGTAAAAAAAGTCACTGAGCATGGTTTCATCTAGTGTTGAACTGTCCATTTAGCCAATAAATTAAAGCCCACTTTCGAAGCCTGTGTGTATGAAAACAGTAGCAGAATAAACACATCTGTGCCATCTTTTGACGAGTATGTAAGGTACAAGCGCACTTTTGGCCCAGTGTGCGGCAGAACAAAGTTTGAACTCATGTGCCCTGTGGGAAAAAAAAAACCTAAAAATAAGGTCACCTCTCATTTTTTATGTTGAGATAAAAAACTTTGTCATGTTAGTGAACGAAAACGGCTGTTAAGTCAAATGACAAATGATTGTACAGCTCAGTGTTATTAGAAAAAGGAACTTGTCACATTGTTTTTGGTCTAAGGGCATTTGATCCATCACTGACGTGTGTGTGATCATGTGAACAATGAGGTATGCAGTCTCGCTGAATCATTTTTGCCTCGTGCCGCGCAGTTCATCGGAGAGCGTTAGGGACGTGCAGTTCTGCCCGCACCACCACTTCACCTTCGCGGCGGTCCAGGAAAATGGCAACGTCCAGCTCTGGGACCTGAGGCGCTCGGACAAATGCGAACGTCAGTTCACGGCACACAGCGGGCCTGTGTTCACGTGCGATTGGCACCCGGAGGAGAAACGTTTTCTCGCCACTGGCGGGAGGGACAAGGCGATCAAGGTGAGCATCGAGTGTGCGATAATCGGGCTGTCAAAAGAAGTTTTTGTGTGAGCGACGAGGGAAGGTGGCATCGGTGATGCCTTACCAAAACATGGTCTTCACATGGGCAGTTATGATCATCGTTAAAATTTTTTAGAACATTGACGCAGGGCATTGGTAAATGTTTGTCTATCTTCTGTGTGCAAAATATTACTTAGATGTATTCGAAATGGAAAGACCTAGCTAGCAATTGTGTCTATTTTGCTGTGATACAGTAACATCACTGTAAAACTTATGAACATCACAACAAGAAATCAAGTGTCTTTAGTTGTTAATGAGTTCTGTCCACAGGAACAAAACTCCTTATGTTGTCGGATAAATTAAGAAACAGACTGATTTTCCAGCACCTTTATTTTGGAGTTTGTATTAGTACAGAATTTAAGTTTTTTACACTAGTGTCATACTTAAGGTGTACCAATGGCTACCAGGATGTACCACAGGTACGTAGACAAGGGGGGGAGCCAGAAGCCCCCCCCCCCTCCTCGAAATTCGTCCAGCCTTCATCTATATTCCAGGGCAACATTTTTTTTCTCTTTGCCATGGAGAGACTTAGTTTCGAACAATTAGTCCTTGCCCCCCCCCCCCCCCCTCCCCTGAAAAAAAATCCTGGCTACGTGCCTGATGTACCATGTCAGCTTTTGAAGGGTTGGAAAGATGGTGCTAGTTGTTCCAGCGAGGCACTCAACTGCAGTGTCATGTGAGCAGTATTAGTTGTACAGTGTTGATTAGGAGATGATTCCCTGATACAGCCTCCCGGCATAAGTGAAAGTCGTGGTCTTACCAAGTTCTTGCACTCCCAGAAGGTTACAAATGGCAGAGATGCGTGGCTGACGACTTCTGCAGGCATCCGCAAGGGGCACAAAGTCTTACAAAATGAAGAAATAGTCGTTTATCCAACTTTCACAACGAAACTATGTCCAGTGGCAACCAAACGTTAGGTTCTCAGAGAGAATTCTTTGAAAATTAAAGCTTACGTGCGGCCTGCGCATTGAAACCGAAAACCACTGCCTTTCCAGTGTGGTTGCTTTGTCATCTGAGCTTACCAGTAGTGGGTGTAGAAGTGGTCAGTGATGGGATGGCAAGACTTGTCCGCAGACCAGTCTCACTGGGGCACTTCTGTCCTTTCCAGATCTGGGACGTGAGCTACAAGCCCGTGCTGCACCAGTGCATTCAGACAATCGCCTCAGTGGCGCACATCAAGTGGCGCCCCCAGAAGAAGTACCACATTGCCAACAGCTCCCTGGTCGTGGACTGCACCATCAACATCTGGGACACGCGGCGCCCTTATGTGCCTTTTGCCGCCTTCACCGAACACAAGGACGTGGCCACAGGTGCTGTGCCTACTTTTTGATTGCTTTTATTTCAAAGGCTTGTCTTTGAGAGATCTATGAACCATTTGTGAGTGGCGTACCTCTCTACTATATTCTGCTGCTTTGTTGCAGTTCTTAGTTAGGCATACTAACTGTGGTTAACCTGATTTTTAGTTGCAGATTACTGCAGTCCATTAATTGTGGTAGCTGTGTAGATAATGCTTCTTGTGCAGTTTAATTTCTGTTTGACAAATGGATATAACAAATTATCAAATAAAATAAAGTAAGTCGTTAAAGATTTCTTGCTGATATTGATGTATAACAACTACAGCAAAACTTGGTTAATTCAAAGTCATTGGGACTGCGAAGAATCTTAGAATTAAGTGGGTTTTGGAATTAACAAAACATACAAAAAGGGAGATGCAAGGAACTTTGAATTACTGAAAGTAATGAGAGGTGGTCGTTTGCTGTGCTTGCTAGTTTGCGGCTCCAAGGCTTATGTTCTCCAGCAATACCCGGTCCCAGTTTTTCCCCAAAACCAGGGAAATGGCGCACCTCACTGCTGCCAGCGGAAAAAAAAAAGAAGAAAAGAAAAATGGTTTTGTGGTCAGCTGAAATGCACGCCTGTAAAAAAGACATGCTTCACTACAGCACAGTTGTGGCACGCTGGCAGCATGTCACCTGCTTCTTGCAGCATCAGCGTGTCATGATGCGACCATACGCCCAAAATAAAGAATTTAATAATGGCCATTGTGACAGAATTCGCGACGTGTTCTGGCTGGAAGACATGATCACTGAAGTTTTCGAACTGAGTTTTTAAAGTAGGGGGCGTTGCAGGCAAGGACTCTGCCAGCAGTGCAAGTGTGCAGATTGCCGGAGCAACCACCAATCCGAGGTTCACACACATCACGAATTTCGTCAGACTGTCCTTTATTATTTTTTCTTTTCCCAGAAAGAATGGGTAAATCATGATGTTGCAAGAAGCATGTGACATGCTCCCCGTTTGTCACCGATATGTTGCAGTGAAGCATGTCTTTTCCGCAGGTGTACATTTCAGCTGACCACAAAACCCCCTTTTTTTTCTTTTCTTTTCTTTTTTTTCTTTTTTTCGCTGGTAGCAGCGAGGCTAAGGTGCTTCAGTTGTCACTCATTACTATCGCTACATCTCATTGCCTTGTGGCCCCTGAGGGCTGTCATTTTCGCGGATTTGCGGCGAAATTGGGATCTGCTCCATGGCCCCCAAAGCTTTTCGATTAACCGGGCTGGTGCTGACGGCCACTTCAAATTATTCACTCAAATTTACATTGCAAAATACGGGACCGCAGAAATTCTTTAAGTTAATGATGTTTTACTGTATATATCATTATGACGAAGATCAGGCACTATATGAAACTTATTTTCTAGGCTTGTGCGAATATTAGAGCACTTCGAATATTCAAACGAATTTTGCAGTATTCGAATTTGCTTCGATTCGAATTTAGATTATTGGAAATTTCAAAGTATTCGAAATGAATGAATATGTGTATATATTAGTCCGCATGTAACCCCCCTGTAAAGGTGGTTTCAATGCAGTGGAGGGGTGCTGTACTGTGAATACACCTTTCCAAGAAAAATCCGCACTGCCGCGAAGCCTCACGTCAAGGTTAAATGAACATATTACCCTCGCATTCATTCATCATTATTTAAGTTTAAAAGCTTGTTATACTGGCTTGTATGCTCTATAAGTATAGGAAATTTTAAAACATAACATTTTACAGGTTATCACTTGCATCCTACCGAAAGTCAAATCTTGCTACTATTCAAAGTTGCTTCCACTTCCTCTGAACCAAAAAGAATGACATTGCACATGCCTTGTTTCAATTTAAAAAGAAATATTGCGCAGGTTTGTTGGGTCATAACAAATATGCTCATTTTTCTTTATAATATGTGATATATACTATTCGATTTGAAATTATTCGACCAAATCACTATTCACTTCAACTTTGCTTCGCACCTGAAATTTACTATTCGCACAAGCCTAACATTTTCATGTTAGCTGCCACATAATTGTAGCAATATGCTATTATGTGGGCTGCTTTTGTTTCTGCAAGCACACTCCGCATCTTTGCAGCTCTTCCACACAAGGGGGGCAGCAGCAAACGGAGGCAAAGCTCATGCCAGTTGTTGCCTCTTAAAAGTGTGCAGTGCACTTACAGCAGCACACCACACACACTGCCAAGAAGATAGCTGAAGATGCTTAGGTATTGCGATAGGGTTGTTGGTGATGGGTAGTACTGGTGCATTCGTCGGCAGCCACCATCATGTTCTCATGCTTACCTGAACTGCCAAAGTCACCATCATTGGTCAACTGGTCACTTGCTGGAAAGGTGGCAGATCTTTTGTGGCTTAGTGCAGCATCAGCCATACCGTGTGTTAAGGGGTGCAGTTAACCTTTACGTGGCAAAACGTGATTGTGGTAAGCACTGACTAATTGGCATATGATGAGCCACTGTCTTGAAGCGGTCAGCAAATATATTAGGCGACCAAAGAATCCGTCAAGCATTTGTCGCATTTATGTTTAAACAGCTAGTACACTGCATTAAAACAGGGCTTTACTCTATACACTCAAACCTCGATATAACGAACACGGATAAAACAAATTATCGGTTATGATGAAGTAAATGAAGAATAGTCTTGTCATAGCTACAGTGTTACCAATAAACGTTTATAACGAATTTTCGGATATAACGAAGCTATTTTCGTGGCAGATGTGACTTTGTTATAATGAGGTTTGAGTGTCAAGTATTCCTCGTTGCCCGTCGAATAAAGCTGTTAGTATGTGGCTGTGACGTCTTGTCTTCTGTGTGGAGGCCCTTTTTCGTGCTCTTGTCATGGCTTTCCATTATGTGATATTCAGTTACAGTTGGACAAGACTGCAGTTGTTTTATAAAACCTCATGTTCAGCAGCCAAATGCGATAGCCACTGAGCACCACTGCTATTGAGGTCGAGCTTAGCCGTGGCTAACCCATGCAAACGAGATGTAACATTTTGTCTTCGTGCTCCCTCTTCCTTTCCCACAGGTTTTGCGTGGCGAAACAGTCCTGGCGTGTTGTTGTCAACGAGCAAGGACAGCACGTTGTTCCAGCATGTCATGGGCGACGCCATCAAGCCAGCGACACATGCCGACTCGCTCTCGGTGGCCCACGTGCTGAACCCATCGGGCGACCTAGCCTTTGCATCCAGCGACCGTTTCTTTCCCGAGCAAAGCAGCAGGTCTCGGCCTGGGCCCGTGCATCCGGCATCGGCCAGGTTTCCGGCAGTCTTCAAGAAGAGCACAAACCTCGGCGACAAGTTCAGCCACGCGCAGAGCACATTATGCGTCTTTACCAACAAGGAAGTTGAGGTAATGTACCGCTTGCTGCGTTTCTCTACGTACCAGTCGAGCCCACTTATAACAATGCTCGCGTGCCGCCAAAATTTTGTTGGTATAAGCCAGTGGTTCTGAGCCATGGATATGTCGGGGACTCTTTGTGGAATATTACAGTATTCCAATGTTTCGGCATTTGGATTCACTTTGACAGGAATTAAGAATTTCCGAAATTTCACAGTATTAAAAACTAACTAATAGACATATTTTACTGCATGTATCCCACTTGAAAAGGTAGTTTCACTGCTGCGTGGAGCCGTTTTGCCGTGAAACAATCTAAGAATTCGCACTGCCTCAAAGCCACGCTTCATGGTTAAGTGGCCGTATTACCTGCTCCCCAGTTAATCTTTTTAAGTTTAAAACCATTTTATATAGGCTATGTATGAAAAACTTGAAAAAGTAATATATTTTATCGTGTATGGCTAGCACCCTACTACTATCCAAATCCTGCTACTATTCTAATTTGTGTATAAATTATTTGACACTAATTATCATTTCCTTCGACTTTGCTTCTAAGAAAGCGATATTTGCACGTGCCTTCTGGTTTGCCATACTTGGTTATCGCAGACCCTGTCGTTGACCTGGCTGCGTGAGAGCGCTCTGCGTTACCAGCTGTCAGGGCGTCCCTTTGGGGAGCTGTGCGACCGCAACGCCAACGTGGCCGCTGACCTGGGACGCCACCAGGTGGCACAGACGTGGCGTGTGCTTAAGGCCCTCTACACGCAGCAAGCCAACTGTCCTGCCGACTTCCTCAATCTCGGCGGCCTTCTCGACTCTTCGGCAAGGGGCGATGCCGAGCGCAGTAAGTGGGTGCCATAGCTAGTGAGTGTACCACAATTTCACGAATGCGAGTTTTCAAGCAAAGCTTGTACAGTAAAAGCTCGTTAATTTGGATTTCACGGGACCGGAAAAAAAATGTCCGAATTAACCGAATGCCGAATTAACGAATGAACAGGAAAAACAACATTAAAATCAAGTTGGTGACCCATACCTTTATTTGCTGAAATATTTTGTAATGGTCGTCTGCGTTCTCGCGCAGATTCCGGCTGACATTACAATTTTTCTTAACTCTTCCAAATGACCAACAGCACCTAAACTGTCGGAAGTGCTCAGGCAAACGTCCTCTAATATCCAAAGTGCCCCCAAGACTTCCCGTGAGGTGCGATGAGGTCGCGACATCATTAATAATTTCTTGATCGGGCAGGAGACCAGTCGTGGCGACACAATCATCAATCGCGATGTGGTCCTGAAGGGTCATATCTGTGGGAAGGACAGCATCGAAAGTCGGGCAGTCATCGTCGGTGGACTCGGCTGACACCTCGTCGATGCCATCGTCAGCTACTGCCGCATGCTCGGGCCTCACATGTAAACACAGTCACAACGGGAAAAAAGAAAGAGAACTCCGCAAGAAGAGACGGTACCGACACAACACAAGGGAAAATGGCGTCGGAGGCGCATTAGAGCGAAGAAAGAAGACGCCGACGTTCGGTGACGCTGCGATCGCCCCGACTAGTTGATGACGATGGCGATGTCACTCAGGTTCCGGTTTCGCTCCAGTGGTGCCAGTGATGCTTTACCACACTTTTGTGTAGCGGCAGCCGTCAGCATTTGTCCGAATTAAGTGGTGCAGAGCCCGATTCTGACGAATTACCGAAGGTTTGGTCCCATAGATTAACATGCACTTTGGCCGGGACCAATAGAGCTGTCCGAATTATCCGAATTTCCGAATTAACGGGTGTCGAATTAACGAGCTTTTACTGTATTGACTGACCTGTGAAACTGGTGGTGTTTAAAAAAACTCACCGTTGTGGAAAAAACCCGTGACGCACTCTCCCCAAAACCCTCCTCACCCACAGCTGGCGTGCACCAAAGAAATAATAAATAAAATGAAATAAAGTTTCTTTCCGGGGCTGGGGTTCGAACCTGGGTCCCCCCAGTCCGAAAGCAAGTGCCTTGACCATTAGGCCTCGCACCCATACTTGCCCAATGTGAACTGAAGCATATGAATGCATTCTACCAATGGCACAAAAAAACAATTTGGAAGCAGTACACTTGCTATGGTCGCTTCATTGAAATATTTCATGTTCATGGACTGAAAGCGATCTGCTGAACAACACGTAAGGTCGATATCGGGAATCGCACATTTTAGGAAAATTCCTACTTCAAAAAAAATTGAATTCCTAACCCACATTCCCATGATTGTGCGATGGTCCTTTCATTTGACATGCTGATGAATGCTGGAAAGAGCATGAAAGAGCGGCCACCAGCCACTTTAGGCTATCGGTCCAAATGATCGTTGTATTTCAGTTTTCTGTTCATGAAAATAAAGTTCCATTGATTGATTGATTGATTGAAAGATGCCATGCCGATTTAGCCCGAAAACAGCGTTCTTGGGACAGCCGCTACTTATAAAAAAACTGAACGCTTACGTTTGGAGGTATCATTGCGCAATGCGAAAGAAAGAAAGAGAAGGAAAGAAAAGCAGATCAGGCGCAGCCACTCCAAGCTTTGCTTGCTCCCATTACCTCGATAAGGGAAGGGCTCCTGAACTTTTCTTAATGTGACACATTCTTTGCCTTGTACCAGGCACAGTGTGGTAGATAGTTTCCTGTCTTGTCTCGTTTGTGGACCCTTTAATTAAAAGCAAGAGAATACACTGAAGCCCCTATATAGCGAACACGGATATAACGAAATATTGGTTATAACGAAGTAGATGAGAAATATTCTTGCAATAGATACAGTGTTAGGAATATATGTGTACAGTCGACGACCGATAATTCGGACTCCGCGGGGAACGTAAATAAATCCGAAAAAACGAATGCGTCAGAAAAAAAATACTTTTATTGACACTTCAGGGTCCCGGTGGCCGAAAAAAGTTGTCAATGCATTGCTGCCTGCACTTCCGCTTACGTGCAACCAAGTCCGCC
This sequence comes from Rhipicephalus sanguineus, assembly GCF_013339695.2. Lineage (NCBI taxonomy): Eukaryota > Metazoa > Arthropoda > Arachnida > Ixodida > Ixodidae > Rhipicephalus > Rhipicephalus sanguineus. The sequence goes on along the minus strand of NC_051178.1, from coordinate 110,290,611 downwards.
TGTATCTCCGCCAGTGTGATGTGATCGCTGTACGATGACGAGCTGGTTTCGTTCGTGAAGGCAACGCGTCTGTGCGGCGCACTTAGCGGTCGCACAAAGAGGCAGCATGAATGGCGGCGCAGCGCGTTTAGGTTCTCGCCTATTAAATGCGTGCACTACGCATGCAACTGCATCAGGCCACATGCACTATCGAGCAGTTGACTGAAGATGCTTATCGTAAGGTTTGTCAGCGATTGAGCCGTACTGGCGCGCTTGCCACCTGCCGCCATCACGCCTCCGTGCATTTCCACTGCTTATCCATAAAGACATCACCACACGGCGCCGTGATAGCGGCCCCTTTGAATTTCCGGTCCGCTTCACCCCATAACACTTCGGCATCGCGACAAAGCTGACTTTCGGACTCTGCTACTGTCGCAAACAGGTCAACTCATCAAAGCGCTGGTTCTAACCTACGAGATGATAGACGCGGCAGAGGTGGGGGCTTCAATTATTGCCTTTGGGACCTGCAATTTGGGCAGAAAGTCTGAAAAATCGGACGCCAAAGAGTTTTAGCGTCCGAAATTTCCAACGTTCTTTACCATTGACGTCTATGGGGCTGGTGACGGTGCCGCGAAAGCGTCCGAATTTTCGAGCATGTCCAGAAAATCGGGCGTCCGAAAAATCGTCAGTTGACTGTATCTGCCGCGTTTCGTTGTCGTCGGTGCGGCCCTCGGCGCTGGCCGTGAGGGCACCGTTCGCGCCATTTAACTCAGATCTTTTGAGACAGCAGAGCGTAAAATAAAGCAAGTCTCAAGATAAAAATGAACGCGCGTGCAAAACGCTTTACCGCAGACGCATTCGACAGAATGATAGCAGCGCAGCGCGGGGATACAGGAACCGGAATGTAGGATGTTCGCAATGTCGATACGATTTCCCACAGTTGACCAGTGCCTCCCAAGATTGGCATTTCCAATCACAAATCTCTGAGGCATAAAGTAGCGATCGAAATAAGGCCTCGTAAATCACCAATTAGCTTTCGTTTTGATCTCTGAGGCCATACTTTGTATGGTACGGGTGCCGCAGGAGATAATGGCTGGCGATTCAGCGTGCGCGCCAATGTTGGACAGGGTCCGGATTATCGAATGCAGATCTCGCAGCTGTCCGAAATATGGGTCGTCTTTACACATTACTTCTATGGGATCATCGGCGGTGCCGCGCGACTGTCCGAATTACCGAGCATGTCCGAATTATCGGTGTCCGATTTATCGGTCGACGACTGTATAACGAATTTTCGGATATAATGAAGTTATTTTCATGTAAGATGCAACTTCATTATAATGAGGTTTGAGTGTATTTATATGCTCCACAGTAGGATCGAACCTCATCCCCGGGCACAAATTCTTTTTCTTTTCCCTGTAAAAGCAAGTACCACTCAAACTATTTATGAAGAATAAACAAGTCTTTCTCTCCGTCTAATGGCCGCACCTCTGTTTTTCACCCCAAATCTCAGAAAAAAAGCCTCCATTCTGCAGGCACCAGTAACTCGGCACAGCTGCCTTATTTTGCCAAATATTGAAATCGAAAATAAAAGATGCTTGGGAATTCTCGACCATGCAACAGATGGCATGTCAACCTTTTAAAAAAATCAGGTGTGTAGCTTGTTATACACGGGTAAATTTTAAACATATTTCATATATTATGCGTGTGGTGTTAAACGAGTATGGCCATCTATAACTGCCATTTAAATTCGACCGAAACTAGGCTAAAGAATGTTGAAATGAAATTGTAAGGTACAAACGTACTATAGGGTTTTTCAATTGGGGCAGGTCGATGTTGGCAACCTGTGATGGCCATGTTTTGGTGGCGTCTGTCTAATATGTTGTTTATTATTCAGTGTCTGATGCCAAATCACCATGGCAGGTTATGCGATTGAGTAGCACATCCAAATGATAAAACTGTATTATCAAAATGACTGTTCGTTAGTGCAAACATTGTGGGCGTTGTGCCCATTTTATGGCAGACGCAGTGGCCATTCAAAGTCGACGTTTGGTGGCCAAATTCGAGACTGTTCGCTGGCTGGTCTTTGGAACTTTTTGAAGAGGACCCCAATTTTGGCCGAAAAATCATCTTTAGTGACGAGGTGCATTTTTGGACAAATGGCTATGTTAACAAGCATAATTGCTGTACACGGGATGACGCCAACCCACTCGAGGTTCGCCAGGTGGAAATGCATCCATAAATCTTGGGCCGGCGGTGTCATTAGCCCGTACTTTTTTGAAAACGGCGTTGCTGAGGCCCATCACTGTCAATGGCGAGAGGTACATAACTGATGCTAACCGATTTCTTTTGGCTCAAATTGAACGATATGGACATGATGACATGTGGTTCCAGCAGGATGGCGCAATGTGCCACACAGCGGATGCTACAATCGACATCCTGCATGAACAATTCGAGGGTATGGTTCTCTCTAGCAGAGATGACGTGAATTTGCCACCAAGATCATTTGTTTTGATCCCGCTAGGCATTTTCTTGTGGTGTTTCCCGAAGTCACAGGTATGTGCCATTAATTCGCAATCGACCAATTCCCTTAAAGTCAACATAAACCAGGCCATCACTCAAGCTGAGCCGGATCTATGCGGCGGAGTCGTTAAAAATTGGACCACTCGGATCCATGCCACCGTGAGAAGCCGCAGCAGACATTTGAACGATGTTATATTCCATACATAATGGCATACATAGGCCTTTCAAATAAAAAAAAGAATTTCGTTAATGTTTTACGCACAGCATGTTTTATTCTATTTCAACATCATTCCGCCCTTATTGAAAAACCCTGTACATGCATGCAGGTTCACAGGAAGGCAGCAACTTCCACACAAGCCGGCACAACAGCGGCAACACGCGCAACCGCAACCACAGTGGGGGCAAGAAGCCTGCCGTGGTCAGCCGGCACCTGAGTGGGCAGGGTGGCCTAGACAGGGGCTCGCAGGCAGGGCCCGATGCGCAGCAAACTACGGGCGAGGACTCTGCCTCGAGCGGCATCGAGGACGACCAGACGCTGGCTTACATTGCCAGCGGCATGGCCAACACGCCGGGCGACTTCCTGTTCGGAGACGACAGCGTGGCTGCAGTGCAGGCGTTCGCCTACAACCTTCAGGTCAGCACCCGCGCTCTGCTGCCATATCCATTCCATGTGACGAGACTGCATGACAAGACTGCAAAGTTAGAGCCTATTGCATTTAAGGGTACACTAAGGACAAATAATAAGCCGACGGGAATTGCTGAAATAGTATTCCAGAGACCTCGTAGTGCTTGCTTCAAACCAAGTAAATACTTAGTTTGAAAGAAAATCACATTTTAATGGTCCATATATCGTTAGCGCAATTGAAACCGACCTCTCTGGGAACGGCCTTCTGACGTAGCCGTGTCTGCCCTTGCTTTACTGCCCGAGAGCCTGCGTCACAGCACAACAGAGCAAGGGGCATTAGCGGGGCACAGCCCAGTGAAAATGGAACTTGCGTCGTTCTCAAGTCTAACGTAAAAAAAGTTCTTTTTCACATGAATCGGAGTGAACTACCGTAAAAACCGGAATATAGGTCGGACCGGAATATAGGTCGACCCCCCAAACTTTGAATCTCCAAAAAAGAAATTAAAAAAAAATCGCAAAGTATCACGGCGCACCCTTACCTTGATAAATACGCGACACAACCAGCTGCACTGTGGTGACATTTCTTTTTATTTGGACACTGATATGTAGTTAAACGCCAGAAGGCCACAAAGTGCTGTCACTCAGACTCGTCCGAACTTGAGTCGGACGACGCCTGCTTGTCACTAGTAACGTCCCAGAGTGCATCGTCCTCCGTTCCATCTAATCCGTTGCTGATGCAGCATTTGCGAGAAGACTTGCGCACCATCTCTTCCGGGAGAGATTTCCATGCTGACGACACTCAGCCACAAGCTGTCGCGAGAGGTGGACGTCGTAGGCGGCCAGCAGGGCTCTTGGGATTGTCGCCCAGCATCCACTCATTGTAGAGCTCGCGCACGCGATCTTTAAAGGGTTTGTTGAGCACTACGTCCAGTGGCTGGAGGATTAATGTTAGTCCCCCAGTAATCACGACAAGATCCGTCTTGCCATCGGACAGGGCTCCCTTTACATCGGCCGTGAGGTGGCCTCGAAATGAGTCGAGGACCAACATGCTCGGTCGCTGAAAAAGCGCACCGGGTCGCCGATTCCACACAAGCCGGATCCATTCGAGCATGAGGGACTCATTCATGAACCCTTTTTCGTTCGCTCTCACGATCACATCCCGAGGAAAGTCTTCTTTCGGTAGCCCTTTTCTCTTGAAAATGATATAAGGGGGCAGCTTCTTTCCATCGGCTGTGCACGCGAGCATCACTGTAAATTGCGAATGCTCGTTGCCCGTTGTCAAGAGCTTCACTTGCTTTGATCCTTTAGCGGTCACAGTCGTGTTCGAGGGCACATCAAACCAGATCGGAGTTTCGTCAGAGTTGCCCATGTGTCCCATCATGTAGCAACGCTGTCAACGAAGCTGTATGACGAAGCGCTGATACTTGACCAGCTTGTGATCAAAATCTTCGGGCAGTTTTTGGCACACGGAAGTACGCTGCCGCAGCGCAGAGCCCGTCCGCTTCATAAATCGGCGCACCCACGATGGCGAGCCCTTGAATTGCGCCTTCATGAGCCCAGAGTCGCGCGCTGTCTCGAGAGCTTTCACGCGGATGCACTCCGCTGTCATGGGTAGCGACCTTGCACGCAGCTCCCGGACGAACTCGGCGAGTAGCGTTTCCATTTCGGGGTGCACTGCAGTCAGCCCACGGAACGAAGTTTTTCTTTGGCTGCTGCAGGATGTGATGCGCTGCTTTTGGCTCCTCCAGTACAGTCGACGACGGATAATTCGGACTCCACGTGGAACGTAAATAAGTCCGAATTATCGAATGTCCGAAAAAATGAATGTGTCAGAAAAAAAAATATTTTTATTGACACTTCAGGGTCCCGGTGGCCGAAAAAGTTGTCAATGCGTTGCTGCCCGCACTTCCGCTTACGTGCAACGAAGTCTGCCTGTATCTCCGCCAGTGTGATGTGATCGCTGTACGATGACGAGCTGGTTTCGTTCGTGAAGGCAATGCGTCTGTGCGGCGCACTTAGCGGTCGCACAAAGAGGCAGCATGAATGGCGGCGCGGCGCGTTTGGGTTCTTGTCTATAAAATGCGTGCACTACGCATGCAACTGCACCAGGCCACATGCGCTATCGAGCAGTTGACTGAAGATGCTTATCGTAAGGCTTGTCAGCGATTGAGCCGTACTGGCGCGTTTGCCACCTGCCGCCATCACGCCTCCGTGCATTTCCACTGCTTATCCGTAAAGACATCGCCGCATGGCGCCGTGATAGCGGCCCCTTTGAATTTCCAGTCCGCTTCACTCCATAGCACTTCGGCATCGCGACAAAGCTGACTTTCGGACTCTGCTACTGTCGCAAACAGGTCGACTCGCGAAAGCGCTGGTTCGAACCTACGAGATGATAGACGTGGCAGAGGTGGAGACTTCAATTATTGCCTTTCGGACCTGCAATTTGGGCAGAGTCCGAAAAATCGGACGCCGAAGAGATTTAGCGTCCGAAATTTCCTACGTTCTTGACCATTGACGTCTATGGGGCTGGTGACGGTGCCGTGAAAGCGTCCGAGTTTTCGAGCATGTCCGGAAAATTGGGCGTCCGAAAAATCGGCAGTTGACTGTATCACCCGCGCTTCGTTGTCGTCAGCGCGGCCTTCGGCGCTGGCTGTGAGGGCACCGTTGGCGCCATTTAACTCAGATCTTTTGAGATAGCAGAGCGTAAAATAAAGCAAGTCTCAAGATAAAAATGAACGAGCCCGCAAAACGCTTTACCGCAGACGCATTGGCGATAGCAGCGCAGCGCAGCGCGGGGATACAGGAACCGGAATGTAGGATGTTCGCGATGTCGATACGATTTCCCACAGTTGACCAGTGCCTCCAAGATTGGCATTTCCAATTGCACGTCTCTGAGGCATAACGTAGCGATCGAAATAAAGCCTCATAGATCACCAATTAGCTTTCGTTTTGATCTCTGAGGCCACACTTTGTATGGTACGGGTGCCGGAGGAGATAATGGCTGGCGATTCGGCGTGCGCGACAATCTCGGACAGGGTCCGGATTATCGAATGTAGATCTCGCAGCTGTCCGAAATATCGGTCTTTACACATTACTAGGGATGGGCGAATATTCGGGCATTTCGAATATTCGAACGAATATTACAGTATTCGAATTCGCTTCGATACGAATTTAGATTATTCGAAATTTTGAAGTATTCGAAATGAACGAATATATGTATACAGTTGACTGTACATAACCCCCTGTAAAGGTGGTTTCACTGCAGTGTCTGATTGCTGTGCCGTGAAACAACCCATCCAGGGGAAATCTGCACTGCCGCGATGCCACACTTCAAGGTTAAATGTACATATTTTTTAAAGTTTAAAAGCGTGTTATATGGGCTCATATGCGCTAAGTATAGTCATTCTTAAATTGTAACGTCTTGCACTGCTTATAACTTGCACCCTACTGCTACTGAAATCTTGATACTATTCAAGGCTGCTTCCACTTCATTTCAAACCAAAAAAGTGACATTCACTCATACCTAGTTCCAATCCTTCAATATATTGTGCAAGGGTCATGACAAAAATGCTCATTTTTCTTAATAACATGCGGTAAATATTATTCAAACTATTCGATTCGAAATTATTTGACCAAATCACTATACGCTTCAGATTCGCTTGGAAGCTCAAATTCACTATTCGCCCATCCCTACACATTACTTCTATGGGATCATCGGCGGTGCTGCGCGACTGTCCGAATTACTGAGCATGTCCGAATTATCGGTGTCCGATTTATCGGTCGGCGACTGTATCAGACGTTTTTCTCCGATGCACCGAATTCCCGTTGTGCCGCCAGGTTGCCGTGCGCTGCGGCATACTCGATAACTTTTTTCTTAATGCCTATCGTAAACTGCCGTCGGCTACCACTCATTTCTGAAGGAAACAGAAAAATAAAAACAGCGGATAACCGAAGCAGCCACACTTGACAGAAGAAAAAGCAAAATGGCGTTGCCTAAAGTCCCTAGATTTTTCCCTGCTCTTCTTAAGTAGCGACAACTGCCTCCTCTCTCAACCCCCTCTCACACGCAGTTGGCGTCAGCCGCCATGTTCTTCCTAAACTCGGAGGACGGAGAAACAGCGTAAAGAGTGCCGGACCGCTAACGCCCGCTTAGTGCCGACAGCGTTAGCCGTTCACGACTGTTAAGGGCCGCATAAGTGCAGACAATCAAATACGATCCCAAAGGGGCTTAATACCGCACTGTTGGGGCTGAACGCGCAGCTTGTTGGCGTTAACCGAGTCCGTCCTCAACATTTCTTTTGGCAACACCTGCTACGTTGTATCGCACTGGGCTGTAAAAGGTGGCGATTTCTGAGCGATGTATTTGCAGTATATTGGCCATGTGCCACCCTGTGTTTCGCATATGGCAGAAACGTGTGTTCCGCCGCCTCGAATATTAGAGCAACGCATGTATTGCGCTAGCACGTTTTAGAAGACCCGAGTCTTCGCATGCAATTTACGCGCAAAAATATTATCACTTCTAAATGCATGCTCTTCACAGCGAAGACGTGAACTCCATTTACTTACTTTTCTTATCCTACGGCTCACAGCGGCTGAAAACATCGTCGTGAAACAATGTGATCAGCTATCTGCGCGTATTTAGGATGCTTTCAGCCACCACGCGAATCTGGAAGCTTTCTAAATACAGTAGAACCCCGCTGTTACATTCCTCACTGCTGCGTTTTCCCGGCTGTTACGTCGTTTTCCGCCGGTCCCGGCATAGCTCCCATAGGATACAATGTATTGGGAACCCCGCTGTTACGTCGTTACTGTCGGACCGTTCCCGTATGATACGTCGCGAAGTGCGCCCGGAGCCGACCGAGTGACTACCAAGAGAGCGGCCATGGCGCATTTTCACGCAGCTTGGCCTCGTTTGACCGTAATATTAGCCGCATGAGAGGCGCAAGCAACAGAATCTTTCAATTGATGCAAACAAAAGCATGGCCTTCGAGATTCAAATTGCAAAGATGGCGTCTATGACGTAACTGCTCGCGAAAGCAAGGCCTTCGAGATTGGCATTTACTATTGACAAAAGCATAGCCTCTGAGATTTGCATTGCACAAACATGGCGTGTATGACGTAATTGCTTGCGAAAGCAAGGCCTTCAAGATTGGCATTCACTTCTGCCATCGCGTTGGCGTAGGCGTAGACTCATCATCATCGTTATTTGTCGGAGAACGGGAGGAGTTCGAGCTGGTTGGAGCTCGCATGGTCGTGCGTGCGGTTCGCGGTCGGACTCGCCGCGCCGGTCGTGATTGCGTGTGCTTAGTTTTTTCATGCCTACAGCTGTTGGTGTTAAAAAAATCACATACGTTGATTACATTTCTGTGGATAAGGCCGTCCTAAGCTCCGCGTTTCTATCCATCGACTAGATCGCGGCTGAGCGCGCCAATTTTCGTGCTGCTCGTAAGAATTGAAATCAAATTCTGTACCACTAAATATTTTGCCGTTTTTCCTGTTTTTCGGCTCTTACGTTTCCCGTCTCTTACGTTTATTTCCTACAGTCCCTTCAAAAACGTATCAGCGGGGTTCTGCTGTAGTATAGATCAGTGGTTTTCAAATTGGGGACCGCGAAGCCATTTCTGGGGGTCCGCGAAACCTATCCACGGAGTTCTTCGGAGTTCATATTTAGTCCAAAGCTTTGAAAGCAGGCACACAAACAACACATTACTAACACCTACTTAAGTTGCGAGTCTTATGTATTTACTGTTAAAACTTTGAGGTTGTAATCAATAGCAGGTAAAAGTCGACTTGTTGACTGTTCGTGGGGACTTTAGTTTACGGTAGCCACGGAAGTTTACTAACTCTACAGTACATCGATATAAAATACTGCACATTCTTTTAAGTGAGGTCGGGGTAACAGCAGCTCCCATCTTCCGAGAGCCAGTTATTTTTATCTGCTTGTGGTTAGCAATATATAAAAAAATATTATGTACATTTAGAAACTGCAGATACGCTCACACATGAAGTTCCTAGGGCTACTTTTGCTGTGAGTTATTGCAGAATAGGTTTCACATCGATTATGCATATGTCATGAAAGCAGATCCTTGCAATTCTGCGATGGAAGGTACGCGACGTATTGTTTCAGAAACGCAAATGATTGCAATACACGAGGCAATTCTTTAATACCACTAATGTGTGAGACAAAGCCTAATGCCACTAGATCTTTTTTTTCTGCAAGGCGAGCTGTGAAGGCACCGCGAGTGCTATGAAATGCACATCGCCCGAAGCGGTAGTCACGCTATTAATTATGCCGTAATGGATAGAGGTGAACACTATTAATTTCGGTCGCATGGTATCCTTTGACGTGCGCGGATAAAGTAGAGCACAAAGTTTTTTTTATTAATCCCACTGAGTTTCTACCGGCAGTCTGCCACAGCGGCCTGAATCTAGCACGAGCCTTAGCGGAACATAGGTATCTATGTGCTGAAGGTGGAAAATATGCTTCGCACTAATACTTTCTAAAAGGTGGTCGCAATAGATATGCATAATCAATGATCTTAAATGTGTCAAAACTGAGGCGCTGACACGGGAGTGCGAACGGCCGAAACAGAACGCTGTCTCACCTGGTTTAGAAGAAAAGTGATACGTTTGTCTTTCAACGGTTCTGTGGACCGGAAAACACGCAACTTACCTCGCACAGCTTGCTGGACTTCGTAGGCTTGAAGTTCTTCCGCCCTATTCTTTGCAGCCACGCTTTACGCCTTGTCCTGTCGTGCTTTCCAAGAGGCACAGAAAAGAGCGCCAACCCTTTTCCCGACTAGGTGGAACACCCGTAGGTGCAACAAGCAGGCATTTACGAGAATGCTTGTGTCGACCACAGCAAATCCTTTGCACAGGCAGAAGACAGCGGGAAAAAGCATGCCCAATCCCCCGCGCTGCAGCGTGTATGCGCCTGCGAAGTCCGTGACTCTACCAACTCTACTACATGAGGCAAACGGGCGAACCAGCGTTAGGAAGAACATGGCTACCGGAAGCCGTTTTTAACCGGATACGAGCAGCACCCAATCACATTTGCCGACGGCGCATCAATGGTTTTCGCTACTTAAGAAGAACAGGGAAAAATCTAGGGACTTTAGCGTTGCCCAACGGTGCCGCCAGCTCGCCGCTGCTGATGCTCACAATGGCAATGGAGGCTTCTTACTTCAGCTGCCCATTGTTGCGAGACTTCCACATTTTTTTTCTGCCAATGACCGGTATATAAGACGAGGGTCAACTTTTCATCGCGTTTTTTTTTTTTAAATTCAACCTATATTCCGGTTTTTACGGTAGTTGCATTTTATTCCGTCTTGTAATGCACTAAAATGTTCTTTCCTGTCATGCTTAGTTTGAGTACTTGTGATTAATTGTACTGAGGCCCAACTGCATCATAGGGCTTGTGTTCCAGAATGTCCCTCTGGTGGCACAAATCGTGTCCTCCATTTGCCTTCATTTTTCGATTGCTAAAGCACTGCTGTGTGTAACAACTGACGTTTTAGACATTCTCAAGCATTGACCTTTCACTCGGACGTTACTTATTTGCACTTAGTGTGCCTCTAATGGTATCATATCTACAACTACTCATGCTTGTTACATGACATGCAGTGATAACAAAACGCCGAACTGGGTGCTCATGCATGGCCCTGAACATGAAATTATGCTGCGTAGACTAGAGTAGTGCATGATATGTTGTGGCAAGCTTTCCTGCATGCCAAGCGTCACTCGCACACTCTCCCTCCCTGCCACTTCAAGGGTGTGGGAACATTGAGGTGCACCCTTTCCTCCGCAGCCTCTACTGAAATAACACCGCTCCATGTCAGCGGCCGCTTTCTCTCGTGCGGCGCACAATTTGAAAAATGTGTTCGCAAAAACGGCATGCAACTCGGCAGTGTGACCGTAAGAGAGGAGAAACATCTGGTGCCTTTCGTTAAGCAGCTGGCGTCTTTTCGTTTTGCTTTAGAAACATCTGGCGTCTTTTCGTTTTGCTTTTAGAAAACATCTGGCATCTTTCGTTGGTTTATTTCATCAATCAACGGCGGTTTTATTGTTTAATCACGCACAGGATAAATCTCACCAGGCACTACCTTGGAGGTAAACAATGGCTGCTAATGGGAATGAGAGACAGAAGAAGTCGGCTTTTAGCTAACACTTACACTTCTACTTCTACCAACGTTTCCTTCTGGAACATGCCAATGGCTGCTAATGGGGAATGAGAGACAGAAGAATTCGGCTTTTAGTTAACGCGCACGCTGCGAATTTTTTATTGTTCAACAACGCACAGGAAAAATCTCCCACCGGCATCACCTTGGAGGTCAAGATCTTGTACTAGCATTAAGATTGGTTACGCACCACGACGGGGACGAACGGGTGCCGCTTTAAGGAGCTTCGCCCCTAAAATACATGCATGTAGTAACCGCAAACAACTGTTGCTGGAAAGGTGAGCCAAAGGCCACTTATGGGCAGCATGATTGTCACTCTCCGTTTAAACGCATCATGCTGTTCTTCGTACCTTTATTTATTTATTACACCAGAGTTGTTATGGTCGAGGTTTCCCGTCTGTTGAGATAGAAAATTATCAGCTTCGTGAACCGGCACACGCTTTCTTCGTCCTCTTCATTTTCATCTTGTTCTTCCTGTGCTCCAATTTGTCCGGCATGGGATGCAATGACTCTGATGGGCAAAATAACGAGTACAGAAAGAGAAAGAGAGAAATTCTTGGCGAAAAAAAATTTATTGGTGAGGCGAGAATCGAACCCACAATCCGAAGGCGAGCGTCCTAACCGCTTGACTATCCAGCCACGCTAGCAGAGCATAGCATAGCCTTGTATAGATAGTATAGCAACGGGGCGGGAAAGGGAATTGAGGGTGAGGAGGAGATATGCGAGGGTGAGGAGGAGGGAGATAGAGTAAAGCATAGCTTAGAAAAAAGAGAGAGTTCTAGAGAGATAGAAGGGGAAGAAAGACAGAAAGAGAGAGAAAGGGAAGAGAGAGAAAGAAACAAATAGAAATAAACAGATGCAAAAAGGAAAAAAGAGAGCTAGCATAGCCATGTATAGTATAGCAAGAGGTGGGAAAGAGAGAGGCGAGAGGTTAAAAGCCTAGCCAAGCCAGGACCAGCTAGATGCCCACAAGCTGTGCTTTGACCCAGCCTTGGGCAACATAGTGCAAGCTGCGCTAATTTTTTATCTATTTATTTTTACATTTATTTATTTTTCTGTGGGCATGGCAGGTTCCTAGCTCTGGGGGCACCGATAGCATGCAACAGCAGCAGCAGGAGTGGTCGTTGCCCACCGAGGCATTTGAGCCACGTCATCCCATTCGGGACTCGCCACCCGTGCCAGACCTGGGCCATCCGCAGAGTTCGCCCACAAGCGGGGACGAGGAAGACGGGCCCGAGACGCTCATGTTTGGCAGCGGCATCGGAGGGGACACTGAAGATCAGGGCAAAGTGCTGACCGTGTTCCGGCCCCTGAGCGTGCCTGCCTGGAATTGCAGAGAAGTCGTTCTCAGCATGCTCGGACACTACGTAGACCAGGTGGGTGGCTTCGTTATTTGTAGACTCCACAATCATGAGGTTTCCTGCACTTGTACAAATATGCAGTGATATCTTGTTAACTTCAAGCTGTATAAACAGGAAAGTGTTTGAAGTTAAGCGACATCACGAGGATGGCCTTGCATAAGCCACATGGAGCATTCCTAAAATGCCGTACTGATGGCATGTCATTTGAGAAAACTTCGCAACGGGAACTGGACGCCTCGATGTTTACAGACAGCAGCATTTCAAGCACTGTCCTAAGACAGCATCCCTAATCTAGAGCACACTGCTGTGCCTCTTGCAGGCACACACATGATACTCTGTTAACGCCTCACTGTCACAAGAGCATGTAACGAGCATTCTTATGATCTTGCCGTCTTATGCCTTTGCTAAAGTGAGCATTCTTATCACTGCCTAATCATCCACGCTGAGACACGATCTTGCTGAAACACTGGGTGGCTCGCATGCTCACCTCGTTTGAGTGTGGACGTGTCGCACCTACTGAAAAGCCCCAATCGTCTTGCTCAATGTTGATGCCTAACTGACAGTGTCGCAAATGATAGGGGGGAAGAAATAGGACATGAATCCCAGCTCACCGCAGCTGCTCTAGACCACAATGGCATGACTTAGAGCAGCAGAACGAGCAAGCTTAAGTGGTGATGGACAGAAAGAAGGGAGAAGAGACAAATGAAAAGCAGGAACTGGTGGCATTTAGATTGGCAGCATCACTCACACTCTTTGCATGCGATCTCTCGCTGTTCGAGTTCGGCCCAGATGAGCACGGGTTTCTACGCGCAATTTCATTTTCCCTTGTTTGTTGATGCCGCAGCTGCACACCTTCAAGGAGTGACTTGCTTGGAGTGTGTCCACTGTTGAGATTTTAAGCTGCTTAGAGTCCAGTGCAAGAACTTCAGATAATGGATGAAAAATACATGGACTTAACCGATCTTTCAATACATCAAAATTCGAGTCAACGAGGATTCAGTGTAACTTGGCAAGCACTGTGATTGAGTTGGTTAATTCGTGTTATTCATAACATGGGAATGAAGTCAAGGTTTTGACAGAAGCCCATCTTGGGAATGTACACAAAAGACGAAAGATGAACATAAGACAACAATTTGTCTTGTGTTTTTCTCCATCTTTTCTCCCTTCTACTTTCTTAAGGGGAGACGTGGGTCTTGAAAAGTGTGTTTTTAATAGTTGGGGGAACAGAATGAAATTTAATACACTTATTCAGTTTTTTCTGCAGATTCCAAATCTGTGAGTAGATTTTTAATAGCTGCATTAGAACAAAAGATATGCTATTTGTACAATGTTTTCTAGCACATTTCTTACGGGGATTTTTGGCAACTTCTTTTCGTCAAACACAAAAGCAAAGTATATGGCAAGATTGCCAGAGAGCTGATCTAGCCAATGATGCTATTTATTTTCTTATAATGTTGTTTACCAAATGATAATTTTGGATAATCATAAAGTGTATGAAGCAAAAAATTTTCACTCATATTTGCATGCATTTATTTTGCATTCAAAGTTTGATGAAAACAATAAAATTAGCATCATCGGCTAGACGAGCTCTCTGGCAATCTTGCCACATACTTTGTTTTGGTGTTTGACATAGCAAAGTTGCCAAAAAGTACCGTAAGAAATATTCTCTCAGAAATTGCTTATCTTTTGTTCTAATGCAGATAATAAAAATCTACTTGAAGATTTGGAATCTGCAGAAAAAACTGAATAAGAGTACTAAATTTCATTCAGTTAACCTAACTAATAAAAAAACTTTTTTCAAGACCCACGTCTCCCCTTAAGTTATATCGACCTTGTTAGTAAAAGGAACGCTTGCAGAGAAAAAAGATAAATAAAAGAAAAGAACAGGATGGGGAGAGAGTGTTCTGCAAATATCCTGTTTGTGAAAGTGGGCTTTCTATCTTAAGGATTTCTTTGTCCTATAAGAGCCGCAAATGTCGTGCATCTCTAGCTTCCATCTAGCATGGCTCTGAGCTTTAAATATATAAACTGTTACATGGGCTGTGTTTTAAGTACACAGAGTATCCTGTTCAATAGAATTTGCTCAGACAGTTTCTCTTTGTTGGCTTGAATGTTTTTGTTTCCACGTGTTTGCTGCCACATCATTCAAGCCGATGAAGCGTCAGGAGAGGCACACTTTCAGGAGCTCTGTGCAGCATGCAATATGTTGAATTTGGAGTTGAATGGTAGTTTGATGTACGTGCAGTAAGTAGGGATGTACGAATCTGCGTTTATGTATGTTTATGTATTAACATAAGAGGACTTCTTTCCAGCAAAGTACGCTGAATCCATGCTTTGCTTTTGCATTTCAGGGTGATGTTCAAATGGCTGTATCAGCCACAATTGTTCTGGGAGACAAGCTCAAAGGCTGCATAGATGAATCAACATTGGAGTCCTGGTTTCTTGCTTACATAGGTAGGCAGTGAATCTGTTTTCGAATCTTTCTACTATGTGTGTAGTGTGATAATTTTTTTTTTCACTCTGCATTTACTTTTCTCTAGTTTTTTCTCATGTTTTCTTTGTGCCATTGAAACTGCTAACACATATTGTGACTCACTCTCATTTGGTTTTTTAGCACATGGTGCAGATGAATTACTGATTTCAGTATATGCGAGGTTCTTAAATCTTATTTCAGGTAATTCATTTTTTTGCTACATTTGGTTTCACTTGAAAAGAAGCCCAAGAGGATGTTACTGTCCTTACTCATTGAGATTTCATTCAGGAGGGTTTCACTTTACCTACTCCTACTGGAGGGTCTTTTGCTGCGTAGACCTCTTGGCATGACACAATGGTACTTTTCAAGCAACACTGCTGTCATCTGAATGCCACAAACCACACAAGGATTACCCTCCCCCCAAAAAAGAAATGCAATATCATATATACTGCCGCAATTTTGATGTTCCATCCATGATCCAGCAATCCTAAATTTGTCCCCCATTGACAGGAAAGTAACTGCGAGATGAACCCAGCTTTTGAAGCAGATTTTCGTACGTGTGAATTGTCTGCATGCTTCACGTATACTGCTAGCAAGCTATAGCTTAGAATGTATTGTAGTATAGTCAAGTTATAACTATAACTACACATAGTACAGTGACATCTTACAAGACCTGCAAGGATAGATAAGTAAAATGCGAAAGATTTTTTTTTTTTACACCACAATGCTTCACTCATTGTGTGATGTGCTGAAGAGTGTGAAAGGAGTGCTTCCTTATTTCCTTTCACACACGAGTACATATTGCAAGGAGCTGGGATGGAATCATTGAACATTGATCTTAATGTACTTAGTTCGCTCTGCCACACACTGCAAATCACGTTCCACGTCTTCATCGCTGTGGCACTGGCTGGATGGTACGGATCTGTCATTTTGTGTAGAGACCATGCGTCGCTTCTACACCGGCTAACTTCATTGAGAGAAACTTGTTTCGAAACTTTTATGTGGTTACTCAGCAAACACCGTGTGAAAACAAGATCGGAGACGGGGCCATCCTAGAGTCTTGCTTGTGTTTTTGATATTGTGAACGCTTGTGAAACATTCGTGATGGAGCAGTGTTTACGCTATCATTGCAGAGGTCGAACTGCAAGGCTCGTGCTCCTTTCGAAGCATTTGTGTTTTGCCATGGAAATAAGAAAATTCACAGGATCCCTTATGCGATTGCCTAAGACGTTTCGGAGGCAAAAGCCATCTTTTTCTTTTTCTTCAGTCGATGTATTGCTCCTCCCCCGCCTGCCTCCGAAAGCTTTCTGGTCCTAACATGGTTTTGCACTGCCTCCAGGATCGGGGGCATTGCAAGAGCTCTCTACACATCACCTGGTTTTGCACTGCCTCCGTGATTGGCCCACCGATCACGGAGGCAGTACAAACCGATGATGTGATCGTGTGACATCATAGTCACAAGTTTTGGCGATCCGTGACACCATGATGACATCATCACGTGCTGGTGATTTTTTGCATCACTCGTGTTGATGGCACGCCGAAGCCAACGGTCAATTTTCGCCTTTGATGAGGCATCTAGGCTTTCGCTTTAAAAAGCTTGCTGCATACACAGGCACAAAAAAAAACAAATTTTGTCATCTGGTTCTATTCTCTCATGTCTGTTTTTGCACACCCGAATGTCTTCTACAATGAATTCCTACAAACTAGTTCAACGCTCTGTCGCTCTAAGCTTCAATTGTGTTCATGTTGTTCTACTTTAAGTGTGTTCCGCTACATTCGTGATCCTGTTGCATCTTTCCACGCTGCAATCAAACCAGACCTACTGAGCCGGTTCCAGATGTGGAACGTGATAGCGCGGGTGCTGTCGCTGAGCAACTTGGCCTCGGTG